>NC_133933.1:31958653-32265215 GCF_031877795.1 Strix aluco
TGGTTTAATGATTTTAGGTGTAATAAACAAGAACACGATTAGCATATCTTAGAGAAGTCTTATGTTGGCTTGAGTCTCGATTTTGGCCAATGCATCACAAGTTTTCCTTGCATTTTTCTGTGGATACACCTTCAGCAAGAGTTTGGTGCAACTGATAGGGGTGAGGAGTCTGTCATTTCTGATTATTATTGCTCGCTCTTTATTAAGAGTGATGAGGGAGCTCATATGTCTCTTCATAAATGATGAGGCTTGTGCCCTGGTATCTTGCTATTAGCTGATCTGAGTGTCAGTCACTGATGGCTGAGAGATGTAGTTGTAGTTGTGTGCATGGACCCATGTATAAGGCATAGACATAAGTAAAATTGCACTGCTTAAGCACTGTGTGTTGTAACTAGCTAGATAGAAGGTCTTTTAGTTGTTTGTGTCCTTTATTCTAGGTGGGAGAATTTTTCTGGATGGTCTTAGAAAAGTGTTTTTCCTTTTATTTTCAAACAAAGCAAATCTCGCATTCTGTACGATGGAATGAAAAATGCCAGAAAGCTTTTTTCCGTTCTGGAAATAAATCACAGTACTTTGGGGAGTTTTCATGTAATATGCATGCTGGTGCTTTTAACTACTCTGAGATGCAGTATTTCCACTGCTGCTGAAAATAAAGTCAACACAAGATGTTTAAGTGGTTCTCAGTGGTGAAGACAGTCTCTTTCAAATGGGAAAATTCCATCTTCAGAAAATCACAACGTTGCAGGAAGTTACGTGTATCCAATTTTATGACTGGAGTTGATGATGGGAAGATTTAGGTGTGACTGTAAAGTGCTTTGTAGATATTTTGAATCTGATCTTTAAATTACAGTGTCTGAAATTATTCCGAGCAATTACTTTCACCCACAAGCTGCTTAACTGTGAGCAACAGTACATCCAAGTAGTCAAGTTTCATGTCAGGCTATTGTTTTGGCAGGGTGAGTAATGATAATTTTCTTTATAATATTTGGAAAGATCAGGTAGAGGTATTTTACATGGGTATAATCTCTGTCAGCTGGCAGGCATTTCCTTACTTTTACATACATCAGAACCAGAATATCCACAGGATGTCCAAGATATTAACGTCACTAATGAGGTGTGGAAATCAGTCTGTGCCTGTTGATACCATTTTGATGACTCGTGGGCAGAAGAGAACCCATTGTTCATAGCTGAAGAGACTTTAATCAACAGCCCTGATCCTCTTTCTCTCTTCCCCTGCCCAGACCTTTAATGCTGTATTTCAGGCTGAGATATGCTGATGCCTTCAAGAGGATTCTTTCAACAGTCAGATTTCTTCAATATACTGAAGTATGCAGCTATATCTAAGAATGAGACAGCAATTTTTGGGTCTGTTTTCCTTGGAACCCACACATCTCTGGCACAGCAAGATGAGAAAGTGACATGAGCAATTGGCAAAGGAAGAAAGTCCTCAAAAAAATTTACCTTCTCTCTTAGATGCTATTTTGGTCAATCCTCTCTCTCTACTTATGACTAATAATATTGGCTGTTGAGGAGATATGCAAGGAAGAAAGGCTTATATTTCACTCCTATTTTTCCATGGGGAATTTGAGACTCTCTTTTGACAAACACATGAAAATATAAGCAGCCTAACTGGCAAGCAGGGAGACTGGAGCCTTTCCTGCCCTAAATTTTCTTGAGACAGATAAAACAATCCTAATATGTACTTCATCATAATTAACTTCACATAACCCTATGTGAAGGTACATTAGAGGGAAGGAGTTTTCACTGTAGGATGTAATTTCTCAAGAGAGAGAGTTGTTTTTTCTCAAAGGTGTCTGATCATTGTTATCACAATACTATTTTTTGGTAAACATGGAGATGTTCTACTGTGGTGGCAAGCTATCAGGATTAAACGCATACCAGAAAACATCTGGCACTCCATTACTTTAAAAAATAAACCCTTAAATTTTGTCTTACATATTAATAAACTATAAACCTACCTAAATTTTTATAAACCTCATTTTACATACCAGTGATTTCCAACTGAAAGAAGAAGAAATGAGATGTGATACACAAGCTACTATGTGAATCCACTTTTGCCATTTCTTCCATGCTGAAACACAGAGTATGACTGATGTTGAATTGTGTATACCCACTCTTCCCAAAAGGGAGAAACAAAAGTTATGTTCCATGGTCAGTTTTTCCTCTGAAATTTGCTTTGGGCATGTGCATTCTAACTTTGTTCCTTGGTATAGCCAGCAAATGTTTTGAAATATTTGGCTACAGATCTCTTACTGAAATGTGTGCACTGATACTGATGGAAATGTGAGCATGAAAAGTAGATCTCTCTGGAAAAAATGATGTTGTGTTACTGTCATTTACTGGAGAAGCAGAACACTATGAAAAGGGTGTTTATGACTCTTAGTTATTTCCCAACATATATTACGCAGAGCGTTTCTTTATGTCAAGATATGAAATGATTTATGGTAAGAGCCTTGTCGTGCCTTTCTATACAAAGTCATTAAAGCCATCTCTGACCCTCAAGAGATTAACCGAACAACCTTTTTACCTTTGTTTTTTGCAACTTGCCCAAGAGTAGCCAATTTGTGTCTATTCTCACTGTCCAACTGGAAGCAATAATTTAAAATATTTAATAGAAAACTAAAATGCTCTTAAAGCTTGCATTTCTGTGGTCAGCATATTCACTTGTTTTTGCAGAGGTACAAATGTTGATACTGGAGATGATGAACTAGTGATAACCTTCAGAGCCCAAATTATGTACCTGGAAAATGACACAGGCCTTAATTACCCCAGGGTATTATTGCTGACATTGTCAATCATTTGTAGAACTAAGCTACTACATCTTGTTTGCACGTCTTAAGCCTTTTTTTTTCTGTTTAAATTTTTGTATTATAAAACAATGTTTTTCCTTCAGTTTGCTTACAATGAGTTGATGATTCCTCCTTCCCCACTTTGGTCTTCCTTCCTCCAACCCCAGTGATGCAAATGACATTGGGACTTAACATGAAAAATAATCAACTAGGAGGAAAATATTTTTGCCTGAAAAATAGGACATATCTCCCCCCCCCCCCCCCGCCCCCCCGAATTTCATAAAGTTGAGAAAATGGTTTATTGTCTTGCAATGATAAATGCGTGGTCATCATTTGCCTATATTGAATTCACGTTACAATTACCTCCCAAGTATTTGAGGTTCTTTGATTGCAAATAAAAGAACAGGCTTCCATTCTGTGTCCGAAGACTGCTCAAACTGCACTTATTTTTTAAGTGAGTAAAGGTAAGCAGTGTAACTTCTCTGTGATGAACTTGGTCACAGGAGGACTTGGGAGGAGCAAAACCATTTCTGCAAACCCATGTTTCCTTGAATTTCCTCTGAGAAAGAACTGTTCCTTCTAAATGTTAGCATAGCATAGCGCTGTGTTGTGGGTTTTTTAAATACATACAGCGATTGCTTTTGTTTTGCCAAAGTCAAAATACAATTTCCATTCAACAGTAGTTCTCAGGCTTACTGTATCTTGTGAAATGCGAGTTATTTCCAAGGATGCAAGTACACTAGAAATTGTAGAGGGGATTTTTTTTTTTCTTTTATTTCCTTTCTTTCAAAAATGTTTCTTTGGATTTATAAGGCTTCTTTACCCACATTTGATTCACAAAAAGCACAAAACTAGAATCACATTCATGCTTTGATGCAGCACTTTGAGTGTGCCATATATCACTTACATTTTGTTGTACCAAGAAAATGAAAGCTTATGAAAAGATTATAGCATTGTATCTCTCTATTCACCAGTGTAACACGTGCTTCTGATAACTGTGATAACAGCAGGGGTTAGAAAGAGCAAGCTATGTGGGATCACAGGTGGAGGAGAAGGCATTTCATGCTGAACTGCCCCATTTCTGCTGCTGAATCAGTGGGGTTTTTTATATACAGGTAATGTGTAGGCATGAAATTGCTTTTCTAATTGGCAGAATAAATCAGCTCTTAAATAGTAAGAACAACACTACAATTAAGTTAGCATTTAAAACACAATGCAGATAACCAGAACCTAATTCCTGGAATCGCTACTTTCCCCTAGTATTATTTTAAAGAATTAAAGTTGCAGAAAGAGAATCCTGTCTGTTGGATAACAGGATTAGCAGCGTATTACCTCGTGAATTATGTGTTCTGGACTCAAGACCTGGAGTTCGTACTTAAAGTGCTTCTGTGTATTATTACTGTCAAGTAAGTTGATTATTTTTTGTAAGATGTGATTGCAGAGCAATAGTTCTTAACAATTCCAGTACATAATGTAATAGGGAAGGCACCTTCAGAAAGTGCTTAGGTAGTGTAACTGGAAAGATTCTGCATCTGGGGAAAATGCTTTGTGATAATTTTGTATGGTTTTGTGCTTTTTGCTTTTCTTGTCTGTATATTATTTCTCCAGTGTTTCAAATTTCTGTCTGGGGAGACTAAGAGTCTTCCTCAAATTAAGTCAAACTCATTCTTAGTATGATTGTAAGATAGATATATATATATATATATAATTTTTTTTTTAATAATAGTTTAGAAGTAACACTTACTGTCACTTGTTCAGTTGCTACAAACTGGTAGGAAAAAAAAATGATGTTTGATTACTTAAAATATTCATAACCCAAGTGGAGAAGAAATAATGAAACAGTGTTCCTTTCTCAGCTTATTTCATAAGATAGTCCCTCCTGGGTGAAAAGGTTCATTATAGTCTTATGCACCATGGTAAACTGAGAGTGTTACTAGGATTAAACACCTCTGCTATTGCCTGTCTGCCTTTATTTTCCACATGTCTAAATGACATTATCCTGAAGCATATTTATTCTGGAAGGTTTAGAAAAAGGGCACCTTTCACCCACTAGTATTGCTGATGACCCCATTAATATAAAAGAGAAAGATGAATATCAGATAACTAAGTTTCTTATCAGCAGAACTAAAGAATGACACTTAACACATGAACACCTGGAAAAGGACTGGAGTGTGAGTAAGGATGTGGTTTCTGTCCTGGCTCAAAGAGCTCTTAAGCGGGAAAAAAAAAAATGTTGCTGGGGAATAATATGTAAATCTGGAATAATTCTGTAGCTGGCACCATCCCTTAGCAGTGGACTTTTTCTGTTTTAGCCTTAAATGGTTTTACAGTGGGAAATTTTATAGTCTCCTACTGCCTGTAAACAGAGAGAAACACTTGATTGGTCAGTGTGGTTGGAGAAGCAACTTCTAATGTGAGGAAATTTCTTTTTACACCTTATCATCTCTATTTGAGTTCACATAAATACGTTGTAGAAAGAGCATAGGAGCATCCTAAGCAGTTTCTGCCATTGGTGCATCAATTTCTCCACAACAGTAAACTTCTAAGTGTCTTGTCAGTATTGAAGTTGCATTTACTGTCATTTACTCACATCACATCACCAGAACCCCTTGTAAATGACATTGTCTGACTATTTCTGTTTAAAGTGGAGTAATCCACTTCACTAGCACTTCATCGGCCCTAAGGAGAGAATCATTCTGTATCCTGGAGTTCCCTTTCTACTGAAGAAGCGCAAGTACAGATTATTGCCTTACACAAAATAATTTTCTATAAGAACTCATTCACAAACCAAGTGTCTAGTGGTACCAGTTTCACTGAAGTTCAACCCTGATTATTTGAATTCCCTAATGCGTTCTAAAACTTAACAGATAAAACTGAAAATCCAAAGTTTTGTTTTCTGTTCTGTTGAACACCAAGACATATTTGTGGTTTTTAAATAAGCTCTGTTGCCCTCAAGCTGCATTGGAGGTTGCACTGGTGTGCAGACCTTTTGTAAAACGTGCCTTTTTGAGTGCTGCATGACTGCCTTTTTAATTGAAAGCAAGGGCTTTCTTCCTTAGTTGCCTTAATTAAAAGCAAAGTTTTCCACAGAATTGGCTGGTGTGTGTTCATGCATAAACATTGGTCAGAATCCTGCCAAATCTGGGTGTAATTATTTTCTGGAAGAAATCAGTGTCTCCTCAGTTCTAAAATCTGAATATTTGGGTATCAGAGTATGTAAGAGTTTAAATTGTATAACAACGGCACCTTAATTAGTAGTCTGTCCTAGATCCTAGAATCTTTTGACTATGTCTACTTATTAAACAGTTCTTTCTGTAGCTTTTTATTTATAGATATACTCAGGTCTTTCTAAAAGATGTTTGGCAACTTAGATGACATTTCAGTATCTACAGCAGTAAAAGCAAAGAAAAGATGTGCAAAAACCAGAGAATTTTTATTGTATGATATAACACAGGGATATTACTCCACAAATATAACAGATCTTTCTTCACTTCTTTGCTTGGTTTTATTGATAGGTTATCAATATGGTAATATGGTGGAGTTAATACGCTGTTTAACAGCCTCCAGGTCATTCAGCTCAGTTCCCTTTAGGGAGATATTCTCTCTCTCTCTCAGTTGTCTGTGGAACTGAGAGGGTGAGTGAGTATTTTGGGACAATCATGGCTAAGGATAGTTTTTTTAGATTTGGCATATAAAGTTATGCCAAAAGCATAGCACCTCTGAGGAAGAGTGAAGATTTTATTACTAAGTATCTAGGTATAAAGAGTATGGATTTTTGTTTGTTCACTTTGATCTTTTTGGGGGTGACTGGAAGTGCTGTATAACGTATCTTATCTGTATTTCAAGAGAGAAGCCCCATCCTTTTTGTTTAACCTGTTAATTCTGCTTAAGTTGAGGATTCCTAGGAAATGTAGTTGTGCTCCTGAAGATAGGTTGGTGGGTTTTTTTCTGGGTAGTTGGGTTTATAAACAGAATGAGTCCTAGTCTCAAGAGTTATTCAGGTGGTTATACCTCCATGAATGCAGTCTCTGGGTTTTCCCAGGAACGTTCAGGTCCTGAAATGTTATTTCACTGGGATGTCGAAAAAATAAACAAACTTGTAAAAACAAAAATAACTTTGCCGTGAAGATAAAAATTGAATAGGTTATAGAGTTCTTCACTCTACTGTGATCTTTTCTTACTTTATAACAGTGCCAAATATATTCAGGTATCAGGAAACAGGAGACTGTCGCAGTATTTAATTAAAACTTGCCTGGAGGACTGTGACCTAAATGTATTTTTATATATGATAATTTTTGTGTGAAAAAAGAGAGGAAAAGGGGGCTGGGAGAGAAGCTCGCAACTAAAATATCAGTGGCTTTAGGTAGGTTTTCACATTACAGAACCTTTATCAATGGGAAGTTATTGATACCTGTACTGATTTTTTTTTTTTTAATCAGATTTGATTAAGGATGAAGGTTTGTACAAATATAAATGTAAACTAGATACAGGAATTACTGCTGAATATAGGACTGAAGTTTCTAAATAGTTTGAGATGTTTAAAACTGGCTTGCCTTTGTTTCTATCAGTGATTGAACTATACCTTCAGACTGGTTAAGATGACTTCTCAAAGTGAAAGAGAAGCACCAGTTTGAGAGTGTAATTGCCATTTTTTCAGAAAGAGGTGTGCAGTTGTTCTTTTTCATGTCCTTTTCATGTCTTTAATACTATTTTTAACAATAACAAAACCCCTGGAGAATTCTTCATGTAAGTGATGCCAGTTGAGACCCCCATAAGAATCGCAATTTGGAACCAGGGCAAGAATAACTAATCCATTGTAATTATTGTACATTTATCTCACTTGCTGATTTGAGACTCTGCTGATTCAATTCATGCAGAATTGTGTACATTTTACCCAGAACTGCGAGTAATGTTGATAAATGTCTCTTCCTTAAGAACTCTGTGTACTATAGCTGATATGATGACTTACCCAAATTTTTGAGCAAGTCTGTGAGATTGCTAGTATCATCGTCTTCCATCTTATAGATCAGCGGCAAATTTTCTTGCATTTTTTTTTAATTGTTTAGTTACAGAATTTATACTGCTTCGAAAAAGAACACAACTGTAATATGTAGCATTTTAAAGCCAAAGAGGGTGAGATTTCTGTCCTTGGGGGGAAAAAAAGGAAACCTTATTTAATTTAAACTGCAGGGTGAAATCTATCTTAGCCATTGGCCTAGTAGTGATTCCTCTGCAATTTTATATAAATATAATTGTGAGTTCAGTTGACTGACTCCTGATTTATCATATAGGAGAGAATAATTAAGGTTTCTGGATGTTACACTTCTCAATATACTTTGTCAATTTCAAACTGAGAATCCATCTCAAAATTCTCAGAAAAAGGATCGTCTAGTTTTATAAAGCTTTTTCAAATGATGGAATAGTAATGGAATTATGCTGATACTGTTTGTATTTTTTTCTGCAGAGCTAATCCTCCATGTTAAATGATGCCATATGTTAAAAGTAAAATGAGAAAAACCACTTCTTGAAACATGAATTATGAATTAGTTCCATTTTTATATTTTCTTGCAGAAGAGGATAATTAAGCAAAGAGAATGAGTGCAGTTAACACCAATCTATAGTGTGCCGTATATTTTCAGGACCAGTGATGTTTCTTGTGCTCATTTTCTGAGGAATCTTTCAAATCTCTGCATTTTTGATATGTTCGTTGTAGCTGAAGAGTAGCATCTTAGCCTTCAGGGTGAGCATCAAAAAACAGGGCTTTTATGGATAAAGATTATACTCTAATATGCTGTGCTTCTTTTGTTTTCCAGAATCATCCAGCCATACAACAAGAACAATAATGGTAAGTGTAGAGGAGATTATAGGTATCGACCTATCTATAGATGTGTTTTTTTCTTTGAAAATAAAGTGGGATATGATAGTATCCTAAGCCATTGGCATGTTTTTTTATAAAGTCCTTTATCACTGTAGAGATAAAATGAGTCTGTCTGCTACCACATTTCATGGGAAATCTTGGAAAAAATGTGAGGTTGAATAATTTAAGTAGCAGTGCTGTCGGTTTGAATAGGTGAAAAATCCAGTTACAATTCTGTGTGTTACGTGTTTAATTGATTTTTGATATGTCAAAGTTGATAAAAATCTTTTCCATTCTATGTGTATCACATGTCAGAGCACATTTAAAGTTCAGAACAATAGCTGAGTAATTTCTGGCATCATATTCCTGTGAAGCTGGTTTCTGACTTTA
Organism: Strix aluco; assembly: GCF_031877795.1. Lineage (NCBI taxonomy): Eukaryota > Metazoa > Chordata > Aves > Strigiformes > Strigidae > Strix > Strix aluco. The sequence goes on from NC_133933.1 coordinate 31,967,711, forward strand.
CCTTGAGTTTGACAGTTTGGGTTCCAGAAACAGAGAAATGTTTAAACAGATAGATACATCTTCAACAATGAGATTTAAAAGTTTCATGTGTAAAAATGTTATGGATTTAGTGTCTATCTTGGGTTTTTATAGGGTGAGAAATTTCATTAGTCTCTTTCTGTTTCAAACTCCTAATAAAATTTAGGTAAGGACTGAACAAAATTTCACATTAAAAAAACCTTTCCCTGACAGGCAATGTTTCATGCCTATCCTGTAAGATGTTTCTAGGGGGGACTATCCACTTTCGGAAAAAGACCAATTTTTGAAGCAAGTTTTCAAATTTTAGAATAAAAACCCAACAAAACATGATGTGAGCTTGTTTGTTTTCATTCCTACAGTTTTCAGGATGCCCCTTCAAATTTAGTGCCTCTTCTCTATGTATAGCATTTGTGGGACATGTAAATTCCGACACAGATACTTGATTCAACAGGGAACAACGGGTAAATTTAGTTCACTAGCTTTATCATCAATAGTCATTAATAGTCCAGTGCAAATCGATAATAAATATGTAAGGACTACAGATCACAAAATTTCAAAATAGTAGAGATATGTTTGGAAAAAGTGATGTTTTTTACTGGATGTGATATAATCCTTCTTTGTCATGAATTTGGTTTAAATAGACCTACTTCAAAATAAGATGCTTAGAATTATTTAACTGTATTCCTCTGCTATAAAATTTCAGAAGGAATTGAAAATTTTTTCGAAATTTCTTTCAAATCCTGCATTGGTGTCAGGAAAAGAGCTAGAGGTTAATGCTGAAGCTGGTGAAAACTTCACTTTTCATTTCCCTTTATTTTTTTTCTGTATTAATTTTACTCTGAAGGTAGCACATTTTGTCAGTCTCTCTTTTCCATTAATGTATCAAAACAGACCCAAAGAAATGGGGGTTTTGCCTATATAAATGTGTCCTCACACCAAAACATGGCCAAACTTTAAAGAGATAAGAGAAAGGTTTTTAAATAACTTGAGTTATTGAGGTTCCTGTGTCGTGAACCCCTCCAGACCTCTCTGCTGACAACTGAGACAATTCAGACTGTTCTGCAGTCAATGTGCAGTAATTGTCCGTTGCACCTAAATAAATAAAAAGACAATTTAAAGTAAGTATTCTGTTTAGTGTGAAAAGTTTATAACAATATGTCCACTCTTCTCTACAATTAAAGCATAACTGAATGTATAATGGAAAATTTCATACTCTCCAATGAGTAGGTAGAATATGTCAGTAAAGCCAGAAAATATACTATTCCTTGCATTAGAAATAGTATGAGATTATCTATTTAATAGACATAGTAAAGCAATACAGCTGAGATCCATTTTTGAATGACTACTGCAATAAATAATTACTCTGAAATAAAGTCCCCTTTTTCTGGCTGATTATGATTAATATTGTAACAGATAAAAAGTTAAAGCATGATCTTTAGTCAGTCAGGATATGACAGGTATAGCAGCAAATCTCTACATACAGCCTCAGATGCTTTGATGCAAAAAAGATTTTGTCTTACCAAGGCGAAGTATTTGAACTCTTTTTAAGTTGCATTTATAGGTAGTGAAATAACGTAAGGCATTAAAATCTGATCTTGTCTCTGAAGATTCAGATTTACGTTAAAATCAAAGCCAATGAGGAACAGAATGTAATTTGCTAAGGTAAAAGTGCAGTTTTTCTGAGAACATTACAAGAATTCTTCTTCTGTATTTAGATACAATGATGTCTCCCTATTTTTTGTTTCAGATTCTTGTTCAGAAATATAAGAAACTAGAAAATTCTTTAAGGGTCTGTGTGAGGGGAGGGGGAGGGAGGGGATATTCTATGTTTTAACTATAAAATAAATTTCCTCACATTCTGTGGATAGATTAGTCTTTCATTACTAATTTACTGATTTATATAAATAAATATTAACTTCAAAATGCTGCTTTTAAAGACATGTTTTTTTCAGAGGCTATATAGCTTTTATGTAATTTCCATGAAAACTATAAACATTGTAGTATTATAGCTCAGATGCTTTGGAAAGTCAGCTGTCATCTTTTTTTTTTTTTTTAACCTCCTGCACAGAAAAATCATTGACTTGGACTTTCATCATTACATCTATTCTAGGTGTCTTGTGAAAGGTTTGATAGAAAATCAGGAGTTTCAAAAGTAATACTTGTGTTGACTTTTGGGTTAATTTCTCGTATGTGATCTGTTGTTTGAAAATCTTTGCTTTTTTAATAGCCTTTGGGTTTCTTAAATGAAATTCTAAACCCAAAATGGATGAGTGCCTGCATGCTAGTATCAACATTTGCAACTCCATGCTGTGTGGAGCCTGTGTTTTGTAATTTTTGTATTCATGTCAAATCTCTATGAATAAGTAAACTAAACCAGCCCTGAAACCTTGATGCTTATTTGCCTTTGCAAATAAGAACACTTCAGGTGTGGCAAAACAGAATCAATACCTGATTTAAACTTAACATAATTTACACTTGTTTTCCACAATATCCTGTATAATTCAATCAATGCAAGATATATTAACCAATTAATATAGATTATTACCAATCATCTGAGCATGCCTCATTTCTTCTAGTGATTTTTTTTTTTTCCTTCCAGGTAGTGAGCTTCTTTTGCTCTGCTTGATTTGATTTTTTTCATTTAAAGATGTGACAGAAATTTTAAAAATGCTAATTTAAGGCATTGCGAATTTTATCCTTTTTGAAAGGATGGGGAAAAACATAAGAGATCATAAATTCAAGTCCACTTAGGAATATATGATAATCCAATTAAACATTCTTTCAGACACAGCATAAACATTCATCATTAGATTTTACACTTATAGTGCCTGTCGATGTTATGTATTTATCTCAAAGCTGGATGTCTTTTCAGAATCTTCAGTGACTCTCATTGAATAAATGCTCAGCCACTTTTATGCCAGTACAAGTTAGGAAATGTGTAGACAGGAACCTCAACTGTGATTTAGTATCTGAGTCCTGTTTCTGAATTTGTACAAGATTCCTCTCTTGACTTTCCAATGTGCCTCTTAATGTCCTTGTGCTTGAAATTCCTCTGGGAGCTAGTGAGGATAGAAGATTTACTCTCCATAATAAAGATGCTATATGAAGTTGCCACTTTAATATAAGGTGCTTGTGGAGTATCTTTGTAGGTGTCTTTGGAATAATATCCAAGCTGTTGGACTGGTAGCTGCCACTACAGCACATAGCACGTGTATAGTGATGCTCAACAACTAATTCCTCTGTTTCCCAGGCACAGCAAAGCCTTATGCCTAGTGCACCCTGTATTGAAAGACCTGGATTTACAGTTAAGCAACTGATTGAATTAGTAACTCTGTGCTGCTGCTTGCAGATTTGACAGAGCAAAACACATTCTTACGTAGGTAGCTTCTTCATGAAAGGGACTGTTTCGCTCATTGAACATTGGAGGTGTTTCAGTTGCCCAGGGAAATGGATGTTTGTGTATGCAAATGGAAAAATCCGTGACCCTGCCAGGTAAGTTTTGATAAGCAGCATTTGCAAGCAGCTCTCAAAAACTGAGCTGTGCGCCTGTCTGTGAGAGAAGTACCTGAGAACGGTGGCCCTAGAGAAATGTTTCAGCAGGGGACAGGTGAAGCTGTGAAGACATTTTAACAAACAGTCTTTCCATAAACTCCTCCTTGTTGAAGACCTTGAAAAGATTGTCTTTGGTCTCAGAGGTCTCTGGGGATGTCTTCAGTCTGCAGCATGAAGGCCTCCTGTTTGGGAGGTGAAGCTCTTCACAGAGATAACTCTGTGCTGACTTAAATATTTGTGTTCTTTATTGGATGTAACATTGCCTGAACCAGAGCTCCCTCAGCCTTGTGAGGTTTTTCTTTCAAGTGCTTTGGTTTTCTCATGATGTCTTTTGGGCATGGAACAATTTTGTCCTAGAGGTACAAGAGAACTCAGTGAATGTACCCAGATTGTGATGAGGAAAAACTTGGGAGAAAGGAGTCACTCAGCACGGAGGAGAATTTGTCCAACATGCCATTGGCAAACTCTGGGTAAAGCTCCTGCTGCTTAGGTGCTGCTCTGTGATCTGCCACTGGTATGTGGACTCTTAATACCAGTGGTTTTGTTGCAAAACCACAGCATAGCTTATTAGTGATGTTTGCAGTCGAAATCAAAATGCCAGCTGCTAATTGCACATGGCAGTGTTATGATGAAATTATTGGAGCTTTCTGCATGCAGAGATTTTGAATGAATAGTGCTTCTGTGGTAGTACAGGTAGTATTCCTGAGGCTTTCATAACCTTTCTAGCCTAACTGTGTGATGGAAGGGGAAAATTTTAAATCATAATGATAATTTTTAAAAAAGCATTTAACAAGTACTTTGTATGAAAGTTCATTTTGCTCTTGGTGTTGATATTAGTATGACAGAGGCATTGAATACTCATTGTTATACACAGTGGTAAATATATATTTTTGAGAGGAACTAATTAACTGATTTCCTACTCAAGAACTTCAATTGTTTTGATTAACTAGAAAGTAAAGATAATGTGGTCCCTAGCACAGACTGGAGAACAATTATCTTACTTTCTCTTGTCCTTAAGTGAAATGTAATTAATTTCTTCAAATAGCTTGAAAGGACCAGGAGAGAAGGGAAATAAAAGAGACAATTCTAACCAATATGATGCAACAGAAATGAGATTATATTGTAACCCTTGCACCATTTTCTCTAATGTTATCTCTTGCCTGGAATAAGAGTTAGGGTCTAATAAAAGTAGACAAAACAGAAGTTCAGAACTAGTAATGATATCTGTATCTCCCAGGGGAAAAAGTATTGTGAAAAAACACGTATCTTTCCATCAGGCTTAACCATTCTTCAGAATTTATGCCATAGGAAATACACTTTTTTGTACCTTGTATGTTTTCTGAACATTTTTTGCCTTTATGTATTGTCTTGAGTAAACGAAACGTTCAGTGGTGTATTAGAAAGGAGCCTGTGAAAAGATATAAACCATTGTATTTGATAACTTAAAACCTTTTCTGACTGGAGAAGCACAGCAAGAAATTGCCATTTGAGCCCTTGAATGTTCCTCTGTGACGTATAGCACTGGCAATTGCCAGATAAAATAATTAGTGTGAAGTCTGATGTATGACAGTATTTTCCATGTTTCATGCATGTTTTCCATGCATGAATTCTTACTCACTTTTTGAGCACTATCCACTTTGTACACTAAGAGATCTTCAGTTAAATACCTTTATGAATTTCTAATTTCATTCAAGCTATGTATTTTATCCTGAATTTATTTTAATTAATAGCTGAATTACTTCTAGTAGCATGTCCTTTAGTTCTTCCTCCCACCAAAGGCAATACAGAAAAATATGTGAAAACCAAACTGCAGTCTAGACTGAATTCAGACACTGAATGAAAAACTTAGGCAAATATTTAGGGGGACTACAAAGATAGACCTGCAGCCCTATGAGCAACAGCAACTAAATTCACCACAAACCTTGTTTGTCTCTAACACAAAGGCAAATATTTTAGCTCTAAGAAAGAGATATATGTGACTCACTCAAATTTGATGTCTTGTTGCTCTTTCTGTTGTTATTTGGTGTTGTTACATCAGATCTAAGGAATCATAGAGGATATTGTTCAATTATTTGCACAAAAATGATGAACGCTGGAATTTTTCATCAAAGGCATAAAGCTTGTCATGCTGGAGGGAGCAAATGCTGTGGATTGAGGTGTATTGAAAGTGGTGACATAATGTGAACATAATGCATTGAATATGAATGTGAGAATTGTGTAGAAGAAATGAGGCCCTTGTTTATTATTTTTGGTTATTATGTTCTTATGACGTGATTTAAGAGATCAGTTTTACGTTATGTTCTGCCAGTCTTTGTGGATACTACCAGCCCCTTCCTTACTCAGGAAATGGTCCCCTAATTAGAGGATGCTCCCATGAATGTGCAGCACTGTGCACATTTTAGGGATATTACAAAAATGCTATCAGTAATGTGGAATACTGGTGCTGTTTCACTAAGAAAATAGTGCTTCTTCCTGAGAAAACATGATGTTGAATCCATGTGAGATAAAGTAATCAAACTTTCTTCTTTGTATAATGCCTTGTATCATATCTGTTTTAGTTAAGTAGTGTTATTAGTTAGTCCTGCTGATAATCAATTATGTGGGAAATAAGATTTTAATTTCCAAGATTAATATATTTGTCATGGGATATTCTTGCAGAATGTTGCCTATAGACGATATAGAAAACATTATTTTCACTCTCTCCTTTTCATATATCAGAAGTCAGCTTCTCTCATTAGATCTGAATAATTGCTCTTGTTGCCCAATTATTCCAGGTAAAGGTTTAGTGGAAAACTAATGCATTATTTTATGTTTGATGTTACCTGTATTCAAATGAATGTGTACATATTGCAGTCAGTTCTAATATATAATGACTGGTGAGTAAACCTAAGAACCATGGCACAGCAAGGTGATACAAACCTTTCTTATCCTGCTTCCATTTAGGTTAGCAGCAGGACCAAACCACTTGTCTTATTTAGTGACTATTATTTAAAAAGACAGACAGGCAGAGTAAGGACTGATGAAGTGAGAAGTATGGATATTTTAAAATCAGATTAATGCTATACTTGGATGAAAAAACAAGTCTCATATCTCATTGGTTGGGATGCTGGGTTTTTGCTCAGAAAATGTGAATTCTCTCCTAAAATCAAGGGGTTTCTGTTGTGGAACTGCTTAGTTTGTGGCACTGATTCATGCCTCAGTTTCTCTTTGTATAAAATGGCATTAGCAGTAGTTAATTTAATTTTTAAAGAGCTTTAAGACCTGTGGATAAAATATGTCAATGCCTACAGGGTGTTATCTGACCCCCAGGTACTGGTGGAGGAAAACTAGCTGGTTTTTGAGAAGGGTGCTGTGTGTAGGCTGCCCTTTACAGCAGGACTAGTTAACAGAATTATGGTTATTCTCAGGCAAATACCTTTCCCTTTTATTATGATTTCAGCATGCTGCTCCCCATGTTCATATGACTAATGGTAAGGCCTTGCAAGCCACTGCAAGTGCCATTAAGACAAGCACCATTCCAGTGATCAAGAGACAGAGGCAAAATTGGCTTGATGCTTCAGATGATGGTTTCTTTATAGCTACAGAAGAGACCAGGTAAGAGAAATGAAATCTAAGCAGGGAACGAGGCTTCACTGCATCCATGTTGTTGATCCACTATTTGAATAACAGTTTTTGACATTATTGTTTGAGGTTGCATTACAGTGAAGAGCAATATTACATCAAAACATACACCCAATTTTGCATCTCTTGCATACTAATATTATCAGTATTTCACTAAGACGACTTAGTCAGGGCTACTTCTCTGTGGCACAGATTAGAACTTTTTAATTGTTACTAGTTGTATTTCATATACAATGAAGTTTAAGGCTCCTCTGATCATTCAGTACAATGTAAATGCATCCACAATGTAGGTTATACTCTAAATTAATTTTCAGAACTTGAAAAATATACAGCACACGATAGAGAAATATACAGCAGATAGCATCTTTTCCAGGCTAGAAATTTATTTCCTTTAAAAGCAGCTAAGGTGATCATAGTTTTCAGTCTTTTATTTACAAATTAGTTGGTAAAATTTGATGAGCTTTTGCTTTTCCCAATAGAGCTCGATATCACAGAAGAGTCACTAGTTTTCTGGAGGCTCCTCTGTTCTTTTCTTCTCCTGTTAAGATCTGGCCATTCCCTGAGTTAATTCAGACTAAGACAAGAAGTTACTGTCTATTTTTGTAAGCTGTGGTTGCTGGGCCTGTAATTTAAAAGCCTTTAAAATATTGCTTAAGCAAGGGGATTATTATGGCAAGTAACATCAGACTGCTCCTCACTTCTATGATTATTTCTCAAGCCTAGAAAAGCTGGGAGTTGAGCAAAAACGTGAAAAATAAAATGAGGAAGAGAAAGAACTTATGTAAATATAGAGCTAACCAAGGAAAATGTGCATATTTAGTCCCATTTATGGTAGATTTAGCTAGGGAAGTCAAAATACTAGTATGTGACAATTTGGTGGTTATTTCAAGATTAATTAAATATGGCACTTCATTTTTCTTTTGTATGAGGAATGCGACAATTCAGAGAGAGTGGTAGGAGGATGATGAGCTCTTAGCCTTTTGATATCTAGCCCAGATTGATAGCATTCACTATTTTGAGTTGTTGGATGCAAAGTTTAGTAGCATGTACCCTCAAAGTGAGACTGGTAACCTTTTGAGTTTTTAGAATTTTGAAAATTTTTTCTCAATTACTGTAGAGAAGTGCCTGTCAAAGGATAAGTCCTACACTGACAATGTTTTCCTCTCCCCACTGATTTCAGAGTTAGCCCAGACAACTGGCCTACACTAGATGTTTCAATTCTAGGTGATTGAAGTATGCTGAGATGAATCCTGCCTTTACAAATCCCTCATCCATGATAGCCCTGCCTGTTCCCTTCCTGCGAAATCCCCATCTCCACTCCCATGGCTGTGGAGACTGTACCCAGGCCAGGCAACAAGGCAGAACTTGCACTGTCTCCCCCTCCGCACCCACAGTGGTGGGTAAACAAGGGCCTTAGTCCACAGGGCTCTGTGTCAGCTGCTCTTCTCCAAACCATTAAAACTTTGAAGAGTAACATTTGCAATCTCCTGGTATGGGGAACACAGGGCAGTTAGACCTCACTGATACTCCCTCAAACAAGGAGGTGCCTGAAAGTGTCGCGCAGCATCACTCTGGCCAGTGCTGAGGAAGCACAGCAGGGAACGCTCAAGGGGCAGCGTGGACTGAGCTCCCTGTACAGCCATTCCCAGTCTGACAAGCGCTAACCCCGTAGGTTCGATGCCAGTACATGTGCATGCACCTTCCTTCTGTGATAGCAACACACAAGGAGTATTAGTGCCTCACACACACTAACCTTCAAAACTATAACTAATGGGAGACAGCAACTTTTTATCCTTTGAAACTCCATTTCACATGAGATCTGTTCCTTCTCTCTCACAGGGCTTTTCCTTTTTTTTCCTTTTTTTATTTTTTCCCTGTCCTCATCCCATCCCTATTGATTCCTCCCCTACCTCAGGTGTACTTTCTCCTTTCTAACTTTTTCCTTTGATGCTTTGATTCCTTCCACCTTTACTCCAAGATTATTTAGAAGAGATGGTATAGCTTGTTCTCCTCTTGACTCTCACTTGCCTCCAGCCTTTACAGCTCGAAGTGGAAAGCACTGCCTGGTTCTGCTGCTAGGAATGCACTGATGCCCAAGATGACAGTTAAATGCTCCACTCTTTAAGGGAAGGAGGGGAAAGAGGGAATAGACACTAGCCCCTGACAGTCAGCCTGTCCTGTGATAGAAATTCACATAGCTGAGCACAGCCCTGACAGGGTTGAATGCAATGTAATGGGAATGGGAAGAGATATCCAGGGAGGAGACGTTTGTGAAAAAGCAGGACACAATTTATCCAGTCCTGCCATAGAATGAAAAAAAAGGTCAGTTGTCAGTTTGCAGCCATTAGGTGTTTAAATATGTTCTGAACACTCAGCTCAGAAATAATCACCCCATTTGAGTCAAGGTAACAGCTCGCTCTTTAGGGCACTTGTTTTGTGCTGCATCAGGATCCGGTCTGTTTTATCATGTGTATTTGTTCATTAAAAATACATGCAAGACAGACACATGTGAATGACAGAAAAAGAAAAATATTTTCCAGTATAATTACAGTGTGCAAAAGGGAAAATATTTTTCAGTATAATGTTTTGTTTGTAACAGTCCATAAAATTTTCATTTCTCCGTCCTAAAACATTTTTGTTTGTGCAGTGAATTAAGGTTTAAGATGCGTATTTCTATAAAACATCAAGTAGGGAGTCTAGTGGGTAAATTTTCTCAGACATTTAGCTCAAAAAGTTATACTACGCTAGTTGGTTGATGTTATGTGAGAAAAACATATAGTAGTATTGCTGCTAAACTAAATGAGGTGCCAGTCTGTTTCATGCTGACCAAGCAAGAGATGCACATGAGCATTCTAAATTTTATTATCCATCAATAGATAAAGCGAATATATGTATTTATGCCTATAGATCCATTTTAGAAAAAATTTTTAAAGAAATTGTTATCATCCTTCCTCCTGCTGAGTTTAAGCAGCAATCATATTTGTGTAAACTATTGTATATCAGATTGCTCACAGATTTGAGATACTTGTAGCAATGGATGAGGAGGGAGCTGAATATTCAGAGTGGTGAAAATAATTGTGGAAATTATAGATCATCTAAGCTTTCCAAGGTAACCCTTGGAGTTACCCTAGAATTTTAGGACAGTGCCCTTTGCTCTTCACTCAGGCCACAGTTCAACAGTGCCTGCAGGTACACTTAAAATTTAGTGTGAGCATATGTATCATTGAAACAAAAAGACTGGAGTTTACATCTGAAGTTCAACATATTTTAGGTTCTGATCTGCCCTTCAGAATAGAACAGGAATGTACTATATATCACTTATAATGTGCATCCTCATACACTTCAGGTTTTTTTGAAGTTAAAGCTATTTGAATGCAGTTTCCTCCCCTGTTGTGTATCAGTATCTGCACATCTCGGGGAATATGCCAGCATAATTCCCCCTTTTTCCAAGCCCAGAGGCCTCTGGAAAGTGGGGCTGCACATTAGCATGGTGCTGAGTCCCAGTCATTACAGCCCCTGGCCAGTTTGGGGAAGGGACAGAATGAATTTGTATCTGCCTACCTATTAGTGCCATGAATGAATCACCCATATGAATTTCTTGATTATTCTGTATCTATATATGTATATGTAGATCTCCTTCCTGAATACCTATCAGCATGCTCAGTGAATTTTGCCAATAAATATGGAGGTCCCCAGTTTTGCTATTCCATCTGTAGTGACAAGCTGCACTCTCCATTCAGAAACTGTCCTGATGCCTGTGTGAGTCCAGCACACCTCTGTTCAGTCACAGGCTCACAGGAGGGATTAATCTAGGCAGAAAACCAGGTGACAGTTCAAGAACGCTTGCCTTGACATTACATCATAATTTTATGTTGACCTCTGCCGGATTTAACATTTTTGTATTTAGTTTATTCTTACCCTTTTTGAATTAAAAAGGAATTCTCATTCCCTTCTGCAAAATAACTTGCTCAAGGTTTTATTCTAAAGTTCAAATCTGTTTACACAATTCGTTGAAAAATCACTCTTTAAAGAACCTTACATTTAGCACTGCTCACCAAGGGAGTCTCCTTATTTCTTTTTAATATACTTAGATATTAGCTGCTAGGATTCTTCTAGCACTAAATGCATGCTTTAGGACCAACCAAAAGTCTCATAACTATAGAAGAATTTTATTCAGGACTGCACTGAATCACCTTCACTATAAGGAAGCTTTTTGGGTTTTGTTCCCCTTTTGTTGACTAGCTGTGATGTGGATTCTGTTGTAGGCCCTGTTAGAGGTTAATGCAGAAAATTACTATATTGTATGTGATTAAATTCTTTATACGGAATCATCATTCTGGGAGTTAAATAATAATTGAAAAAGTGGGACAGTTCATATTATGGTCTCCAGAAGTTTAATAAAAATATATCAACTTAATATCTGTTGAGTTCTATAAGATATAATCATAATCTATGAATAAAATTTGTAATATAGCTGTTGGATGTCAAGGGAAATGTATCTGTTGTTTAAAACTCTTCTTATCAATTCTAGGTATGCAGTGTGCATACAGTTCCTATACACATGCTCTGTCTCTAACAGAACGCATGTGCATGCTAATGATCATACTTGTATAGGGACAGCTAAAACACTGTGTGGAAAATGAAATTTTTTTTTTCAGCATTTGCATTATAAGAAATGTGTGGAAATGTTTGGCTGAATGGGTTATAGCAGCAGATTCCATATGCTTTCCCTTCATGGGCCAAAAAGCATATTTGCATATAGAACTGCAGTTGAATGACTCGATGCTTGTTTCCTTTCAGTGCTGAAGCAGTTAGAAACCTTCTCACGGTAAGTGCAACTCCATTGGGAATGAGTTAACTGCAACTGCTAAAATTAGAACATGATCTTTAGCTGTTACCAGCAGACATTGCTTCCTTTTTGCTGATAAAATTATTTGAGAGGCATCCATGTGGCAGCGTTATATAGGCAATTTTCATATTCTTCACTTCATGTGTTGTCTCCAAAAGGAAAAGCTTCCCTTGATTTGTTGAGGTACTACATAAGAATATCACAATTGCTATGATAATTACCTGATAGCACTCATTTTTATTTATGCATGTCTCATAGCACACACAAAAAGCTTAAAAACCAAAGTTGCATGTTGAGAAAGAAGAGAATGTAAGGCTGACAACCAACTTCAGCAAAACGTTGAGTCTTGCCTTGCTGTCAGTGATCTGGTTCTCTTACAGAAGTGGGGGAGAATCATGCTGGTGCTCACAGCCCTTCGTGCTCCTGCATATACCACTAACTGTGCACTGTAGCTTTATTGGTGTAAACCTGCCCCTTTAAAACCAAACTGAAAACGTGGGTGAACCAAACCCAATATTAAGAGTTGTGAATGACCTGCCCTTGACCCTTCTCCTCTCACATGTGTTTTCATCAGTGCTTAGGCAAGGTCAGGCACGGTGTTTGAGTTACCACTTGTAGCATGTTGCTGGGAGAACAGGGAAAAGTGGAGGAGTAATTCTCCAGTGCCTGGGGTCTGACATACAGTACATAGGTGCAGGTCTAAATCAAAGTCAGAGTTCCAGTGCTAACTGCTCTGCTCCTTCTTCCTCTTCACATGTGCAATTTGTATCACAGATGTGTTCATAGGTACATTTATTCTTTCTTTTTCAGTTGTCCGCAACTGTGCAAAAACTTTGTGCACCAAAAGAAAGTATTTTTAATGTACACTCAGGGATGACCTCTGCTTTTCATAAAGACAAGGCAATTTGATTTGAATTGGGATCCTGGTTTTGAACTTCACCATACTTGGATCCAGGGCATAGTGCATTTTAATTTCTTATCTGCATGGCACTGTGGCCATTAGACCCCGACCCTGTAACCGACTGCATGAAGACGCCTGGCTGCACCCATGGAGCATCAGCTGCAAGCCTGAGAACATGATGCACCAGCTACTGCCCTCTAACCAAAATATCAGCCTTTAAGGATGTAATTTTCTGGTTCCTTTACTTCTTCTGTATTATATAGTTGTTACACATCTTGAAAAACAGGCATTACAGAATATATCCCTTAGAATTATGTCTAATCCTTGCTGATAGGATTGCAGATATCTTATTGCTTGGTTGCAACAGACTACAGGTGAGCTGACAACCATATCCAGTCACTGTGACCATACTGCATATGGGGAATTTGGGGAGGAACTGTCCTTGCTACAATTTAGGAGTGGTCCTGCTTGGCTAGCTACTGTTCAAAGTTGTTATATACTCATGAGAGTGAATAATAGTTTTTGTGAGCTGTTATTTTGACCTTATTTAGCGTAGACTACTCATGAATGCTATGCACTCTTCACACTTTATAAATCATAATTCTCTGAGCTCTAGCTGAGGTATTGTGATACAGAATCACAAGCAGCAGTATAGGAACTAGATGGTAATCTCTTGCCATTTGTTTCTCATTGAGCAGTTTTCATGAGTCTACAGATTCTTCCGCTATTTATCTACATGAGTTTTTCCTCTGGCTCCTTTTACAGCACCTGCTAAGTCACCACTGTGATAATGCAAAAGTTTGTTTTTAAAAGCAGGATCATTCCATGAAGCTAAAATCAACTCACTTGAAGAATGTTAATTTTTTTTTTAAGTTATAAAAGGAATAATAGATATATACATGGAAAACACATACGTAACAAAACCTAAAGTTCAGTATAAGTTGTGCCACTAGTTAGAGCTGGTAGGTTTGAAGAGCATATGGTATTAAGAGTTTTGTTTTATCAATCTTCAGAACAAATGAAGTACAACCATTTTGGTTTGGAGCTCTGTATTAATTTTCTTGCAGTTTAAGATGAAGTTTCAGTGACATTGTAGTAAGCTACTCACCCTATTTAAAGCTACCAGAGAAGGGAAGGATGTTGCAGTGGTTGGAGTGCTTACCTAGTACTTGGAAAAACATGATTCACTTCCTTGCTCCCTCATAGACTTCCCGGAGACCTCAAGCAGGTCTTTTAAGTCCATATGTCCAAGCATTGAGATACCTAACTTCTCACATCAAAATTAACAAGGTGCCTAAATATTTTGTTGAAGATGTGGAGGAAATTGTCAATGTACCTTCTGTTCTTTGCCTGAAGAATCAGATGAAGAGTACTTTGTTCTTTCACAGGGCTGTTGTACATGGAGCAGGTCAGAAACCTTACAGGGGATCTTCTTTCAGAGAAAATTGTTTACCTTTATTGGTGATAAAAATCTCATGGAAATGCCACCCACAGGAGTCCAGAAACTGTTGACTGAAACTAGGTGATTTGTTAGTTTCAGGGGTGTCTCCACTGATTAGCAGGTGAAAATTAATTAGTGCACAGCTTCAGTGATGACCACAGGGAGACTGAGGCCAAGAACAGATGGTTGTAAATGACCTAGTTACTGCTGCCTGAAGAGTCACACCATCGGATATTGTAAAATGATCTTGTCTGATCTTACCCTGTTGTAAGCAGAAATTCAAATATGCTGCCTCTCTATGGTGGCTTAGATACCAAAGTATATTTTGCAATACCTCTTAGGTAGGAGCTTGAATGTGGTTAATTCCCATGACTCAGCTGAAGAGCAGTGACACGTTTAGAGGTGTTACTGAACCACTTGCAATCTTCTCCGCTCCCTTTGATGAAAGTCATTTCACATTGAGACAGTAGCTGCAGAAGTAGCCAGAACATTTTCTATTTGGGAAGGGAAATATAATTTCTGAAATTATATTTTTTTCAAAATTTTATTGACTTGGGGGAAAAAAACCCCAAACTTAAATGAAACACAGGGATGATGATAAGTGCATTAAGGATTGTCTTAAACACAGATGTTGGTGGAGAAGTACCTGTATAAGTACTTAATTTTACCATAAACCTCATTCACTTCATTAGACCTTCCAGACCCAATTCAGCAAAGCTCTTACATGCATGCCTGACTCCCACTGAGCACAGTCCTTCAGCTAGAGTACATCATGTAGTCAGTAATACACCTTATATGTCAGTTGTTAAATTGGGATGTCATGCAATTCTTTTAACCTGTTTTCTCATGGTTCTTGACATATTTTGAATTTCCTGCAGTATGGTTGGCCATTTCAAAAGGTTTTCCTTCAGAAGCTGTCTTTTGTGTTTGCGCAGAGGATTTGATGTAGCTGAACCCAATCCTCTTTACAGGATGTTTTAACTGAAGGTCTTAGGGCTTAGCTTTTTGCTAGTTTGCTGCTCAGCTTTTTCCTAAATCCACATCCCCAGTGGAAATGTGTCATCTTGTAATATTTGGCCATCTTCTATTGTGGGAGTTAAAACCAGTTTGGTTTTGAACAAGAAGAAATTTTTCTATAAAGAAGCATCTTTGTATGAGAAGCCAATTTCTCTTTCAAAGCCTTGGGAAGCATACAAAATAAGAATAAAAATGCTAACTTGCCAGACCACCATAGTCTTTTGCATATTTAAGTATCAAAGAAAAGATAAAGACAAGATTATACAATTGTTACCTATAGCAAGGCTAGAGTAACACTAATTTAGAACTAAAATTAGTCTACACTCACCATTTCTATGTGTAAACCACAGAGGTTTATCACATTAAATATTAGCTATTGATGGTTGTAATCCTCAAACACTGCACAATATCAGCCTTAAGAGACCTTTTTTCCTTTTTACAATTTCTGTGCCATGTGAGCAATAGTAATTAGTAGAAGCTGGACACAGGGTTAAGAATTATTTCATCTGAAGGCAGAGAAATACAGAGCAATAATGTTCACGTAGGTATAGAAATCAGGCAAAATCCTGTGCTGAACACACTGTTGCTAAAGTTAAATAGCAAAGATGATGATAAACCTGTGGTGAGTATGTACAAAAATATAATGTCAGTGATCCTCACAGTCTTAAAATTCACACAGAACTGACCACTAACTTTCATTTATAAATTGTCCTGTATTGGAGTATTCATTTCAAATTACAGATAGAGGACTTAATTCTGAGTTAGTCTATATTTCAATGTATGTATTTAATCATTCTTATTATTTTCCTCTGATAGTTGTGATGTGGGGTTTTTTAACACATTAAGATCTTTTAAATGCATGACCCTCTGGCATTAATGTAAGTAAAGCTGTGGAAAAACAAATGTTGGTCTCTTTTTGTGGAAAAGCTTGCATAAGTAAGTACATAGGCATTTTAAATGTAAAATACTGAAGGGAACATAATGACTGTGACTGTGAAAGCCAATCAGAGAGATAACTATCAGTTCTGTGGCTGGCTTACTTGTGCTGTGGATAGAGGCTAAAACATTTACCTGACAAAATACAATAGAAGCATTGTTCTAGTGGAAAAAGCACAGATCCGAACTTTAAAATTCCTACATTGTGTCTTTTGCCTGATGTGAGAGACACCAGACAAGTAATTTAACCTTTGAGTAGCTCCACCTTTTTATCTGTAAACTAGAATATTATTGATGTATACCTACCCTTAAGGATGCTGTGCAGTTTTTAATTAAGCAGTCCAGCAAGCACAATGAGATACTGACATGAAAAGTGCTAGCCGTAGAGTGGAAAGCAGGATGAGTGGCAGAAAATGAACTCGAATAGACTTTTGGTAACATGAATATTTAAAAAGAAAAATCCAATCTTAGAAATGAAGCTGACCTTAGATATTAGCGTCAAATCATTCTATGGCAAAGCTTTCCTCTCTTGACGCCACAATACAGATTTCTAATCCATATTCTGCGTTGAAGCTTCTGTGTGTAGAGTAAGTGCTGATTATGCCAGAGATGGATGGTGTGGAGTAGAGCCCCAGGGGACGGTTTTGTGAGGGAACCTTTGATCTCCAACTGTTTCTGGTAAGACTGATTAATTTTGATTTTCAGCCCTTGCTTAATAGCAAGTCGCCAGAATGCCAAGAAACTCCTCCAGATACCTCTGTTGGTACATATATTATTCCAGGAAAAGTATATGCATAATTGATAAAGAGGAAAAATATTGTCAATTTTTTTAAGTGTCAGGTAATATTATAAGCTCTAATACTGTACACAGTGTCCAGGCCAAAAATCTCAGATGAAACCTACCTAATCAATTTGAAGTAATCAAACAAGGGAAAGAAAGAAAGAGAGAAAGAAAGAGAGAGAAAGAGAGAGAGAGAAAGAGAGAGAGAGAAAGAAAGAGAGAGAAAGAGAAAGAAAGAGAGGAACTAATAAAAAGCCATACATAACATTTTGTGTTGAAACAGTTCTCTGGGGGTGTCAAAGTTGGAAACAGCAACAAAAGTAAATTATCCCCCCCCCCCCCCCCCCCCGCCACCCCCCTCCCCAGAGCATATAATAGAATGTTTTCTGTTATCTTGGACTTAAGCATATTTAGTTAACACAATATTTTTTTAAATTTTCAACACTGTCTAATGTTGCTGGAGAAATGGCACTTAATGCTTGTAGCCCAAGGCCAGAAACAGAAGTTGCATATTCTGAACATTTTTGTCATCTTAAAGTCTGGGATAACACTGGTATTGTGAATTAATATACAAGATGTTTGGGGAGTAGTTGAAAGCAACATTGTGTTCCACTCTTAGCCAGCTCTGATGCCTCTTCTCTCCAATTTCTTGCCTGTCTCAGGAAAAAATATATGCTGTCATGTGGGTAATATTTTAATCTAATAGCAGGTGATGTTTAATCAATATACAGAATGGCCATCCTTCTGCAGAATAACTAGATGGTAATGCAAATTCCTATTGGTAGAGTATAAAGTTGTGCAGTGGAGGAATTCACCCACACCCTGCTGATACAGTTAGGAAGAATAAAGGTGTTGCTTTGAGATCTTCTGGCATTTGTGCCTGTGAGCTGTAGAAGGCTTTCTGGTTGCTTGGATTCCCAAGGTGCCTACATACTGACAAATCTGCAGTGACCTTGTGTGTTCATGGGAAGGAGAGGTTAAGCAACTCTTTCTTTGTAAGGCATGAAGGCTGCTCTATTAACCTCTGAAGTAGATGGTAACTGAGGAGAGGCTAATGAATTTCAGATAAGGTGCACAGCAGGTGTCCTGTAGCTCAGGTTACAAGCCTGTTGAAGCCTGAGCCATTGTTTTGTTTTAAGGAGTATGAATAATTTACTCTTTACCCATTCCATTGAGCTACCTTTGCTAGGACTTATTGGTTCTAATACACTCTACGCAGCTGGACACTGTGGTGAAATGCCATGAATCCAAAGACAAGGCTTTCTCCCTTCTTCAAGGGGAAAACTGTCTGAGGAGCATGGCTCTGTGCATGCATCTGCCATATCACTGCTGTGTGGTGTGTAAAGTGAGATACTGTCCCTGCTGAGTTAGCAAAGCTCCATCCAACATGCAGGGCAAGGCCTGAGCTAATTAATCCATGTTGAGCTCTGTGGTGTCCATCATTCCTAGTTTGATTACTAGGTCAAGGGGTTTTTTTTAAACTGTGGCTACCATAAATCAGTCTGGTAGGGCCTCTGTGCTTCTGGCTTCTGTAAGAAGTCAGTGTTGCACCAGGACTGATGTGTAATTGTTTTCATCCTAGCCATCTGCAGTAGGTAACTTTAGGCTCTTGGTGGTAAGTACCAAGCTCACAGATGAACTAGGAGGATAATTTCATTGCTGATTGTTAAGATTTAGATTTAGTCATCGTGTGATGACTGCTGTATGACAGCATCTATTTATAATGTTTCTTAGGGGTTAAAAGTTTTTTGCAGTTCCAGTATTCAACTGAAAAATGCTGAGAATAAGACACTGCACTTCTTTAATTCCTTCTCTCCAAGCATCCTAAACCACTTTAAAATATTAATGAAATATGCCCTTTTCAGGGGAAATGAAAGCATAGAAAAATCTGTTGAACAAGGTGGTTTTTCCAAAAGCCATGCCAGTTGTTTGCAGTAAAACTGGATATAAATCATTTCGATAATGGGTAAGGTTCATGTTGTTCTAGGCACTCTAAAAATGCACACAAAGAGGTAATTTCTGCTCTGAGGAGATTTTGGTCCTTGTAGATTTTAAATCAGCAGCAGGTAGAATGAAACAGAGAGGTGACTTTGTGCCATGCAACAGGTCAGGCATGACACAGTCATAGAAGTCTGTGTTTTAAACACTTGACCTGGATTTTGCCTCCCAGTAAAAAAAATAGTCAAAAAACGTTATTTTTTGCTTTATATATATATATATATACACACATTGTAGCTGTAAGCTGTTGCTCTGGAACACAAAACATCAGAGAAGCCCTCAAGGTGGTGCAATGCTTGAAAATGCTATATTAAGCTGTTTAGGAAAATCTGACACCATAATTTGTAACTGGTGTGTCAATAAATTATTGTTCATAGAGAACAGTTTTGCTCCGTAAATATTGATACCAAGTTGGAAGATAAACACCAGCAAAGGAAAACATTTCCTTGCTAGGAGGAGAAAGATAAGACAAGCTCTTGAAACATTTAGATGATGTTGGCATGTCTGCAGCAGCACCTCTTTAATCTTACAAAGGTTGTACCACTCTATCTGCCATCTGTATGAGTTTTATAATGCAACTAAGTGGCTCATGGTAACTGCTTTCCATTAGCCCGATGCTTATTAAAACACTTCCGATTTTGTTTATAAATGAACATTTCACAAAGGAGCTTATTTTTAAAAGGCATATCAGTGTCAGCCCACTTCTGCCTTCCAAATATATTTCTCCTACTTTCTGTCATTTTGAGGTTAGATTAAAACTTTAATGGAATATGGGTAAGCTTTAGCCTCAAAGTGCTGAGGGGAAAAAAAAAAAAAAAAAGCCAAAAGATGTCGGCAAGCCAGATAGGCAGTTAAATAAAATACTTCTCATTTCCACACAGGTAGAAATGTAGGAAGTGCTGTGAATCATTCAGTCTCTTTGTAACCTGTCAAGTTTCTAAGGATCTGTGCCTACAGCTTCATTCCAGTTAAATTCTCTCTGAGCAGACAACATTGCACACATTTTGGCCTTCCACTTTGTTTAAAAGCATGTTGAAATTAATAGAAAGCCAATCAGCTTCCTAAAATAGTGCCCCCTCTTGTAATTTAATCCACTGCATAGTTGCAGTGTACCTCTGGGTACAAGAAGCCCTCAGAGGAATGAGTGATAATTGGGTCTAATAACCCCAAGGAATTGTGGTTATTTTTTAAGTAGTTGTTTTTGCTAACTGGCCTTGAGCTTGCACAGAAAATTTACATTGCACAAAATTTACATTGCCCTGGAGCAGCAGCAACTTCAGGAATCTTTGTCTAGAAGACTTTTTTTTTTTTTTTAAAGTTTCGTTTTTCTCTCTGAAAGTCTCGATGGTTAGACTGATTACAAGTTTCATATAAAACTTGTGCCAGAATGCAAAATCCTGCCTTGCTGTAGTTAATGTCTAAAACTCCACCTCCTTTCAGGGTTGGCAGTATTTTGTGCACCTGGCACATTTAAATTGCTGTTTACAATTGGCAAGCCATACCAGAATACGTCACCCCAATCTAGAGATTGGGTGGAATTTCAGCTACAATTGTCCAGGGAAACAGTTCTCTTATGCCTGCTGCCGACCTATGCATATTCCTTGTGCTGCCAGCAACAATTGGGTAATAATACATTTCCACAGCAGTAGGTCTTTGTATACAAAGTGGTTGTTCAAATGAGCTAAGAAAGACTCAGGCAAAATTATCAAATTGGTTTAGGTAGAGCATGAAACAATACTATGCCCTTCAGCTTAAGACTCTGTAGCCAGGTTTTTATTAGGTCCTTAATACATTTTTAGTAGACACAGAGCATCAAAACCACTTCTGGGCCTTGGTATTTAAGAAAGGTTATGGACATCTCAAAAGTGTGTAAGTGTTGGGGGCAATTCCCCTTCATAGGAAAATGTTTCTTTCAAAATAGCATTTATCATCTGCTAAGATGTCAGCAGGCCTTTATATGCAATGAATTTCTCTCACAGTAAAAACTTCTGCCATAATTTTAATGTATTTAGTATTACTTCTTAAGTGCTGTTGGTATAGCTGAATAGACCAAAATCACTCTAGTGATCACAACTCTGAGTCTAATGCAGAGGAGGCAAGACTGATGCACAACAGTTTATATATAGAAGCGGTAACAGGCAGATACGCCCGATACCAACAGAGCTAAAGCAAGTAATGCCTTTAACTCCTATTAGGAAAGGCTTGAAAAACACATTCTTGACTAACATCAACTGAAGGTCACCTTTCTTTATTTTATTCAAGTTTTAAAATTGGTGCTGTTTTAATGTGTGGCATAATTAGAGGGGAGAACTTTGAGTCAGCTTTTATTAATGAAAAATTTTGTTACCAGCTATCCTATTCCTGAGGAATCTGGACATAACAGATTATATAGGATTCTGCTTAACTTCACCAGATGGTTAGCTACATGGAATTCACTTAGATCCTGAGAAAGGTTTGGTTCATTGAAATGGTTTGCCTGATTAAATTTGAGCGTGGCATAAATAGGCCCTATATAGCCTAACTATTATTTCTACCCAGTAGGTTTCAGTCTGTGTATGAAACTTGCAAAGAGAAGATAGGTCTTCATAGTGTGTGGTACTTACGTACATTTCTGTATTTCTCTGAATAGGTGCCAGGGGTCTTGCGTACTGTCATCTGCAGTTACTAATTGAAGTATCATGCAGACATAAAGAATTTGTCTTATTCCTACTGTACAGCAGTGCATCACATTTGACATAAAAATGAGCACAGTGGGCTTTATATACCAATCACCTATTAAAAGTTTGATTCATTCTCATACCTTTGGTCTCAGGAGGGCTAGAAGACTTTAAAATACTTTTTAATTCACATTTCAAATGAAGTATGTAACGCATCATACTTCAAGCACTAGTACAAAAGTCAAAGGAAAAAGCAGGGGAAAATAGCAATTACTCTTTCATAACAACTGCAAAGGATGTTATCAACGCTACAGATATTAAAGCCATTTATTTGTCATCACCAAATAAAAGCTTTGTGTAATTAAAACATGTGGCTGGTATTAACTGAAAAAGGGACAGGAAATTGAACATTAAAGGTGACTCTGCCCTTAATTCACTGTATCACTGGGGAAAGGAGGAGAAGTGCTGTAGTGAAAGGGCGGCGACAACTTTATCTTTGAATTTCCTGCCTTTCATCAGCTACTATTACAACCTGCATGTTTAAGTGTTAAAAAAAACCTCTGAAGCATTATAAAACCTGATCAGTGCTTCTCAAAAAGCTTGACTGTATTTAGATGCTGAATTCTTCAGTGTAAAGCATCAGTTCCCTCCACCCTCTATATTTTTTGCAGTAAAAAGAACAGTTTTTGCTTTTAGTGAAATGGTTGTTTAAATACTACATTTAATGAAGTCAGTGGAAACTTCCATTCTTACAATTTTATTTCTGAAAGGCTATATCCCAGAAAGCTAATTTCTGGAAGCATTTTCACAATTCTGTTTAAACAGAAGTGCTGGATTGTCTTTTTAGATGCATACCAGATTAGTTCTTCTCACTGTGTGTGTAGAGCTACTTTCATTTATACTAAGCGGGGAGTTGACTGTTTTTGTGGTTCGCTTGATATGATAATGCGATGACTCCCCCTTTTTTGTTCTGCCTTTCTTTATGCTAATTTCAAACCAATATTTAATGAGAATAGCTACATCTTTTGACTTACAAAATAATCACAGATTGTAATCACAAATACTTTACTGTCCTTACATTTAGTGTCAGCTGCAAATTGCTTTCATTAGCAGCAGCCTCTTGGCAGTTTATGAAGTTGCCACATTAAAAATTCAGAAGGGCAAACAATTATCTAATATTGTTGTAAACCATGGGCTTCTCAAATGATTAATGACCGCATTTCTTCTCTAAATAAATACAAGTTTTGCAAACAAATATATCAAAAAGGATCCAGTTCTGTAAGTTTTTGCTGGAATGATCCCCATTAATAATCAGTATTTGTCTATTGTCTACTCACATGAGTTTATAAAACCTAGATGTCTCATTTAGAAATACATGTTTCCACCAGTCTCAGGTTACCTTTCTATGATCTTACCATTCTGGAAGGTATGCAATATCTTGTCAATCAGTTTAATATCTTCTTAGGACTAATTTAAGACAACCATGTAAAGTAAGTACTCAAACAGTAAGTTTGTGTGTCTGTGGGATTGTGTGAAAAGTCTAAACTTAACTTTTTGGCAATTCCTTTCCTTTTCTTCTGTTGTGCTTATTACTTAATGATGCTAAATCCTAATTTGCTATTCCAGACCATGAGATGCTGATGACATCCTTCTTTCAGGCAGCTAAAGTGAATACTTCTCTGCATCTTTTACATATATTAACCAAAATAAATGTATTTTTCAGAGTCCCTTTAACCTCTAAGAGCACAATATATTATCCTGATTTTTGACTTTTTGTTTTGTTTTTGTGTTCTTTTCTGTGGCCCAGTTACTCAACTGGAAGCTTACATTCCTGGGGAATACTCAATCAGTAACTAAATATATGCTTGAAATTTAATATGCAAAATATTATTTTAGGCTGATCCTGTATTTTCAATGTCACGTGCCACCATTTTTCAGTTTCAGCGTTAACAGCCCATTAAGACGAAAGGGACAAATCACTTCTTGAGTTACCATCTCAGAGCCTTGATGCAGGTAGGCACTTCATCACCCTGCAGTTTGTAGTCAGGTCACATTTTCAAATTGGAAGGTTTGAATTAGAAAGCTTGGTCTCTTTTAGTGTTAGAGGCCCCAGTTTGCTTTAATTCATTTCCATAAGCTCAAAATCTCTGTAATTTATAAAGCTATCTAAATGAAAGCTGGGATTCTCGACTTGAGTGAATTCAAAAAATAGGTAATTTTCCAGTAACATCTAATATTCAGGACTCTGCCAATGAAGATGGTTCTTGACATACTCAGTGTGTGTCACTTCTGTGTTTTCTGATACTCTACCAGGGATACACTCAGCATTGTGGTTATTGATTTATAATAGTAGAGAGACAGAGCAGCTGGAACATAACAAAGCTTTTTGCTTCAGAATAACTATCCTTGGATGTATAAGATTACAATACGAACAACATGGTTGCCTGTAGTTAATATGTTTGATTTATCATCTAAAAGTCTAAAATTAAAGTGAATTTACTGCACCTGAAAGGCACTAGTACAGAAAGCCCAGAGACTTGGGTCATGCATTATCTGCAAAACTGATATAGTGCAAAAAACAATTGCTCCCAGTTACAGAGGTAACACATTCACTTGGGTGCTCATGAGGTTCTTTCTTCTGTGGTCCTTCATTCCTGTATTGATATCACATGTAAGAATTCACCATTTGAGCATTGTGGCCCAAAATTTCATACAATTAAATGTTATTGTCCAAATATTGTCTAACACCAACTCACTTTTCACTGAGCAATTATCAGTTGGAGACAACTGTGAATCATCAGTTGATGGACAGGGCTTGACTGCAAGTCTCTTTTCCATGAACTAGCCTTCCTGCTCTGGTAAGAGTATTTGTTATGTTTGTTATTGGCTCTTGAGCAGTCTTCTGTTAAAGACTGAGATTTATCTCTTCTGTTGTCTCTCTCTTCTTTCCCTCCTTTCCTCCTTCCCTCCTTACAGAAAAATCCGTAAGAAGTTCACCAGATCACAGCTGAAAAGAGCTTCCAGAACACCTTGTTCTCCGATCATTGCAAAGACAAAGTCTCTCATGAACAATAGGCAGGCACGAACAGAGCCAGGAACCATCATGCACTGAAGACATCAGAGCATCAGCACCATAATCATGTCAGAATCATGTTTAATTGTGAATGCAGATACAACAAGACCTTCCACATCTTCGAGACAGAAACACAGTATGGACAGACTGTGTCTGGGTTCTGTGTTCTGGGCAGGATCCAACAGCAGCCCTTGTTTTCCCTCGTCTCTGCAAGGGCTACTTCTGGTTCACTGTGCAGGCCTATCCAGGATTGTCCTGCTATTCCCTCCATTCCTAGTCATCAGCATTGGCTGGTCAGGGAGGGACTGTTTGCACTGACCACACTGAAGGAGTATGGATGCAAAGTCCACCCACCATGTTTGTCTATGCCTTCTAGTGACTTGATACAAAAAATATGCAGCTTTCAAAACTTTTGCAGTGTCTTTAAAGCGGGATTTAGCCTTGAGCGGCTTGCATTTTCAAAAACAACTGCAAATGTTAGGTGTTCATATTTTTCAGTATTGGCTTGAGTCACTTTGGATTTGATTTTCTGAACTGCTGAGCATCCAGACCCTGAAATGAGGACAGGGAGTTGTTTAGCAGTTCTGAAACTTAATCTGAATTAGGAAGTACCCATAATTAGTGGCCAATTTTCAAAATGCTGGCCATGTTAGCTTTGGTTAAAATCCTGGAAAGTATTATGTGTGGCAGTGAACATCCAGCTGGACTAGTTGCATGTGTAGGAACTGGTCCCATTGTCTATATATTTGCAGGCATCCACCTATTTCTTTGGGTATTTTTTGCATTTCTTGAAGCCTATTCTGAATAGTGAAAGCCAGCAGAACACCCTTCCCAGTATTTCCTATTAGAAATGTCTCTCCACAAAATAGTTTCTACATTTTGATATGTCTGGATAAAAAGATGTCTTGCAGAATGCTTTGAAGATCCTAACTGTAAGGCTACAGGTAGATACTTACCATGGAGAGATGATGTGCCTTTTGAAACTACTTGTAGGAAACTGTCAGTCCCCCTGAAAGTGGGAGTGGCAACAGAGGCAGGTCTTTTTTCTACTCAGGTACTTACAGGTGAACAATCTCTGCCCTACTTTGAAATCAAGAGGCCACCAGTGTGTAGCACTGCTGTGTAAACCTAGTTGGGGTATGTTGATTATCTGAGGCAAGTTTGTGTCCTTCAATAGGTTTGGTTTCCATACGGCTTTTTAAGAGATAGTCAGACACTGAACATATAGTAAGCTGAGATGAGCTTCAAGACTTTTTTTTCTCTCTCTTTACTAGGTAGCTCTAACAGTATAGTATAGATGTGAGGTTTTCATCCAGTTGTGGACGTGCACTCAGCTCTGTGGGTAGAAAAACAAAGACGTAGTGGTGTCTCATACCTCTGGGTGATTCCCCAAAAATTATTTCCCCTCCATGCAATTTAAGGTTTCAGCCTGAAAGAGCATCTGTGGTCTCAGCCTATAAGTAGTGATACTCTCAGTGTAGGATTTTGAGCTCTTGAGACAATGGCCTAGATGCTTCTTCAAAAAAGAAAGCACCTTGACCTCCTGAAGGGACTTGCTGATGATTTTCTGGAGTGATGGATTCAGGTCTTGTCCACTGTCCTTCACCAGCAAGAAAAGGGTGAATATGAAGAAGAGATTATGACACAAAGTGCTCCCAGTACCCTGAGCACCCTAGTGAATGTCACTGATTTAGACTCAGTTGGAGAAGACCTGAGATTCATCTGCTTACAGTTCTTTTCAGTAGCCGCTGAAGTGTGCAACCCTAGGAGTCTTTTCTAGCCACAGGATCTGCTTTTTCCTCACAACAGGAGGGCTTTTCATCAGATAACTGAGTGGAGACAACCTATTCTTACTAGTAAGAATTGCCTTTATTGACTATGACATATGGAAACACCTTCTGTATAATAGCTTCCTCACCCATTAGAATAAAGAAAACATGATTATTCAGCAATCTGTTTGACTGAAAGTATGAAAAACATGAACAGAAAGAGCTTTGTCTCCCTTAGGCATCAGTGAAATCACACACAGCAGACTCATTTTCAAAGTGTCATTAGCTGTAAGGTGGTGGATTTTTTACCATGCCTTATTAAGCTTGTGCTGAAATTATTTCTTTTAGTCAGTGTGCTACAGTGTCTAGACAGTATTTTGTAAAATCTCTGTATGTTTCTGCCTTTGACAAAAGTATTAGTATCCATAATAGTCTCATGTGAAGTCATTTTTACTTCTTTCCCTCCGAGGAGAGAGAGATTGGTAACACGACTCCCTGTTATGCAGCCAGCTGCCTGATACTGTTATCTTTTGCATCAAATAGCCAAGGTAAAGAAGAATCCTTTGCAGCTTCAAGCTGAGGTGCTTCATCTGGATATACTGGAAATAATGCTGTGCCCCTGCCTGGCAGAGTCATTTCACAGGTTGCAATAGCTGACCCTTGAGGTGGGTAAGGCACGGAGGAGACTGCTGGAATCACTTCTGCTCTGTCTTTAAACTGTTTCGCATGCAGCTGCACAGAGACTTTCCCTCCCCTGAAATGCACACAGTGCACGGAGAAACTGCACGCCATGTATCTCACCTTTGTCTTTACCTGCTCTCTCTCCATCTTACCTTTCCTGCAAGACGTTCTCCAGATACGGAGACAGGATTTACCTGTGAATTTCAACCGGAAGTGTTGATGGAAGATTAGATGAAGACATGTTCCTGATGGGTTTGGGCATAAAGATTTACATTTTTGTAGAAATTGTGACACTCCTTACCACAATGTCATGGAATTCCATGCTTTCTGTTGAGTTAAAGGTTTTTCCACTGGCTGTGAGCAAAGATAACACATTCCTGTGTAAACTGTAACAGTATATCCACAGCAAATGAGAGCTCAGTACTGTTTTTATCAAGCTTCCCAAGATAGTTATTTTAAAACTAGCTAACATATATCAGTCATCAGCAATGACACTGAGTATAAACATAAACCTCAGAAGCAAGGACAAGAAGTTTGGTACTTACCATGGATGTGAGCAAGAGAATCTAGGCAGAATCAGCACTGCATTTGCAATATGATTTATTTTCCTGTTATCTAAATAAGAACTCTATCTGAAAATCTGCCTCTCCTCTTACAAATGTGGGGCTAGAAAAACATGCAAAATGCACAATCTTTTTGTCTCCAGAGGTCTCATATAAAAAGTAGGAAGATTATTTTAACATTTAAAATGTCTGTGTTGCTGATTTCAACTATATAGCTATTCTGCTCTCTTGAAATATTTTATATATTGTTTTCAGATTATTTTTAAAGGCCCTTATTTAGTGATGGAACTTTTGGGTCTGTGGGGTGGAAAAGTGAGGTTTTGAAATACTTGAGACTGCTTGAAATGTGTTGGTGGTATGAAAACAACATTTTTTAAACCAGTGTTTTGATTAAGGGCAAATATAACCTTCATTTCTGGCGTCCAAACCTTGCAGCATGTTATGAAAATCTGAGCATTAAAACTGAAATGAAGAACAAACAAGCAGTAGAAATGGTGAAATGGAATCTGCACTTACAAAATGTGCACTTTTTATTAATCTAAAGTTAAGAGGGTTTTTTAATAAATATAATTTCGACACAGGTACTTTCCTAATTATGAAGGCTTAAATAAAATGGAATGGCTGCATAGTAGTTTCTGATACAGTCACAGCATAACATGCCACAGCCTTTTGCAGAGAACAATTATAGTCCTTCAGAAATATTATATTGCGAAATACGATATGGTGGACACAATGTCTTTATATGTGTGTACTGCTATGGTAATGGAAGTGTTAGAATCCTCTGGAAATTTCAGCAGAATAATGTTCATTTTTCATTTTCTCTTGAAGGTCCTTTATATAAACCTGTGTCTTCATAAGCCAGAGTGGGTGTCAAGAGATCTGAGTTTATATAACTGCACAGTGGAATTTTTTTGAGTAAGTCAGGACTTTTTTATTCAAACATTGCATGTTGAGGGAGGAAACCTAATTTTGGAATACATGGGTTTTGGATAAGAGTTTTGAGGTTGTACTATATAGTGATCAACAAATTTGCAGAATATGCTCCTGTTGCTCATAAAGATTTAACAGTTGGTTATTGAAATACAGTATTGATTAAATAAAAAAGAGAAGCATTAAAGAGATTTCTTTTTTCAGTTCTGTTGTTTAGACTAAAAGTGAATTTCTCAATGGAATGGTAAAACTGGGAAGCTCAATGTTGAGTGTTTGAGGATGTGGAGCACCTTAGAATGAAACATAGTACTATTTGATTTGCATTAAAGTGTCTTTGTGTACAAACTTTGTGACTCTTGGCCCTTCTTGCAGGAAACCAAATTTCTGCATTGACACGGTCATCGTGTTTTACAGTAGACTACTGAATAATCAAGAGACTAAAAACTGATGAGCTGTTTAAACTGCACTAGAGTTAAAGGCACAAGTAGCTGAAATGGGGATGAGGAAAGAAGACTCAAAAGTCAAGCAGAGAGAGAGACATGAGGTATTGGTCATTGCATTGGAACACTAGAAAACTTGTTAGGATTGAACTGAAATCTAGGCAAAAGGACTCCTAGTCCACAAAAAATACTAGAAGTTACAGTGCATTGCAGTCCCCAGTGCATTGGCCCATCTAAACTTTGCAGGTCAGCATTAGTGTCAAAAACTTGGCATGTTGTTAATTTGATAGTACATAGAACTGGTGACTTCTGTCTGAATATGGGACATAATCTGAACCCTCTTCCTTACTAACATCTGAAGTAATTTCCCCAATTAAATTAGATGTTTTTTGCAAAGAAGGAGAGTCATACAAAGGGCTTCTGAACAGAAGTAATGGCTACTACTTCACGGGTTTGTTCAAGGCAACTCTTTCCATGTCCTAATTCCCCCATCTGTCCTGGGGAAGGCAGGATTTACTTGCATCTATGCTGCTTGATCCACACACTAACTTCTGTTTCAAGTGTGTGCATTAGAATGGATTATCTTTTTCTCTTTTTTCCCCCTCCCCTGAAGACACCTGTCCAGATTCCAAGTAG
Organism: Strix aluco; assembly: GCF_031877795.1. Classification (NCBI taxonomy): domain Eukaryota; kingdom Metazoa; phylum Chordata; class Aves; order Strigiformes; family Strigidae; genus Strix; species Strix aluco. The sequence continues at coordinate 31,997,574 of NC_133933.1, forward strand.
TAAAACTCGTTCTTCTGTGGTGTTTGGATTTATTTGGTTACATTTACTAGTCCTCTTGGGTGAGTTGTATTGGTATCAAGGAGGGTATAATCTCTGGAAGCAGTCCTTTGCTGGGGGAACTGAGGAAATGGGCATTTCTTTAACCAGGCTTACAAGGAATCTCAGTCAAACAGGAGGAGGACTGAGATACTCATCACTTCCAAAGTACAACTGTAAAGCCTTTCCCTTGTCTAGTTGAAATATGTACTTGAGGGACCACTTCAGTCTCTTAATTCTTTAGCCCACTGTAAAGGTATTGATCACACATACAAAGCCTCAGCAATGAGAGGACTTAAAGTGTTTTTCTTTCGCTTGCACTAGCAGTCAGAAAAAAAGAAAAAGATTTAAAAGGCTCTTCCATCTACATGAAAGCAGAAATTATTGTTTTACTAGGAGCTGAGTTCTGTTTCAGTCCTTGGTATATGCAGAACTTTCATAAAACACTGTAAATGCAAAATACATTGTTTGTGAGACTGGTTTGACACCGTGACACTTTTCTATGAAGTCAGATGCACTATGACTGTTTTATACAATTGGAAACTAGCAGATAAGTGACTGTTACCATTTCAATTTAACATATAGGCCATACGTGGGCTTAGGACCCTGTTATATTACAGCCACTTGTTACCACTGTGACAAGACCAAAAAGTTCTTCAACTATATGTTATTTGTGTATACATTAAATGTGTATTCCTTATAAATTAAGCAGAGGGATCTTTATGGAAATTAAATTCTTTATCACTCATTTAAATGGTGATAAAACCTAGATGTCAGGCCAAAGCACTGTCTGTGGCCAATAATTTTTGAGATACACACTCAAATCAAAGTCTGCTTTGTGTAGCTGGTATGTTCCTTAAGCCCTAGAATTGGCACTGATATTATGTGATGAGGACATTTGTATTTAAGTGGCTTAACAGAGTCTTGAAACAAACAAAATCTCCTGCAGGAATAAAATCTTAGTCTGTACTGCTTTGGGCAATAGCATGGGAGGAAAAGGACTTCTTACCAAGTTAGCAATTCATGGCTGCAGAATTTCCTCCCCAAAGCTAAGCTGCAGTGAGCCTGGTTGAGTATGATGACTTCCTAATTTGTTTGTAGGGTTTTTTTTTTCTCCTGCTTGCTAGTTGTATTATTACTTTGGAGGTTTGTTCCACAGTAATCTGAGTCAATAGTTTCATTAATGTGGAGGAAGCATTCGTATCACCTTTGGGCTAAAAGTGGCTCTTTCTTTAGTTTCTTCTGCTTAGGCACATAAAAGAACATTCTGTATAATAATAGCAAAAATGAATTTCACAAGGATTTGTGTGAAGCTGAGAAATAAGTAAAGAGTGTACAACCTTAAACTAGCAGGATATAGCAGAATAGGACACTGAACATCATTTCCTTTTGTTACATGGGTACAATTGTCCATGACTGAAAGGATCATTCTTTCAAGCAGTCCTTTCCGTTCCAGTTCTCTGGACACTGCACTTGCTTTTGCTGTATTCATCAAACTCCTCCATTTGTGCCGTTTGCTCTGCCCAGTAGTCACATACTGGAAACAGGAACTACTGATACTTTTAACTTTTCAGTAAGATAAGTTATTAGGGCATATGCAATGGAAATGTAGAGACTATAATATTGATGAATGGCTCCATATTTGTTTTCTTTCCTTCAGTCTAGATTTCCATTAGAATTTTAATCTCTTTTCAGACAGTGAATCTAAGAAAAGTTATACTAGATGCCTTTGGTCCTTAGAGTATGCATTTAATCCATAATCCATAAGGTAGTTGTGTTGCATGATCTGCTTGAAGGAGCTTGATTCTATTCTAGCTGTTTGTTAATCCTGCCCCATTGTTTATTTTCCCTATTAGTAACACTAAGTGCAGTATTGATTGGCCTTTTCAAGTGGACTAGACTCCATCCTGCAATTTGTATGTGCACAGTTAAGGCATGGTTAAATATTTTCTCCTTTATTATGATCTCTGCTTGCTCTTCTGCTTCTTATATACGTTCAGAAAAAAGGAGAGCCCGCTGCTGCTCCCCTTCCCAGTGTGTGTTGGTTTGGCTCAGTTGCTGCTGAATGCCTGGCAGAAGGAAAAGTTGAAACACTTCGGAGTGTCCCTTTGTGCAGACTGTGTGCTGGGCACTACAAACCAGTTTGATACTTCTTATTCTAAAATTGTTAAGTATGGGGTCAGCCTGCCTGGTTCATGCTGCTGTCACCCATAGCACAACAGTGTCTTGTTCTGTGGCTAAAGCAGGCTCTGTGGCACTTCTGCAGTGTAATAAATGGTTCAGAGTGGCTGAGTCCTCTGGAGATACTCCCATTCTGCTGCTGCGTAACTGGAATATGCTGCCAGCCCTCTCATTTAATGGCATATTTGGATACACTCCCCTTCTAAATTGCTTCACCAATGCTCAGGCACCCTAATCCTGCTATGTTATGTTCACTTTGCTTCCTTGAACCCTAATCTCTGTGAATTTTATCTCACTTTTCAGAATGATGTCAAGGAAGACTATAATTAAGATGCTATAAGCATCTATAAGTTTTTGCTCTCTCACCCCTTCTTCATTTTCCATTTTAAGGCCATTTTTATTCTATTAGTCTTTTCTTTTCACCTTCCTTTCCACTGTTATTTCCTTTACTGATAAAGATTCATCTAATATGTTCAATTCTTACTTGAAATATGACATAGTCTTCAAAATCACAAATTTGTACCTGTTGGGGTGAGGGCAGTGAACATTTGATGTGGGCTTATAGCTCAATAAACCTAGATATAGCCAAATCATCAGAATTCAAATCCAGATTAATACTTTAAAGCTGCTCAGTTTCTCAGGTATTTGGAGCCAGTGGTTTTGTACTGTCCCCTCCAAAGACTGGGGCTTACTGCAGACTTTCATCACATTGAATGTTTGGCTTTTTTACTCTTCCTTAAGGCTTAGAGGAGTTCTGCTCTAGGGTTTGGCTTGACTGTACCTTACACATGCCTTGCCAGCCTGTAATTAGACCTGCTACTAGAATGCTCACTAGCTTTCTTCTGTTTACTGCTTGTGTGGATTACATTTGAAAGATTTCAGTAGAAGAATATAAATGAAGTGACTGCCTAGCTCTGGATTTTCTCCATCTTCCCTTGATGCACTAATGAGAATCAATTGCAGTTGCTTATTATTTTTAAATAGCAGTTAATTTGAGAAAATCTGATTCACTAGCTCTTTTCATTTTGTTGATTTGATTTCAGCCTTCTGCCCATCTGGGCCAACCTACGTATACTGTTCTAAAACCAGTGTGTAAACTCATTGGTGCGCATCACTAAAGTCAAAGATACTCAGCCTGACAACTCAGCAAAGTGCTGTCTGCAACAGTGTACATCGACCCTCTGTTTTCTTATGGGTAAAATCTTCAGTGAAAGAGGGGGCTTTACTCTGCAATTAATTCTGTCTTGTGCCTGGGAAAGAATCAAACAGACTGTCCAAAAATATCCCATTTAACCATTTAGTTCTCTGGATGTTCAAATCTGGTGACAGTATATAAGACTGTGGAGTTGCATAGACAGGGAAATTATTTTCTGAGCTGATCAGTTTATCCTGTCTGGGGATCTTCTGAAAAAATCCCATGCTCACCGTAAGAACTGTAGAATTAATCTCTGTAAAGTCACATGGTTCTTCTAGAAATGGCCTTCTGGTCAAACTCCTGCATCTGTGCAAATCCTCTTGAAGGCAACAAAGAATTCTGAAGTGGGATTGCAGGCTAAGCTGTGAGCTCTTTAGGTTAGGGCTAATATCCTCCTGTAATTATTAAAAAATGCTTTTTAGATTTATAGCTTTGTGACAATGGCTATGATATTTAAAAAAAAAAGATTCAAGAGCTGGTAGTAAGTATAGGATCTTCTTAGTGACGGACACAGGCGAGGATGTCACTAGTTTCTGCAGAAGAGGTGTGCTATTATCTAATGTGAGGAAGAAAAAGATGTATTCTTCTCTGAATCAAGGGGTGGGTGAGGGTTACTAGCTCCTAATGGTCTCTCCACATTTAAATCCGCGGTGATTTCTATTCACAGGTTTTTAAATGCTTTTCACTTCATGGCAAAAAAAGATAGGATAATACAGTGAAAGGTACAGGATAGTTGTATGTGATGAAACATTGCTTTTTTTATTATAGACACACAGGGAAGTTGAAATGTTATTTGTAGAGAATAAAGGTGAACTTTGCTCATGGTTTTATGAACTTTATTGCACAGTTCTCTTTGTGCAAACAGCACTTGACACTCTCTTACCTTTTGTTATTTCCAGCAGATTGGAGTCATTTGTTTTTTAATGCTGAACTGTGACAGAGCAGCAGGTGTTAGATAAAAAGAATCAAGATCACTTTCAGGTTTTGTGCAAATATTTAGGGGCATTTGTGAAGTACTGTAAAATTCAATTAGATTTGCTTCCTACCTCCTTTTCCCTAGACCATTGGTTTGCAATTCTGGAATAATTTATCATCATTTTTCCAAAACTGGAGCTGGTAGCTGGACTGGGCTAAGTCTGTGGGGTTGGTGTTCGCTTTGCAAACAGCCATGCTGACTGAAGGTGTCACCCTGGAACAGCTACTTGCTGCTAATCCTCTGCTGGGGGGTTCTGCAGAGGTCAGCAGAGAGAATAGCATGGATTCTGCTCTTTTCTGCTTCAAAGTTAGGCTGAAAACTAGGCTTAAGTGTGTGGTATTTTCTGAAATGAAAGAAATAGGATTCATGTGAATCCACTAACAAGGAGGGAGGGGAGTAGAGAAGAACCTCTGATGGCCGTGGAAGACAAATAGCTCAGGTCAGTAGCATTTTCAGCAGCATCTTCAGCTGGAAGAGGACATCTATCCACAGCCCAAGTTAGACTCTGCGTTTACCTAAGGAATTATTAACCTTGCAGAAATAAATAACTTTCCTTGAGGAGCTATTAAGGTATTGAAAAAGTAGAAAAGATCTCAAATTAATCAATGGAACGTCACCTGCCAGATTCAAGGATCTATATATTTCTGATTAATTCAAGGTCTGCATGTCTCTCAGCCTGTGACCAATCCAAATTTCTGTCAGTCTCTGCTCCTCACCAATTTTGTGTTCTCATCTGTCTGATTGTGACCACTTGTGTTCAATCACTGCCAATTCAAGAGGGTCTGTCAGTCTTCAGCCAGGACTGGACACCTATTAAACAGTGTCAAACTCTGAATTGCTTAGTCCTTTCTCTCTGTGCTGCTTGAAAAGAGCCTGATTTGCTCAAAACTTAGACTGCAGCTAGGATAAAGGTCCGTGACATACTTGGTACAGTTTCTCTGTTTGAAATGTCAAGTAACACGATAACTTTTCCGTAAACTAATAGGTTAATCCAATATGATCACTGAGAAAGAAATAATTCTATTTTCAGATGTTTCCACAAGTCAGTACTGTCATGAACACAGATACTGTATTTCTGATGGCTGGTGAAATGTATTTCCGTATTGTTCGTAGCACTGTACTTACATTCACGTAATTCATTCATCTCTCAATAATGCAGGCCTCTATAAGTGACTGTGAAAATTTCATAAATATCCAACTAAAAATCAGCAGTGATTATGAACAAAGCCTGTGAAATACAATTTTAGTAAAATGCATGATGATCAGCAGTCAGGAAGAGACTCAGGTAAATGGGCAATTTTTCCTGATTTCTTGTTATAAGTACTGCAAAGGAAGAACATGTATTTTGCTAATCTCATGAAAAGTTTATTGAAGTTGCCACTTATTTTTTAACTGGAGCACCATCTAGCGTGCATGATAAAAATAATTTAAAAAATAAATAGAAGGCCAGTTCATTATGGCACTTAGCAGTGGAAGTGCTGGCATGTTTTCAATGTCAAAAGCAAACAAGCACATCAGAGTTAAGACCTGCTAACTTTCAGCAAAACAAGCTTCAAGTGACATACATTCTTATGGACCCCCTCCTGCTTTTAATTTGTGCCTCACTTGAAAACTTGCTTACACTTAAAATAAATGCAGGAAATGAAATGCAGAAAACCTAAATGTGTCTATTTACAAGCAGGTTAAAAATACAAAAATCAAAAATCAACAGCTTTTTTTTTTTCCAAATGCAAATATAAATTTGTATATTCATGCAAATATAAATGCGGAGTCCGGCACATTGCTGGAAGTTGATACTGTCTGCTCCACCAAACCCCTAGCTTTCAGCTAAATGTATCTTGGCAGATGTTCTCTAGATCTTGCTGAGACTTGGAATACAGTCAGAGATGAATTTCTTTCCTGTGTGCCTGGATCAGAGTGGAATGCATTTATGAGAAGTTCTGCTGTTACTTTTCCTATTTGAGTTGTTTCATGCAGCATGTGTTCCATGGCATACTATGGAAGAGGCCCATCCATTATTACCATTGCTGATGAACTTCATACTGCTGTTTGCAATACATTTTGTTTGCACCTGTGTTGCAAAGGCCTTCTGGCAGTAACTTCTGCCCTCTTTCTAGTCACCTCGTGCGGGGATTCTAAAGGATTTCCTGCTTGGCACCTGGCACCCGAACAGGGACATGGCCAAGAGCGGGAGCTAAATGCATGCGAATGATCACACAGTGATTAAGCAATGCCTCTTTTAATATGGTGGACAAGCCTTTTATAATGCAGGTGAGAATCACAAGATACAATCACATGGTACAATTCTTTCTGATTGGACAGTTAGCTTTGCACATGCTCCTTAAGCTCTCTTCTGATTGGATGAGAACTGCCACATCGACATTGTACAAACTTCTTATCTGCCCAGACCAACACCCTGAAGTTGTTTAACTTCCTGGGTTCTCCCTCATTTTTCCAGGGTCATCTCCTCATCACATCCTTGCCGACGCTGAGGCTTTACCAGCCTTGCTCCTATGCAGGATTGCTCACATGCCGATTTCCTAGCAGGAAATCCTTTAGAATCCCCACAACCTCGCATTGCTCAGTATAACAAGATTTAGAGCTGCTGCTGGGGAGCATTTCTGATTCTCATGCATCCATCACCAGTCCCATGATGAAGGAAATATCTCCTGCTCCCATGTGCACTTCTGGTTTCTGAGTGGTTTTAAAATTGGAGGACATCAAAACCTACCATTAGATTTATTTTTTTTTAAAGCTTATGTTTTTTTCATCAAGTGAACTATTCTTTTGGGAAGTGGAAGGCAAAGGAAGGGGATGTTACCAAGATTTTTTAAACTTTGGGCTTGAGACCCTATTGATTTTTTGCTGCTGTTATTTTATGAAACAGGGACTGCTTAGGGCAGACAAGACAGTAGTAATTAAGCCCTGAAATGAAAGCCAAAGCTGGTAAAACTACACCCAGAGAATCAACTTTTTATAGGACTAAGGAAAGAAAAAAGCTTATCTGGGGCATTTCTCTTTCTTAGTTCAAACAAGGTAGGGAGGCTTCTGGGAATGGACATGACTGGTCTCAACAGGCCTGTGTGCTCTGGTAAACTTAAGAGCTCCCTGCTCTGATACTGTGTTTCTGTGTGACCTAGCTCTAATCTGAAATAATTCAGATAGATAACTGAAATTTTTAATGCTTAATAGCTGTATTTGTATAAAGCTTTTGAACTTGACCTATCATTTGCTGACTTGCTACCCAGACATCTGGTCTGTAGTGCAGTACAAACTTCGGACTTTTCACCAAACCACACATTAAATGAATTTTCAAAATATATTGTCCAGATAATAAGTGATAAAAACTACATTATGGTGAGTGACCCTGTCACCCACTGGGGTTTGAAAACTGTTCATCCCCTTGCATGTGTGAGAGTTGTATGCCACATGATCTAGGGAACAGATTTAGGAAACGCTTGTGTCAGGGGGATCCTCTGGTGGGAATTACCTTCTCCATCCAAAACACTTTATCTTTGGACTATGCTGACTATGCAGTGTGAGGTAGCCTCTTTAGGTAGAGGAAGTTATTTCTTTCTAGCCATTTGATACAGTCTAGGAGTGAGATACCAAATGGAAAATATACTGGGCTGGAAAGAAGGGGGTGGCTCAGTGTTAAATTCAGGTGAGATGGCAAAAAATTGAGAATGCCAAACATTCATGAAAATATTTTTTGAAAATTGTTAAATTTTTTGAAAAAAGTTAGATCCCCTACTCTTATTAGTGTTGTGTTTACTATATGGTAGTTTTATGACGTTTATTTCAGCTCAGATTGTAATATCAATACTGTTGAATGATTCATAACAGACTAATTCAGTTTTTTCTTTTAGAAAGGAAAATCTTGCTGCAAACCAGATGTTGTGTCTGATCTGAACTTTCATGGGTAAATTGATTACAAAAGCACACACAAATGTATACTTTGTCAGAGGCTTGAAAGCAGACAGGAACTACTTATTTTCCCTTAAGTGGGAATATGTTGAAGAGAGCCACAGTGAAGTGATTTATAAGGACTGTAAAATTATTAGTCTTCAACCTTACTCCTCCCACCACACACACATATCAAGGGACTTGCAGAGCCCCCTACATCACTAAGGCATGATTTCTATCCCAGTCTTGCCAAAGTTCAGGCGGAACTGTTGCTTTCTGGTATGCAGCATAGAAAATGCCACCAACGTTAAGAGTTAAGCATGTTGGTTCTAGCACGACTGGAATTGGTTTGCTTACCTGAAGCACAGAGCAAAGAGAATTTGGTGGTGCAGTCTCCTAGAAAGCCCTGCTTCAGTTGTTCTTCATTTCTTTGTGTAATTTCTAAAAAGTTCAGCATTTAATTCCTGGGTGTTTTAATACACCCTGCACAGTTAGCTATTAAAGTTATCTGTGTGGAAAAGAACCACTTCCCGGTAGGGCTTTACTGGTAATACAGGATTTCAGTATCTCACAGGGAATTTGGCTTTATTATTTGGAATATAGTTCAAGAGATTTGCCATTCTACCTTTTCATCAAAATTGTATTTTTTGATGGTATTGTTCAATGGAGTTTCTATTTGTAAGCAGAGATATGTATTATTTTCTCTCAAGAGCGTGGTTTTAAAAGCACTTAGTTTTGGCTTAACTCCTTTCTTCTTCAATAGTAGTTATGTAATACTTGAAGACTGTTAAGTCTACTGCAAACACTTATAGGTCCCCACCCCCTCCAAGAGTTTATTTAAAAGTCAAAATCTGACAGATCGGTGAAGAAGCTTGGGTCATCATATCACATGGGATGAGGAGGGGACATCTGACATCCCAGCATGAACTGCCATCTGAAGCCAGGCAGATTTAACACCACAGAGCTCACAGTCTACATAGACGCAAGGGCAAGGGGGGTCTGTGCTTGAGTGCTTGTGACAGTCCCATACAAAATGTTAAAATTGGAACAATTAATTCTTAAAGGCAGTGAATGAAGAGGAGAGCTGCTGGTCTGCCGCCAGTGAATGGGGAAGTCTGAACACCAGCACTCCAAGCTTCCTACCAGCACAACTGAAATGGCTTTGAGAGAGGTATCCTGAGAGGCACAGTATAATTCTGTCAAAATGTCATTTTCTGTCATTTCATTCTGTGGAAAAAGTAGCAACCAGTCCTATTCCCCGACCTAGTCATCTGTCTATGTGCTACTGGTATACCACCTGTGAAGTTAAGGAATAGGCTGAGCTCATCTTACCAGATGTTAGTTATTTGTTGATCTCTCATGAAAGAAGACAGACTGCCTGACTGAACAAATAGGTTATCTGCATTTCCAGTTTTCATGTATATATATATATATATATATTTTTTTTAGAGTCCAGGGACCTTAAATCTTCACTTTTTTTTTCTTTTTTTTTTTTTTTTTTGTGATCATAAGTGAATACTTCTTTGTGCCAGAGTCTGAAGGCCACATGCTGGCCTGAGAGCAGCTCCCAAGAATACTTAAAATCTTGTTGATCTTATAAAAATGAAACAGCCTTAGGAGAATTGGTTAGTTTAACAGGGAATGTTTATATAATGACTCTGAAGAGGGAAATTAAGACCAAATGAGAAGCAGACTGATTTGGCTGTGGTTATACTGAAGAGCATCCTTTATGGAAAATTATAACTGCTATTTTTTCATATAGGTCTATTGCATATTGTGCTTTCAGGAGTAATTGGATTAGATTATGTTAATCCCTTCCCTGTTTGCATCTGGTCATTAATGTGACTGATAATTTTTTTAGTCTGTCTGTGTTATTCCTGAAGGTAATCACCCTAGCTATCAGTGAGATAACAGAAAATAGAAATAGACAACAAAAGCTGTTCAAATATACGTGTTGCTCGTTGTTCTGTTTAGTCTTTCACATCAACAATTCTGTAACCCAGCAGCAGAATTGTGCCTTATAGCATCTTCCCTGCCTGTAAGCCTAGCAGGGGATTTCAGATTGATACAGTGTCAACTAGAGCTCTTCAGTGCATGCTTTAAGATTCTTCTTCATTAGCAACCACAAGTGTAGCCTGAGATGGCCCAAGTAGTTTGTTTTAGAGAGTGTATTTACTGTTCTGAATAGTTGCTGTTAAACCATCACAATTTAAAACCCAGCATATGAAAGTAATTTGACCTTAGTGCTTGTTCTTCTAAATATTTTTGACTAATAGCCATGATTCAGTATCTGCTGTATCAACAGTTGCGTTGTTCCTGCAGCAGAAGCCACCCTGCAGGAGAGGTGATGCAGCAGTGACTGTTTTGCTTGAACTTTACATTACTGCAGTTCTCAGCAGAGCAACTAGAAATTGTCCTTATGCAAGTTCTCATTTCCCTCATGTCCTCATTTTTTCTATTAATTCAATGCAACCCTTAAAATACTGTGCCACAGGCATAAAGGATGGTTTCTGGTCTGGATGTGAAAAACAGGAGAGAGATGTTGGAAGGAATCATCTGCCAGAGAAAGATGTACAAGGACAACCTAAACAGACTTCTGCTTTTGTCTGCTTGTATTTGGAGTTTGAATGGTCATTTAATACATGTATACAAATGTCCCAAACTGTCCCCAACCAGCACAGCTCATATGAAGAGTGTAAGTCTTGATCAAGGCAAAACTCCCAGTGATTACAGTGGGCATCAGGGTTGTGTGCTTCCTTGTATCCACAAAGAACTTGGCAATGACAGGTAGACTAAAAGGATTCACTCTGGGCTGTCTCCTGGGAATGGGCCTTCTCTAGAACCCACAGTAATGTCTCCATACTCAAGGTGTTCTACTAAGAATACTTCCCCTTAAAAGACTACTGTTTATAAACCAAAAAGCTAGTTGAGAAAAGGCAGGAATAAGTGGCTACCAGGTTTCAGTAGATAATGCCCCAGTACAATTTTTAATGATCCAAGCCCTAGATCCTTTGTCAGAAACAAGGTACAATCAATCTGGATCCTGCTGCTTAAAACAAGTCCCGTGTCTGTAGATTTATCAGCACAGAGCTCTGACTCCATTTCATACCATCAGACTTGTCTGCCATGTCAGATCCACAGGTACTCTCAGCAGCTGTAAATCAATGCATCTTGTTTCAATGTTAATATGTTTCCTCTTAATCAGCTGAAGAGCAGACCAAGAATTTGCTGACTTTCTTTCTCATCTGGGTTATATTCTGTATTTCTAGTTAGATACTTATAGTGACTGTAGTTTTTCTTCTGGCTTTAACTTTTGCTCTGGGTTTATTTGCTAGATAAAAGCTGTATTTTAATGCATTCCTCCTATTTTAGCAAGTTACCTTGAATTAATTTGCTGAATCAGAAAGCAGAGTAGTATTTTTTAATGATAAAAAGAAAATGTGGAATCTTCATCATAAAATGTCCTGTCTTCAGAATTATTGCCTGTAATTGGCACCTTTCTGGGCTCTCCTTTACTCCAAACTTTATTTTGATTTTTTTCATCCAGCATTTCCAGACTGTAGCAGACAGTGATGAAAGACTGGTGCATGAGGCTTTGTAACTTTGTGTCTTAGGTTCCTTTTGACAGGTGTAGCTAAAAATCTGGAACATGTGCTAATATTTCCATAAAAAGCAAACAATTGCAATGTATTAAATTCAAGTTCTCTGGTTTATCTCTTTCTGTGAAAAAATTTGGAGCCAGGTGTCTTTTGTCTGGGATCTCATGTTCAGTTTTTTAAAAATCCAGAGATCATGATTCAAATACATTTTTCCTAGTATTTGAATCATATTCAGATTTGTATTTTCTTGTGTTTTGTATTACAGAAGGAGTATCTCAGTAAGTGTTTGCATATGCAGCTACCATTACAAGTGTGTTACTAAGGGTGAATGTTCTTTTTGTGCTCTTACCTTTCAGCAGTTGTGCATATAGTCCTCCTTATGAAGAGACAGCTCTTCTGAAGAGGCTCACCACATTTTTCACCTTATCCAGAAATCAAAGTATCTTGAGCCACTTCCTTCTGTTCAGAGCTTTCAGAGGTGGAGATGCCAGCTGGAAAGCGCTTTGTCTTCCCTTCCCAAGTGCTTACTCAAGATATGTTCTCGCCACTAAGAAATGGCGTTACTTAAAATAACTAGTGTAGCTGCAGGTAGTGACCTCTGCTCCCTTCAAAACCGGATTATATGTACTCCTACAGCCACTTAGGAATGTTCTGGTACAGGGTAAGAGAGGTTTTTGAGAAAGATTGGTAAAACATCTTCCCGGGGTCTCTTTCATCATAAATAGTTGTGATGCTGTGCAAACATGGTCAAAAAGGGAACATTAGGATCTCTCTGTATCCCTTTTATTGTTTTGCTTTTAGGACAAACTCCCTACCAAAAGCATAACAGGGAACTCTCACTTGCTAACAGTAAACTCTAAACTTCTGAAGGAGGCAGGGAGCTACTGACAGTATCTGAGTCATGATGCAATGCTCACTGTGCAATGTGATGTGCAGTGTCAGGGGTTGACTGTCCTGCTCATGGAAGAGGAAACAAGGGAACTCTGTTTTCAGTGAACGGGAAGGGGACTGAACCTCCAGCTCCTTGGAAGTAATTCTTTTTAGCAATCCATTTCAATTTAAAATGAAGTTGATTTACTGTTGTGAAAAGCGTGCTTCCTGAAACCATGTATCTCCTTGGATGAGCAGAAAGAAACCAGGCATTTGCAATGACAGTTATCTTGAAGAATGCACAAGCATGCTGTTACAAATGTCATCATCACAGCATAAACTGCATGACAGAAGCATACTTGAGGACTAAAAAATAGCTGGATATGAGAGCCCATTGTAATGTGATCTCATGACAGTTTGCGGATGATTTGCAATGGATGAAATAGAACCTTATTCTCAATACGCTCTTGCTAAGTTTCAAAATTAGAATTTTGATGAAGTTCAAATATGAATGATATTTTCATCTCCTTGAAACCAGTGGCCTTTCTGGATAAGGTGGGAAATAAATGGAAATGATTGGTTACATCTTGCACAAAAATATAGGTTTAGAGATTATGTCTGTATTCATAGGAAAGGGATGCCAGCTGCTTGTAAAGGCTTCTGTTTAGATCTAAGTGTGCTTATTAATGACTTAATTGTTATCTCTTTCCAACAGAATGAGGGTTAGCAGGAATGCCTGTTGCAATTGATTCCGTTTTACCTCTTTTTGATGCTTGGATATGGCACAGGAGAATGGTAAGGGAATTAATGAACTCTTAGTGCTAGAAAGTCCATTGTTAACACAGACTGGCTGTGGTTGAAGTTTCTAACCAGGGTGTAGATGGGATGCTCTGGTGTAATTCCAAGGGACAGCTTGGATGATCTGCTTCTTTCACTAGAGAGTACAGTTCATCAGGATTCCCTGTATTAGGGAAGAGAGGGCAATATCTCTACTGTACTGAAGACATCAAGTGTTGTATCTGCCCAAACTGCATGAGTAACAATATCTGAATAAGACAGAAATATCAATTAGGACAAACAGACAGAAGTTGAACTGACATAAAGTTGTAGTATCCCAATCAGTAAAATAGCTATGGCTTGTATCAACACTTTATGTTAGCATTTTATATTAGTATTGATCACAGAAGGGTTTAGGTTTGAAGGGACCTCTGGAGGACATCTTGATCAACCCTTTGCTCAAGCGGGGCCACCTAGAGCCAGTTGCCCAGGGCCATAGTCAGACAGCTTTTGAATATCTCCAAACAGGGAAACTCCACAACCTCTCTGGGCAACCTGTGCCAGTGCTCAGTCACCCCCACAGTAAAAAAGTGTTTCCTAATGTTCATAGGGAACCTCCTGCATTTCAGTTTGTGCCCAGGGACTCTTGTCCTCTTAACTGGGCACCACTGAAAAGAGCCTGGCTCCATCTTCTTTACACCCTCTCTTTAGGTATTTGTATATACATCGATAAGATCTGCCCTGAGCCTTCTCTTCTCTAAGCTAAACAGTCCCAGTGCAGCTGTTTATTCTGCTTCACCCTTTAGGAACCTTATTAGCTTTTAGACAGTTTTTAGATGCTCAAGTCAGTACCTGTGATCAAGAAGAATGAAAAATCTTTTTCCAGGTCTTGGCTTTGTTGTAATTTGCAGCATTTGCTCTAATGCTGTAATATCATGATAATGATGGCATTCCATCTTTGGGTTCTGATTCCTGCAACACATTTCGCTTTGCAGGGCAATATGTAAAAAAAACCATATCACAATTAGATCAAATGCTAAATTTTGGCCATAGGCTTCCTTGCTGTGGGATGTCCATAGTACTTTGCTTTTCCGTAACCTGCACTGGCTGCCCATGCTAGTTGACTGGTGTTTGTATTTGTGGACAAAGTATTCACAGTCCCTTCATAAGTTATAGAAGAGGTCCACAGATGAAACGTTGTTGATATGGCAAATTTTAATTGACAGGGCAGGTAGGGTATGGGGCAAGCACTTGTGACATTTCTTAGCAAATGGAAAGCAGTTACCTGAAATGACTTTTGTGTGTAATGATAAAAATGACTAGGGTTTTTACCAAGACAAAGAGAGACTGAGAACAGATCATGCGGTTTCCTGTGCTCTATTAGGAAGAGCGTAATGGAGACATGCTGTGGAGAGACAAGCTTGATGTGGTAATCACCAAAGATTGGTTATAGAATATAATATTTTAGTACTTGAGTATGTGGGAAATTTAAATACATTTCTCATTTTTTTACAGAGGTTGTCTTATTTTTCAGGACCAGTAGGGTTACAGTAGCGATACGTTTTGTGTGTTTAACCTGTGTTGCGAGTTATGTCAGAATAATCAGTTCCTAGTGGCTGGGGTCCCTATGCTTCCTTGGACCTTCACAGGACTAGAAAAGAGAGGAGCCTCACTCCTACCAATGCTCGTATATGTTCTAGAGAGCAACTGTTCTGCCTCAGCTGTCAGAGGGAAGTCCAGTCAGGAAATTTCATACTGCCCATTCATGGTGGATGGAGCAGCTGCTCATCCCATAGCCCATCTGGCAGTGACACATCTGTGCAGTCCCAGAAAGCTGTCTCTGGGAAAGAGCTGCTGTGCCTTCCAGCTAAAGCTGACTTTGGCAGCTGCTCAAGAGTTCTGCATAAATTTTGACTGCGCCTTTACACCAGAATATTCTGAATTCCAGTGGAATTGTGCTGGTGTCGTATAAGGGAAAACAGCATCTGCTTCCCACTTGCTTTCAAATGGGTTTTTAAATTAAGATGTTGGATTGTATATATTGCAGACTATTCCATGCAGGTATAACAATCCTGATGTGTAAGTACCATTGCATACAATGAATTAAAGTGAAAGCCTTTCATGAACTTCTTTCAGTATTTTCCAGGAACTAACTTTTAGGTCGCATGGATCCCGAACTAATTAAGAGATTGTGTTGTAAAAGCCATTGGACAAATTGATATCTAGTTTTTTCAGTGTATTCTTACTCTACTGTTGTTTAAAACTTGAGGATATAAAGTAAATAAAATTATAGAACAGTAATTAATCCATTATACGATACATTAAATGAAACATCTAAAGGGACATTTTTCAATGACACCTCAGTAGCAAAAAAACCCATTAGGGTAAATATGCAAAGTTGGATAACTTTACTCAAGACTGCATGCTACATTTGTCACTGCCATTGAATTTGCTGCAATTCATTTGGATTGCTGTTTTTAAATTAAATTTGGAGTTTATTTCACTTTTTAGAAAACACTACAACAAAAGTCCAAGAGAAAAGCAACAAAGATGCACATAGGCTGTGTACAACACACATCAGGGGGAAAAAAAAAACCTTTCCTTGTCAGCATCTGAGATAGTACAGAAAGGAATTAATTAATAGGTACTCTGGAAATCACTTTTCAGCAAGAGACTGTCCGTTGTTCATAGATGTGCAAGGACAAAGAGTGTAACTTCAAGAGTGTGACACACTGATGGGCAAGCTGCTTGGCATCTCTTTCTCAATTTCCTATGCTTTGCATGGAAGAATCGGACAGAAGGGGTAGGGATCGGGCTAAGTTCTCATAGAGCTATTCAGTCATTTTCCTAGATATGTGAAACCAACCCCATTTACTTCTTGATTTCAGAAGAGTTCTGTATCACAAATGTGAAAGAATGGGCTTCCAAAACCAAACCAAACTGCAGAGAAAAAAAAAAAAAGGAATTTCATTTAAGGGTTGTCTGAAACTTAGCAAAATGGTAAAAATCTTGTTTTCAAATTCAAAGACAAAAAAATGCCTTTAATATGAATAAATTGCAGCCAGCACTAAGATTCTGTTGATAAAAGTATAACGTTAGATATTTTTATGTTACATAATTTTTTTTTTCCAGGATATGGTATTAGGCAGGAGTTTTCAAGCTTGACCTCAAGCATGTCCTTAGAAATACAGTTGTCACAATATGCAAGATCTCATCATTGTGATAGACAGTAAACTGTTTGTTCATCAAATTCCATTAAAGATATTGGGAGCTCGTGACATGTTATTCCATAAACTATGTAGGCCTAAGCTTAATCTTAACTATTACACTGTGTAACGACTAACTGACTGTAAGTGCTTATCTAAGTTGAAATGCTGAAGCAAGGACTCCTACTATGCAAAAGACTGAAAAGAGGGAGAAAGGGAAGAAGGACAAAGGGGAGAAAGACAAAGGGGAGAAGAAGAAGAAAAAAAAGGGGGTAGTGTCTATATTCTATAAGATATAAACAAAAGCTTTGTGAACAACTCTCAGGAAAGCAGGAAATACGAGGAGCTGGTGACGTGAGGAAGACCCGGATGGAGCGACCCCCTAGCTACAAAGTACGCAGACGCAGGGTACACCTCTCAGAGAGACCTGATACCGGAAGGCGGAGGATATAAAAAAGACGGACCCTTGGGAAGTGAGTGCATGCCATTGGTGGAGCAGGGACTCCCCGGCCGCCCAGCGCTGTTTTGCTTATTGCCGCTTGCTAAAATAAATAATTGAAATTTAATTTGTCTTAACTTGCATCATTTTGGCAAGATAGTCAATAACAATCATCTCTTATTGCTAATTCTTCTCAAAAGATAAAAGTAGACAGAAAATTAATGAGATAAAAATATTAAATGAAACAATCCCATCAAATTTTCTACTTTTCTAAGTTTTTAATCCAGAGATCTTATGTGGTCCTAAACTTAGTCCATGGAAATACCACAGGCTTGCAAGTGGATGGAAGCACTTAATTTCATATGGTTTGATTCTGATATTTGAATATCTTATCCTTGTCTTTAGATATACAAGGAATATCATTAAGTTGGTTGATCAAGACTGTAAGGTCCTTGGAGAAAAGGCTTTTGCAAAAATTGTTTTTTTAGCATTCTGTAAAGACCCATGGTAGTATTAAATGCATAAGAAGAACAAATCCACAGAACAGGTTGCAGAATTTTTATTAAGTCATGATTTTTCTGTGTGAATATCTTTGTATTAGTGTAATGAAGTCCTTATTTCCTTTATTGTTGGCTACATTAAAATGGTTACGCATTTTTAAGAAACAGTTTAGATCTCTGAAAACCAATACTCAATAAATAGTTTGGAGGTAAAGTATTTGAAGCCAAACTGAGAATGTTTATTATGGGTAAGTACCAATAAATGTTTCTATTTCAATCACTGGGAACAGTCTTCTACCAGAAAGGTAGAAGCATGAATAACTGCTGTTACTCTAAGGCATAGACTATTTCTTTTCTGTGCTGAAGATCTTCTCTCCCCACACCACATGTTAGTATTGTGTCCAAATCAATTATTTCACATGACAGTAAAGGCATGGTAATGGTTCTGTCACACTAGGAATATTTCCCCCTTTGAAAATGAATGTCTTTTCTTTGCCGTGTTTGTTTACAATATGAGGGAGACCATTTATTATTGAATAACATGGCATTATCTCTTCACTAAATTACAGGAGCCTTATTTAAAAACAGCTTTTGTTTGTTTGGCAAGCAAAGAATAGCTTCTTCTAGCAAAGTGCTGAGTTGCACATGCAGGCTATGCTCCCAACATTTTGGGTTTGTTTTTTTTTTTTTGTAAGCTTCTATATATCTGTCTCCTATCTTTTTGCAAGAAAATGAGAATTTTAAAGACATGGACTAAGGGAAATAAATTCAAATCCTTAAGCAGTTCGTTATACTTTTTGTTTGAGGTACCTTCCAACCTGATTTATCCCATGTTGTGTTTTAATTTTGTCTTTAAAGTATTTAAAGTCACTTTTAATGAAAAGTAGAATAAAGTGTCAAGAGCCCCCTTCCACTCAAAGCTTACTTTATTTTGAGAAATAGTTATAGCCGCCTTATTGCTGAAATGCTGGTGATTTTCGAAAGGCTTGTGTATCCTGAAATAACCAGATGATAGTTACAGTTACAGGTATGTAATCTAAAGGTATTGGTCATGGAAAAACTGAAAGTATTCTGTTGCTGTAAGAAATACAGAATTGGTGAGAGCGGTGCGTAGCTGGACTCTTCATCTGATGAGGCATCTAGGAGTACTCAGAGCTGATTGCCTGGATTCAGGCTGCCATGCTGTGAGGCACATGTTGTGGAGCATGTCAGTACATTGAAATGGAAAGGGAAGGCAGCAGGAAACCTGACCTCTCACCACCCTCTAAGCCCATGGCTTCCAGCTGGGAACAGCTCTGACAGCAGGGAGCCCTGAAATGGCTGCCTAGGAATGGCCGCCCTGAAATGGCTGCCCTCCAGGTGAGCTGCTGTGGAGGCCAGTGGCTGAGCGTGCCTCAGGTGGGTCACTTGGCATGGCCTGTCTGGGCCTTGTCAGCCACTGTTTATAACACTGCGCTCAGGGAAGAGCACGCAAATCATCAATCTCCAGAGCTGGTGACAGACATTTTCTGGGTGTGCTACAGGTATACATGATTTATAATGGGGTTTTCAGTAACACTGGTAGCCCTTCCTGCCCCAGCACCCTGCTTTAGGAGAAAACTTTTAAAAATCTGGTGCATTCTCTGTCACTTTAAGAGTTTTGGCCTGGCTGTTCCTGTTTCATCCTAGACCCTGTGGGCTGCTAATGGAAGTGGGCAGTACTTTATCCCTGCCTTATGTCCTGGCCCATAACGAATCACTCTCCAAAGTCCATTACAAGCCAGTCAAGAAGGGGCGGTTGCTTCAGCAAAATGTTTTGTAATGCAGATTGTTTCATTCCTCTGTCTGAAATAGAAAAGTAGCCCTTCCAGTGCGTAACACCATGAGAGCTGGGCTCTTTACCACATTAGAGACCCACCCTGTATATTAAATAGCTGACTTCTTTGGCATGAAGAACAGTTAATCAAACTCCTATAAGAAAAAAGAAATTCACAATGGACTGACTTACACTTCTAAAAAACCCTCCGGGCTCAGTAAAATCATTACTTTTTTCCAAAAAGCATTCAGCTCTCTGAAACACGAGGAAATGCATGAGAGATATTCTCAAGCCTCTCCACTTTCTCTATTCACTTCACAAAAGTGTGTTAAATTTTTCATATAATCCCTGAACTCTGCGAACTTGGACATCAAAAATTTAATCACTGTAGTAATCAATATATGAGAATTGACAGTCTATTGATCATTTTCTTCCTGCATAGTAGTTTTGGATCAACTATGGAAAATATACTTAAGACAAAAGAGATGGATAAGTAAGGTAAAAGAAGCAACAAAAAATCGTCTTTTTAGTTACTTTTTTTTTTTCATACTAAGCCTCTGCAAAATGCATAATTATGGAATATGCTATTTTCTGTGGTTGACTTATGACAAAGCTTTGAATTAATAATTTGGTAATCCGTTATAAGAACCATTTTAGAACTAGCAAGAACAATGTTGTTCAAACACGTTTCAAATGCAGTGAACATTCAGAAAAACCAATAATAATCATGGTAGATGGCAAGCAGAGACATAACTGGCTTTGAATACAAAACTGCAGTTTAGGCAGCCATTTTGTTTGCTCAAAGGTTGTCTGTCAGAGGTTCTTGCAACCCAGATGCATGCAACCAATCTCACAGAAATCAATGAAATGGTGTGTGGGAGCGTGAGAGAAAAAGGTCCTTTTCAAGTAGGTAACTATTCCATTTAATAAAGTTCCCTGCTTATGTTTATATTGCTTCTACATTTCAAAGGCTTCTAAATATTATTTACTTAAATGGTTGGTCTGTGTGTCACTCTTCATGCACTGTGTCAGAGGAAGCTGTAGAATAGCTTTTTTCTCTGCCACTGTACTGCTGGGGCAATATACTGCCATGAAATCCAGCCTTGCCAACAGAAATAGAAATACTGTAGCACCCTGAATACAAAATAGGTAAATAATTCCCCTAACCAATTAAATTATTTGTGTTTACATCCATTTGCTCTAAATAGTCAGGTTGATTGTATTTTTTTTTTTATAGTCAATATTGCTATTTTGTAGAAAAAGTGGTTTTTGACAAAACAGATATTTTCAGAAGTATCTTGCGGTCAGCTATTTTCCTTCAAAAATACAAGTGGCTGAATATGCCGATATTTGGCTGATAATAAGACATTTCATTCAAAAATTCTCCTACAGTGCATCATGGGAATCACAGTTGTCTTTTCTTAGATTATAAGACTGGACTCTCAAGCTCCATTAAATTGTTCTTGATGCGCTCTGACCACAGACTTTCATGATATACCTGGCTTCTCTCAGGATGTGAAAGATTATGTTGCACCATTGAAAGTGTGCAACTGAGAAGATAAATCAGTGAGGGAGACTAGTAATATGAAATATTAGAAATACAGTTCCTCTGTATCTCCCAGTTGGCAATGTTTCTGAAGTGAAATATTTTGTTTTCTTCTGAAATAATTTTTGCTGTTAGGTTTCCTTTTGAGGGGGGTGGGTATTGTGGTGAGGAACAGAAATAGTTCCTTATAAAGTTGCTGATAGCTCTTTTTCATTGTTTTTCGTTTTTGTTAGCATTTTACTGGGAAAAGTAATTTTTTTCTACCAGCTCATTTAGTTAGGTACTTAGTATTCATGATTAATAATGAAGCTGTGTGACATGTTATATTATGAATGTACATTACTGTTTTAGTTCTTTGACTCAACAAATGAACCTTTAAAAGTGCCTTATACTTGAAACAAAAATATTAATCTCCTTATGTATCTATCTCAGCCATGGACCCAGAATTCATTTCTGTGAATATTCATCCAAACAAAATGTCAAACATATGGATGTTTTAAAAAGGAAACAAAAAGGGTGGTTAAAACATTAAATCACATTTCTAATTAGAAGCAAATTGAATGTCTTTGGTGATGTTAATGCTACTCACACAGTTGCACTGGCAACTCTTGGCAAATATTTATTTTTAAAATGGTGACTAGTCTGTGGTTGTTGCAGGGAACTGATTTGGAAATTGTGTTCAATGCTGGTAAAAAGGATACAAATCTGTCTAAATTGGAGTTGTGAACATGAACTCCAGGTTCAGATGTGTATGCTGACCTTCTGCCTTGATGCTTTCTTCCATGTGGAAAGGAAACCTGGTAATGAGAGATGGAAAGGAGCTGTGGTTCAGGCCACCAAGCTGAATGTCCCATGGAAAATATTTGGGTTTTGCCAAGTAAGATGTGTAAATTAGATGACAGGGCAGCTGCATAGCTGTAATAAGCATAAACGTTGAATACCTAGTAAAATGATATAACAAGTATTTCTCAGGGAATCTATGGTCTGATTTATATTCTTAGAAGTAATTTTTTTAATATCTCAAAAAAGCAACAAATTACTAATCAATAAAAAATCTGCACATTAATAATTTTCAAGAAGGGGAAATTGTTAAGTACTTCAATCAATGTAACATCTCATGGGTATTTGATGAGGAAGGCCAGCACAGTCAGCTGAAAGGTAGGGTACTGAACCGAAATCTGTAAGTACTGGTTTCTTATCCCAGCAGGATTCCCAGCTCTCTTTTTTTGGTAGTCTTTTTAGGTTGTGCTGTTTTTATCCTGGCTGGTCTTTGGGAAAAGGGCTTTTTCTTACTCTCTGGTATCATGTGAGCTGTAGATAATAACAAATATGTGAACTGCACACTGTAAGTATCTCATCTGGCTCTACCCACATTCCCCTGTAAAGGAAATGTCACAATGGCACCTGAAAGGAGAAAGCTGGAAATATGGGCCAGTGGAAAAGAAAAAAAACAAAACCTAAAGCCGAACAATAAAGACTGTCTGTAGAATAACAATAGCATGATTTAGTAACACATACAACAGCCATCACTTCCAGATTAAAGAGGGAAAGTTATTTGTTGGGTGTCAGGATGATCAATGGATTGTATTTACATTACATCAACACAGCTTTTTTTCAGTATGTTGCAGCATTGAATCAACATGTTACAGCTCCTGAATGCAACCTTAAAGAGAAAAAAGGTTGCTAGGCCAGTAGCAAGAACCAATATTTTTCTTATCTATGACAACTTCAATTATTACAATGAACAGGTGCCCTGAAAACGTATTCTCCAAAAGCTGTCTTCTACCCTGTACTTTGAGAGAGATGTTGGAAAGTTCTCCTGATACCTGTTCCAGCTGAGGATTTGTCTGCCTTCTTGGTACATGCAAATTGCCTCAGGGTTGCCTCAGGGTTTTCTTATGTAAACGGTAAAGTCAACAGCAAACAGCTTGTGTTGAAAGAAGATCATGTCAGAGGATCATAGAAAACCAGTTTGGAAAGGACATTATAGGTAGGGAAGGACCTCTGGAGGGCATCTGGTCTGATCCCCACTCAAAGCAGGGCCAAATTAGAAACACTTTATCGGGGCATTTTCTGGTCAGGTTCATGTAAGAACTTGCTTTTGGATAGGTGGATCATCTGCTGTTTGATTGTTTGCACTGGCACTCTGAGTAGAGTCTGGATCTTTAAGGTATATCTAGACAAGAAGAATTGACCTCTGTCCAGAGCATGTTGCAGGAATGTCTTTGTTCAGATTTTCTGGTTTGCTTCTATGAATGATTCCTCCATGAGGAGGAGGGACTGTCAGAGGGAAGATCAAGAGGAAGAAGGGGCCAGGTTGATTGTCACTGTACCTTCATGACCATGCTTTGATCCACAGTTGAGTATAATGAGTAATAGCTGCCAAGAAAATGAAAACAAGAACTGAGTTTATTGAGCCTTGTCATGGGCCATGGATCAACATGTTAAACAAGTATTTTATTTGAAACTGCTAGGAAGATAGTGATATCGCTGGGTCTTGATTTGATTGGCAGCC
Source organism: Strix aluco (assembly GCF_031877795.1). Classification (NCBI taxonomy): domain Eukaryota; kingdom Metazoa; phylum Chordata; class Aves; order Strigiformes; family Strigidae; genus Strix; species Strix aluco. Next base: position 32,021,115 of record NC_133933.1, read on the forward strand.
TGCGCCAAATCCTGTCTATAAAACCCCCCAGTAATTGAGATTGAGGGAAACATTGCTGTGCAGACAGACATCCAACACTGTGTGGAAGAAGAGGGACCCAAGGTGAAAGTGTTACTTGTTGGTGCTGAGCTGCTGAACAGAGCCCGGCACTGGATCTGGTCGCAGTGGGTGTCACCTCTTCCTCCAGGCAAGACTGAGCCAACCCGCTCAAGTGGTAACTGGAGTGGGTCTTGGGGGGGGGGGTGGGGTGGGGGTGGGGGTGGGGGGGTGTATTTGAGTGTAAAGCTGTTACAGCCAAAGTGTATCCCTCGTTTGATCCACTTAATAAACTGAGCTTAGCAGTGTCACACTGTCTGGTGTTCCTTTTCCCTGTGACGCTGGTATACATCTGAATCTAGGATGACAAGGAGTCCAGATGTCGCTGGCTCATATGCAGTCAGGCTCAGGAGCTGGAAAGTGCTATTTGGCCCTCAACCTGGTGTCTCAGATGCTCAGACTGTTTCTCTATGGAGGCTTGCCTTTTCTGCAACTAGTGGTCCTGTTCTTCATCCTTACTCTGTGGATCAGTAGCTCCCAGTGCAGCTTTTTGGCTGCTGTAAAACATGGCTAGGCTGCTGCAGGGCGCTCACAGAAGAGCAGATGTGGATTAGCTAAAGACTGCTTTTGCATGCAACACATGCACACGTCTGCATCCCCTGGTTGTAGAAGCAGACTGCTTCAAAGATGTAATTTTAACAGGAGTTGAACTTTCATCCCAGAAATATTTCTTCCTTTCTCAGTTAAGTAAAAGGCTTGTAATTAATTCAAAACTCTGAGGATTGTGTTGCAGATAAAAGTTTTTATTCTTTCTGGCTTTTGAGTCTTGTATTCATAGCATTAGGTCCAAGAAGGCAAAGCAAGTGTAAGACACGTCCAAAACAGATTGCTAGCTAGACATAAATATTTTCCATTATTGTTTTGGATTAATAAATGTTGCAAAAAAGCAGGTATGCAAATTTCCTTATTTCTTGACCAGAATGAATGAATGTAGCTGGTTTGTCCCTTTGCAGGAAGAAAAATGGAGAAAGGGTAGGTATATCCTTAAGTATAACTGAAGCACCTGTCATCGACTCCTGTGACACTCTGATTCAGAATGTATGGTAGTAATCTGTAGGCACAGGAAAACTACTTCATGCCAAATAGGCTGAGTGAGTTTTAATTTTGCAGTTATGCCCAACTACAGAGAAGAAATATTCTTAGCACACTAAGAATAATAACCCATTCAGTGAGGAAAATATATTTGGACAGGTGTTTGGCGGAGAACTTTCACGGCGTACAAGAATTGCGATAAACCCCATCCGTGGTTACCAAACCTTTTGGAACAATGCCCACTGCATCTTACTCTGTACCAGCCAACAGCCAAAAATAGAGGGATGGCATACTGAGGGACTTCTTAACAGTTTAAAATACTTCTTGAAATTTATATCAGAAGATTCCATGCCATCAGTTGTACTTTGGTTAACTTCATGCCACTGTGTAGCGTACAAGATAATGGCAAATGAAAACAGTGCTTGGTTTTCTCTGCTCAGGATCCAGCTACCGAAAATCTCATGAGATAAAACAAAATATTACAGCGCTATTGCTTTAGCCCAAAAGGAAGGGGCTAATTCTGCACAAAAATGAAGGGCTTAAGGAACTCAGCTGTGGCTCTGAACATGTGCAGGGTGTGAAATTAACCATAAAAATCCAATGTGCTTTAATCAGGATTTTTAAACAGCGTCTCCCTTTAAAGCATTGGGCCTGACTCTAATGATATCAGCATAAGGTAGATTTCATTCAGTTGGAAGAAGATCAGATCAGCCTTTTGTAGCAATATGGCATAGCCTTTCCTTCTGGAGTTTTTAAATGAAAATTGAGGCTGGATGGTAATTCTGAACATATCCACAATAAGCCTCTCTGATAAGAATTACTGGTGATCTGCCACTGTCCATCTAGCAGCCTATCAAGGAATTAATCTTACAACAACCCCTTCAGGCAGCAATGTTCATTTAAAAAAAAAAAAAAAAAAAGAAAGAAAAAAATAGCAGAGTTAAATTATTTTTGCATGACCATTTGAAGAAGAACACCTGAAAGTTTGAAGTTGTTCTTACCATCCCTAGCCAGTAAATTCACTTATCTGGATATGGAATAAGCAGATGAAGTTAACTACATTTCTTCTACTGCTGGCATTTTCTCTGGTAATGCTTTCAGCTGCATGACTGTTGCCTGCTCTATGATAGCTTAGAAATTTTAAATTAATTTTGAACCTTGGCCAGCTTCATAACAGATACAATTTGACATTGCTCCATTTGCAATGTTGACTATTTGACTTCACAATGTTGACTATTACTAAAGGAGGAGATGACACATGATTTCTAATGTCTATGAAGGCAAGAAGAATTCAGCCATATAAAAAATTTAAACACTGTGATCTTTAAATGAAGCATATGAGAATTCTGATTTAATGTCAGGTTAATACTGAGTTAATACAGGTTAATCAATGCTAACAGAACTGAACTGCTGCTTTAGCAAAATACTGTGAAACCATAGCTGGATCAGCTAGTGATACCAATAAAAAAATATACTCACGGATTATTTTCTGCATGACTCAAAGACGATAACTCACAACATGATATATGCCTCCTAAGAGAAACTGCTCTTGCTGTTTAGCTGTTTTCTAGAGATTAGGTAATAATGTAAACAACAGACTTGGACCTGACTTCTCACAATCTGCTGTTCATTACATTGTTCGTGCATTGTTCATTCTGCACTGTCTTCTGCTTCATACTTCAGTGCCTCTTTTGATATATGTCCTGTGCTTGGACCAGCCTTTCATTTTGTATGTCAAGCATGTAAACTACATTATTGAAAGTGCTTCTCAAAACCTATTTCTTATACCTTGGTTTTCGTCTCATACTTCTATTTCACAAATGAAATTCTGACTTCATTGAAGATAATTGTAAAACTCCCGTTGGCTTTCTGAGAGACAGATTTAATTTGTTGCATCTGGATTTGTCAAGGAAAGACTGAAAAGTATTTGGGCAGAGACAATTGGATAGATTTCCATCACCTATGGTTATACACTGGCCAGATTTATAATTTTTTAGAGTGCTAAGATCTTCTAAAAAGATTTTTCCACTCCTGTTAAATGAAAGCTGAGTCCCTCTGAGATTGGGACTTCAGAGGTAATAACATTTACACTCTTATTCACCCTACCTACTATCAGCAATTTAACTAAGGCTTCTGTATCAAGAATTGAGTAATGCTAGATTTCCTCTGTAATCTGTAGGTGGAGAGAAGCAGTCTAAGGAGACAGGTCTACTTCTCTATGATATGTATCACCATCTGGATGTGCTCTTGTCTCTTTCTAGTGACTACAGTGGTGTTTGCACTGACTAGACTCCAAGTCTGGGCAACTCAGATTTCGTCTGAAACCTTAATGTCCCAGAAAAATCAAACAAAGCATTAGCTGAATACATACAAAGATTAAGTGAAGCCAAATCAGAACTCTGAAGCGCTTGACTTGCCCAAAATTTTACCTGCTTCAAAAAGACTAGAAATGTTAACTAAGGATTCCCTCATGCTCATCTTTCTTGAAATGCTGGGCCATGATGCCTTACTGTAGCCAGATCACACATATATCCATGATGCTGTGTTTGTATCCAAACCCCAAAAGCACCCTTTCAATTTAGTAAAAAAAAAATCAGGAGTAACAGAGCGATGCAAACACAATTCTGAAGTAGTTCTACTGTCATAACATTAATGCTTTGAGAGACTGAAGTCTTTGTTCTGCACTTCTTGCTGAACTCTCATTTTCATCTGTTACAGGAGTCTCTCTAAATAGGTGTAGATTTTTTTTCCTTTTTGTGTCTATTTATGAATCCTGGACTTTAAAAGCAATACATTCTTGTTCAGGCAGGCACATTGTTTAGGTATGTAAAGGCAATTAAAGCACAGAATAAGGTGACTACAACACCAACAGTTCTTTTAATGCTTTTCACAGTGCCAGTCAGAACTAACAAAAGAGCAGAAAAGAAGCAGGCAATATATACAACAGTAAACAAAGAACAATGCCTATTAGTGCTTTATAGCTCTTTGGACTGTGTTCCCTTCAGCCAGCTGCTTCAGTTTGAAGATAATGCAGAAAATACTGAAGAAAATGCCTAAAAAGCAGAAAATAAATCAAGAACAAATTTAAATTTTATGCCATACAACTGCTGGTTGTATCTTACTGTATGTAATTCTGACAAGATTTGTCATAATGAAAAGCTTTCGTGGCAATGACATGGAGGTTCAGCAGCACAGCAGCAATACAGACCATAACTATTTTTATAGCACAAAGTATTGATATTTTATGCAACTGGTGGTGCAGATGAACAACTTTAAATAACTAATCTAATGTGATGACAGCGAGAAATACAATACTCCCTGTGCTGTTCAGTGGCAACATGAATAGACTAAAACGAGAAGTTCTTTGGAAATCCAATATTCTCTTTTCAGGTTGTACTGCATATGAAATGACAAACTAATCAGCAGTAAGAAATCAGCAACAATTATGCTGAATAGATAAATGGTGCTTAGTCTCCAGGTATTCCTATAAAAGCCTAAAAGATGCTCAAAGCAATTCTACTACCAAGCACAGGGTCAAGAATTATCAAAACTGTATAATGTCCACTTGTCATTTTAATCATTGCTGCAGTTCTGGAGCTTTTCCTGGCTTCATCATAATCGTTGTTGTTGTTGCTCAAAGCCTACTGCCCACAGTCACTTGGTAAATTGAGCTGTTTTCTATCCAAGACTCCGTGAAGTGAGCTGCAGTGAAGTACAGTGAAGTTTCAAGATGTTGTATATTTATATGCAAATTATGAGTCATAGTGAGTATGATGGACTCTTTCAAACTGTTGAAAGAGGTGACTAGTGAAATATTTGCTCAGATAAAGCATTGCCATAGCATGCAAAACCTGTCTGTACAGTTTTTAGGTCTCCAGCAAACCCATATATACACTAAAACCATTGATTTTGTTCTTGCTTTCATTCAGTCTCATTCTGTGAGATCTGGTCCAACACCAACAAGTGATTTCCTTTATTTGGGTTACTAAATCTGTAGATCAGTGTTCATTAGTCAACAAATACAGCGTAATCATCAGAGTCACATCCATTCAGTTCTTTCTTTCTCCAAGTGCCATCAACAGCCATCAACATCAGCACAAGGAAGGAACTCTGTAGCTAAGAAGCCAGGTAAGAGGGAAAGATTCCTTGTGCTCCCTCATCAGATGTACCAGACTGTTCACTGAAACAAAATATTTAATGATGTAATGTCTTTTAAAATTTTAAACTGTCACTAAACTTTTGTTTTTCCTTTTCCCCATTAAAATATTACATTCCCAGGTAATCTTTCTAAGCCATTCACTTTATTCTTTTTGTTCTGTTGGATAGCAGGCACCATTTGCCCTGATATGGTCTTATCTCCAAACAATTCAATTCAGGTATGAACGGGGGCATGGACTTAAGGTTTATATGAAGTCTAGACATAGCTGAAGCTAACTAGTAGAAATGAGTTTTACAGGCATGTCTGTACCTTGTAAAATAATGTATTCTTATGCATTAATTTCAGGTATGTGGTCTTCTGGCATATCCCCTTTTTCTTGAGTTGTCAGAGGAAATAAGAAAAAGCTTCTTTATTTTCAAAGCATTTATCACAGTACTACTTACTCATTTCATCTGTGATGTGAAGAATTATGGTTTTTATGATTAAATCACAGCTGTCAGAAAACTAGAAGAAATTCTTAACAAGAAGCAAATAATTTTTAAATAGGAAAAAAATTTGACATGTTGATTTTTGTTGTATAATGTGAATTAAGACCTCTGTTTTGAATAAGAGAGTAAGAAAATTATAATTTCACCCTTACAAAACATTTCTACAGTTCACTAGGATGTGTGGAACCCCCAAAGCCTGTTAGTTTGGTAGCTTAACAGCTGTGAAAGCTGGACACAGAGGTTCTTAGGCTTCTTCATCATGGGGAGTACCCCATGCTTTACCCTTCCTGCTGCCCACTCTGGAGGGCTTGTATTGGCAAAGACCCATGAAGCTGCGCATGAGCTGAACAAGCAATGTTCAGGCCATCGACCAGATGTAAAGAGCACTACACCCATGTCACTTGGCTCTTGACCTCCGAACCACCCTTCATGTGGGAAAGCAGAATTTAGAAGTCAGCAATTTGCCTGCCCTTTCTTCCTAGAGCTACATTTTTATTTGTGCTCTGGTGCATTTAATTTTGCATCTTTCACTAGTCAACTAATTAAGGATCATGACATGGTTTTGTGAGGATCCTTCGTTGGAACTTTTATAAATTACAGTCTTTTTCCAGTGTCTCACCTATGATACTTTGAAGGTGGGGAATTTGCTCTGTGTTATCTTTGTTATGCAGTGTTATGCATGCAGGGTCCATGCTGTGCCCCTGTGGTAGTTTCTCAGTGCTTCTGTATGGATTTAATTCTTGAGACATGTTTTAGATTTGGCAAAAGGAAATTGCTCAGAAAATTTCAGCTAACAATAGTATATTTGACATAACAGCAATAGAAAGATTAGACTGAATGGTTTCTTAGCATAATCCATGCCTAAAATGTAAGGCAGCGTTTGTCTTTCATGGCACATTTCAGAACTGTTACAGAAGTTGTTTGCTAAGAGAAAAGTCTGCATCATCCTGCAAAGGTTTACCAAGTTTAACAGGATGGTTTTATGTGCAGCAGTTCTGACTTTCTGTGAACTGTTGTTGTCTCATTATATTTTAGATATAATGTGCTATGGTAATTCTTGATGCAACTTCCACACATGCAAGAAAGTTACAGCTTACACAGGATTTCTCAAACATGTAAAAAAATCCCACTTTTTCCATTTACTCACAGCTATCTTTGGATACTATCAGGCCAAATGAAACTCGTTTACAATTCAACTGAAATGTGTGATTGGCAAACCAAGATCCTAGATGTAAAAATGCAACAATAACTTCAAAACTAGCTCAGCATATATTTGTATTTATTGCTCAACCATTTAAAATTAATCTTGGGAAAAGTTTAGATGCAAAATGCCATTCTTATTGGTTTTGGTCAGTCATTGCAGAAGCATGCACATGTGTGTTTATAGAATATATAAAAAAATCTATGGGATGGTACCCAGAACATTTTGTAACATTGGTGCTCTTCTATATTCCTAGTATTATTCTTTATTCTCCCAGTATTGCTGACTGAGAAGTAGTTGTGAAGATATATACTACCCTGGAGTGTTAGGAAGAGCAAGTGATGTGTAAAAACCAACTTATTTTGTCATATGCCTACTTCCCTTCTTCCAGTATTGACAATAAAAGGGTGACCCTAATTCACACAGAAAGTTACAGAAGGGCCTGCATGGCACCAGTCAATAAAACTAATTTTGTGCACATAAATCCCAGTGAAAGATTTTGAATGTCAAATGGTCCTCTTAATTGAAATGTGTTTGGTTGTGACACAGGGTGACAGTAACCCAAGTGATTTCTGTTGGTTTAAGTTTCATCATATGGTTTCATAGTTGCAATGCATGAAGAAATTAAATTATAACAATATAAATACCATAGGAATTACATGGTAATCCAGTGGGTTTGGGCTCTTTCTTAAGCCTTTTTTCCTTCTTGGTAGGTGCCTGGATGTAGGGGAGGACAGAGACACAATCTTTCCTACCCTGGGAACCCTCTGAGGCAGTACGCACCGTTTTGGGGTTCAGTGAGGCTCCCTCCACAGGCCCTAAATAAGCTGTTGTGGCTTCCTGAGCTCTGGAAAGGGCACAAATGCTGAGCAATATGAGATTCACCCTGATGTGCTGGAGACTCTTTCTGCAGAACTGCCAGGGGAGACATGGGGACACTTTGCCTCATGAGCCTGTTTGGACTCTAAATTAGCTAAATGAGTTTAAGCTTCAATTTGATTGAAGTATTTATTAATCCTATGAGAGATACTGTAACTCTGTTTTTTGAGTTAAAGGAGCTAGTGAACAGGGGCAGAAGCCATAGTGAGAAGTAGAAATAATACTCAAGTCTTGCACTTTTATGGCATGGCTGATTTCTTGCTGTGTTTTCTGTTGAATACTTTATTTTGGGCAACACAGAAATTGAGCAATGCTGTTCCCAGTTGTGTGAGCTCTATGATTTGATACACTCTTTTAATAACAAGATGATTGCTTTTTTTCCTTCAACCATACCAACATAAGCCCATGTAAACTTAACTCCAAACCACATTGAGGGCTGTGAACACAAAGAACATTGTCTGTTTTATTTTTGCATTTTAATTGCTTCTCTGCCTTGAATTAGTTTAGATGATGAGTTGGAAAGATAAAGGCCTCTTTGTTTTAGACAACTATGCATAGAACCAACAGCTAATATTTTTATATTTTTTTAAAAACATGGATAGCTTGAAATCTTCACAGATTTTACTTCTAGAAACCTCTTGCACTGTTCTGATCACCTTCTACTGCTGGACATTGCGATATGCTGTCTGACATGTCTAGTTGGTTAGCTGGATTGTGTCTGGTACATTGCTCTTCCTGTGCTAATGCCCAGAGAAAAGTTGGGTTAGGTTTCAGTTGATGGGTTTTGCGTGTATTTTGTGAAAAGAGGGCAAAGAGCTTATGTTTTCCTTGGAGTTTTAGGGAGCTCTAGAGATTTTTTTTTTATCCCTAGTTCTTTAGTCTTGTGACATAGTTTCCTCTGTGATGTTTGTGCCTCCCCTGACATCCTATTTCAGAGCTTCATCTGCAAGAGACCGCAAAAGAAGAGGTCACTGCAGGAAGATCTCTCAGCTGAATATCTCTAGAGAAGGAGGAAAATTCAGGAATGTATATGAATGTAGAGAGGCAATGCCTGCCTCTCCTGTTTAGGGCCTGCCAGAAGAGGTTGGACCCTTGCTGCAGTCTAAGACATCTGTACCTACCTGCTGCCAAAATGCACTGAATACTTGTGGCAGCTAGATATTGTGAGAGTACAGGACACACAACTGTGTTCAACTACATTTCAACTGCAATTGCCTCAGAGTGAAAGGTGGCTTTTTGTTCATATGTGTGTCACTGGACTGTGGATTTGGAGCCTGTGCTTTCCAAATGCAGTGGCCAAGTACTTGCACGTCCTGTCTCGCTTTGCTACACCCTGAGCTCTTCCCGTCCAAGCAGACACTCTGAGTACTTTGTTGTTTTTATTGGGCTTCTGCTTGAGAAAGGAAACAGGATTATTGGGCTGTGGCTTGGCTGTACATAACCACTGTTTAGCTTTTGTTCCATTATTACAACTGTTTATATTAATTGAATTTTTAATAAAAGCGCAAGCAATTCACACAGCAGGTGTTCTCTAAGGCTAGTCATAGTTTGAGGTCATCACAGCTTTCACCGGCAATTTTGCATCTTTTTTATTTGTTCCCTGCTGTTTTGTTTTGTTTTCTATAGGTGCCCAAGAGAGAAATAATTGTGTGTTTTCTTCCTCATTTACTTTGTTTGTGGAGGGATCATACACCCTTCTGATCATTCCAATACTTCCTCAGTGAGTCCCTCCTCAGATCATTGTGGTGAAAGTAGTATAATGTGCTTTTCTAACTGCTGGCTCACTGATTGCTTGTCTATTTTCCATTTTCTGCTATTCATTCCACCCGTAATTCCATTGATTTTTCTAGCTCCCCTTTCCAAATTAGACTTTGGCTAATGCAGACTTCTCAAGCCTCTTTTCTTCTACCCTGTGAGACTCTGAGCGCTAATCAGTGTAAGCGACTCGACAGGTTCTTATTTCTTTTAAGTACTCCTTCCTACCAGAGCATCACACAAAAGCTATTAGACAAAATGCTACATTCCTTTTTTCCCCATTTTTAGGGGGAGAAATAAGAGTGAGGCATGGGCAAGTATCTGAAATTCCCAGAATGCAAAGTGGTCCCTAGGGCACAGGACCCTTGCCAACTTTTTGCTTTTTGGGTTTGCGCTCTACTGAGCAGTGAGCACTGTGCACATCTCAGGGCTGCGGCATGTGCACTCCCACGTTTGTTCCTCTGCACAGAAACTCCCAGAGGATCTCTGGAAGTTCACCTTGATTCTTCTAAGGCCTTCAGCTGGTCTGGATCTGTCTGAGAGCTTCCTGGCCCTGTATATTGCAGCAAGCTATAGGGTGTCCCTGAGTTTGCTTTCCCATTATTTATTAGATGGTTAGTTTTTAGTTACCCCTACGTCAGTTTCGGAAAGCTCAGTGTTACTACTTCAGTTTCCCTAAATATTTATATATTTAGCTGTGCTATGCTGTCTCTCGAGACACCAGCAGACTCCAAATCATGCGCTTCAGCATTTAAGCTGCCAAATACTGATAGATAGTAGGGAGGAAAATATTAAAGCACGATCTTGTAACAGTGCTTCTGATACTGACAGTATATAACTGCTTACTGTAAATCATTATCTTCCTGTAATAGTATCTTCACATACCAGTGAGACCTGAAGATGGCTTTCTCAAAGATGAGGGTGACTTCTAGGACCAAGATCTTCATGTAGATGCATTTAATTCAATTTATTTTTCTAAAAAAAAGTTAAATAACCACTGATGAGACTTTGTAAGTATTGTATAATGAAGGTTTAGTCTACACACAGTTTTTCTCCTGGCACAAACGTTTTTCCCACGTATGAATTTTTTTTATTTTCTCTTCCAAATTATTCTACAAAAGTGCTGTGATTGCATCAATAGTAACAGATGTGAATGAAGCAATTTTTCTACGCACAGACAAGTCCTAAAATATATTTCCCCTAACATTTAATATCATTGAAGATACTGCTAGAGTTTTGAGAACATTAAAGGAAGCTAAATTAATAATTTTATCTTAAAAAAAGTCCTGCTCTCTTTCCTTGTGTGTCATGAAAAAGGCCAGCTGTTGTTAATAAAATCCTTCTATCTCAGCTTTTGAAATGACTTTTTTTTCACTTTAAGTCCTGAACATGTGAAAAACTTTTAGCCCTCCAAAACCAAATTCCAGTTATTTTCACTCTAAAGGAGCTGAGCTTTTTCAGTACTATCAAATGAAAAAGAATATTATAGGGGTAGATGTGAGTGAAATAATCTGGATTTTACAAATATCCTCCAAACTCCCTATTTTCTGATAAAAACATACTGGGTTTAGTCATGTCTTTACTTAGTGGGCTATACGCTGACAGAAGGGCTCATTAGAGATATATTTTCTGCACATCAAGGTTATGCCTGAACTACCTTTTCCGCATTCAGGGGGAATGTAAAAGCTGAATTGTGACCTTGGTGTAATCCTTTGACAACAGCATTTTTTTAACAACTGACCATGGACTTCATTTATTCTTTTTTAAAGAATAATTGAGGCCTTTGGCTCTTGACTCTTTTTGAACAAGCTAATTTGCATTCCTAGCTCTTCTTCCAGGATTTATGCCTCACAGAGCTCTTGCTTAATAGATACCCAATATTGTCTTCACAGTGTAAGTGTGAGAGTGGTACTCTTTAGCAGCTGACAAGACTGGGTAATATTTAGCTCATCACAAGATGTCTGTACTGAAGATAGGAAAGGAAGTGGGCTCTTCTGATCTCTCTAAACATCATATTCTTACTCAAAAGAACTTCTTTCCAAGGGACACTGGCATCTGTGATATGGTTTAACATGTCTGGATATCCAATACAATACTAGACATTTGAATGTAACCATCCTGATAACAAATCTGTGCAGAATTCTGAAAAAATATATTCTAATATATCACAGAGTAGGCAACGAGATAAGTCTGGTGGAAGGTCCTCATAGTTTCATGCAGATTCTTCCAAATGTTTCCTTATTATGATTTATAATGGTATGGGGTCTGAATTTTCTTTGCTTCTAATGTATGATTGATAGCGGTATGGTTTCAGCTGCTGTTTGAGGCAGCATATACATTTGTAGGTCTTACAATGCTTGCTGCAGCTTTGCTTTCCATTTCTGGTGAATCAAGCACTTTAAGGGGCCTGTGGTTCACAAAAACAGTGCGTAGCCAAAAAAGAACTATAGCGTAGGCTGGTCTTTTTTTGTTTAATTACTTTGTTTTTCTTTTTCAAATGCAGCTTTCAGCCACGTGCCTACTCTGTGTCCTCATGTTGCACCTCGTGAGCTGGTAACTCACCCCTGCACCCTTTCCCCTCCTACATACCTTTGCACTCCAGTTCCTCCATTGCCCATCTGGCAATATTCCCTGTAATAAAACCTGATAACTACCTAACACAACTGAGAAGGGAAAAATATACTTCAGTGGAGATGGGCTATTGAATGTATAATGGTGTCATGAACTTTCAGTCTCTGATGTTGGATTTTTGTGCCATATGGGAAAAGCAGCATAGCAACATAACTGCTACTCCTAATTATATAATATAAATGTCAGGCTTGTTCAAAATTCAAGGATTACACACTGCCAGAAGAATCTCTTCTGTAGACTGAAGCTTTTTGGCAACACGGTCTGAAGGAAGAAGCACTTACTGTCTGTGATCTCATCAGCCTATTTCTTAAACAGCGGGGAGATGGACAGAAAAAGGGATTTTTACAATGTCTCTGCCAAGGGACGAGATAATTTCTTGCTTTCAGCTCCGAAAAACTTCCAAAATACAAAAAATTTCAAGTATACGCAAATCTAAACATTAAGTTTAGAAAGGTTAACAAATATTGACTGGATGTTTAAGCATTAACAATGTTATAAAGCACATTCATGGAAAATTCACAGATGGGTATAACCAGCTGACTTTTTGGTTGCAGAAATGTAAAAAAAGACTTAGAAAATATTTGCTGAGCATTTAGGAAATGGTTATAAATTATTGCTGAGAAGATCTAATAGGTGTTATTTTTATATTTTTACTATCATTCCTCCTGGAAGTGATAAGAAATACTATACAATGCCTATAGTAGAAAGCTATCACAGTCCAAGGATCTTACAAGCTTAAAAGCACACAAAACAGTTAGAAAGGAAGTAGTTTTATCTTTATTGCACGGCAAAGAATTGAAAGTGAGGTTTATGGCAATGTTATAAGGAAAATGTTTGGCAAAGCTGATCACCTGTTAAGTGAGGTCTTGGAGAACTTCAGAACAGCTTCTTGTAGAATAGACCATACATGAAAAGCCAGGTAGGTGCTTGCCTTGATTCATGATTCTTGACAGTTTTTTTGATTCTGAACAGCTTTTAATCAACTCAGTAACTTCCAAAGTGATTGTTTCATAAAAAGTGACAAATCATCTGGCTGTGTTAAGAAACCTGTTTTTTTAATGAGACTGCAGATCAAAGCATTATAAGATATTTTAAAAGGCTATTTCATGCAGTTATGCATAGTAAAATTACCTGCAAAAACACTTTACAGAAAAAACAGAATTTAAAGTGACTTAAATTATATTTATTCTTTATAAATGAATGGTTAAGGAAATTCCTAAAGGAACTTTTTATTTATTATCTAATATGGCTTGATTTAAAGCTAACAAAGCATATAAGTCAAATTTCTAATTTGACCAAGTGGCAGAGAACACACATATGATGTATTTAGAACTGGCAAAGGCTCATCCTGAAGAGTGCTGTAAATTACTTTTGATTAAAAAAAATCAGCAGAGGAAGTGAAAAATCATTACTACCAGAACAAGAACAATAAAACATTAATGCTCTGTGTAAAGATTGATGGGTAGTTGAGAAGTTGATTTGTAAAAGTCACCTGTACCACAGGGCATGAGTTTATTAAGAGTGTGAGAGAGGCAGAGTGAAAAATGACCTCATACTTTAATCAACAGGAATGGGAAATAAACAGCTCAATATTTGTAGGCTTCTTTCAGTGGAATTTTAGTTTGAGGGTAATTGACTTCACAGAACCCCCCACTGACCACTCCTGTGTTATACAAACTCTTAATAGCTTTATCTGCTCAGGAAAGAAGTAGAAGGCCCAACAACTTCAGTGAAAATGATTGGCTAAAAGTTAGCGATCAGTTGACCAGACCTTCATGGTCTCAGAAACAGCCATCACACATTTGACACTAATTGTATTTGGCATCCTAGCTGAAAATTCAGAGCAGAAAGTCCGAGGATCTCACAGGCATAAAATATCTTCTATTTTGAGAGATGAGTCACACAGATAAGAAAGTACAGAGATGCTGGCGACTACATGTGTTTCTGTGTACTGTTTGCACTGTTGATGTAGAATAGGAAACTTTCTTGATAAAAGTCCATGTACAAAATTATAGTCTTGGAAGCTGCCAAACCGACAGTCTTCATACCACTGGCAGAGGTAACATACGTTTCTTATTCTATCTAGCCACTATGCCTATATTTAACTCTGATCTAAAAGCACTGAAATACAGTGTAAGGAAGATATTTTATCCTCTTGCTCATTTATGGTTTACTGCAAGATGCTGAGCTTTTCTAGGAGCTGGTGGGAGTCTTTAACTCCCACTAGTTTTGCTGAAAATTTGATGTAAATATTTCACAAGAATGCCTGCCATTTTATGGAGACAAACTCTGAGTGAGTCCTTCACCTCTCCTCTGAGGTTTTATGAAACACTTCAAGATGATATAACTATCAAGCAGAGGTTTCCAGGTGTCTAATTGTTTAGATAACTTCCCTCACAGTAAGCTTATTTCTGTGCCTTTGTGTTTGTGTGATTGGATTTTGTCTAGAAGTAGGGCTAAAGCTAAAAAAGACTTTCAGTGCCTGATAGGGAAAAAAAAAAAAATCACTTAGCCCTGGAAAAGCCTCAAATTCAGAAACCAGTTCCCTCTTTGGCCTGAGAACAAGTAGAAATTATCACTCTTTTCGAAGAATGCATGACATGAAGTGTCTCTGCCTTTCATATATACAGTAATTATATATGACTACTTCAGTTCATACTTCAAGACCATTTACAATTTTTATTAGTGGAGTTTTTTGTGTTTATATTATTGTAATTTCTCTCCCAAGAGTCTTTATATTCAGCATAAATCAACTTTTACAGCTCGTGGATTATATGCTTCTCTTTCTAGAAAAGCTAAGTATTTTAAAAATGTAAATGTGTAGTAAATGGCTCAACTTGAAGAATAATGTAATAATCATGTTTATTAGGCAGTAAACCAAATAAAATGAGACTTGGGAAGAAGGGGTACAGTGTTTTCCTAGGTTAGGGGTACTCTTATGGGCTCTAAACAGTAGAAGTATAAGGAACAAATCAGTGGTAACAAGAACAAATCAATGGTGTTAGCTCTCCAGGAATCAGCTTTCTCTGTGTGTAGTAAATGAAACTTTGGTACCGTGGAGAACACAACTACCACATGAGTATAAAGTTTTCAAGCCCTTTAAACAGTAGGGAAAATGTATAAGGAGTTAATCTGGCTCAATACAGTGTTCTTGCATAATAAAAATATTAACACACACCACTTTGTTGCTTACAACAGTAGTTGTTAGATAGAGATAGTTGCATTGCTGTTGTAAACATGATTGTTTGAAGATCCAGGACATACAAAGCTTGTAAGGAAGGTGATATCTCTTCTTGGAACTGTACACCAGGTGAACAGGCAATAAAAATAGATAAGGACCCAGACTGTTCTGGTTATAAACTGGTATATTGCCAGATTAAATAAAACAATGTGAATTGCATAGGGGATTAATAATTTCTTGTTCACAGCCTTGCTTACCAGACTTGCAGCTGCAACACAATGGGGTTTCATGTAACTTGCTTGATGGTTCTTCATTCTTCAGCTCCCACCATGCTTGGGTCCAGCCACAATTTTTACTGCGATTTTGCTTGCAATTGACAATAATATTCAACTGACAGATTTTAAATGTTCTTCTCATGGAAGGAGCTAAGGCAAACTGTTTTTTGTCTCCTTTTAACATTTTTTCCTAAGAAATCCCACATCTGTAATGCCTCGCGCCTCCTTTCCTCCAGTATCACTTGTGCCTTTGTATCCTATCCATAGGAATCAAAGATCTGCCTAAATTTTTATGTCTCTTTTATTGATGTAGGAGGGGTAGGTAAGAAAGAAAAAGAGAATGTAGTACATCGCCTCTTCTTTTAAACGAATGGTGTTACGTTGGTGTTACCAACAGCTGTAAGTTGCTGTTTCCTTACAGGACCAGTGGGGATCATTGCAAAAAGAGATGATGAAGGGTGCATCTATGCTGTTGTGTAACACAGCTTCTTGATGTGGTTCCTGGTTCCCTGATTATACACACTTGTGGATATGTTAGTTCACTCCCCAGCCCTCTTCTGGAGGGAACTAATTAGTTCCCTTGGGCTCTGTCTACATTTGTAATTCAGCACACAGGAGTGGAACAGTAGATCAAAACAGATGGTGCTGAGGATCCTCATCTCTCTCATATTTGTGTGCTGCCAGTGTTGTGAGGGATGTCATGGACTGCTGCCCTCCTGTGATCAGCTAGCTGGGATTCCCGCTGACATGAAAGTCTGCCTGTCTCTCATCTTGCATGGGGTTACGTTATGGTGTGCTCTGCCTCTGATGTGCCATTAGAAGCAATGTCATGCCAGCACAGCCTCCACTGTTGCCCCCAGTAAAATGATGTTCTAGGGTCACAGGCATATGACATGGGCCCCATGTGACAAGTCAGGTACAGAGGGAGAGGAATGTGGGCAGGATTAGTCCTGGCAGGATTAGGCACTACATTTAGTCTGAGGACAGGAAATAACTACCTTGAGTGTGAGACTTTGAAGAGTAAGCAGAGTTTATCTGTGTTGCTCTAATAAAAGGTATGCTCTCTTCCTATAAACCACTTCTCACTGAAAGGAAGGACATCTTTTATGGGACACTAAAACTGTCATGCATTGTAGGTAAGTCTGAAGATTTATTTTTAAAGTCCTATTCTCGAGGTCCCTGGGTTTTTCTGAAATCTGGCTGTTTAAGCAGTCAGTCTTTTGCAAGTTTGGCAATCTTATCTGTGCTGTACCACAGCTCCTCTCAGCTGGTTTTTCTCACTTAGGAGAGAACTCTCTGCCCACTCAGGAAGTATAGAGTGTCTTTACAGGACAGTGTAGGAAATCCACTGCAGCATGTTGTATGGCAAGTTAAAGTCCATTGGTGGTAATTCTTGCAGAAGGAACAGCTACTGTGCGCTTGGAATCCAGAACAGTAACTTCAAACACCTACAAAATACTCCCCACATGCTGAGACCGTTTATTGTCTATGATGAGAGGAAAGAGTGCAGTGGTAAAATTATTAATATTTAAGATAGAGAGGTTAAGATAGTTGTTAAGAGCTTTTACTTAAAGAACATTCCTTTCAACTAAAAGCTAACAGTCTGTGATTGTTTTCAACTCCCCACTTCTGAGCTAAGATAATACTGAGTGTGCCACTCCTGTAGGCTACACCAAGAGACATCTCTCCATATTGTCATGTTATTTACTGTTTGATTCCTTGAAACATGGCCATTAGCAAGCAACTCAAGGAGTTCATCCCTCCCAGGGATGGATACCTTGCTTTGTTTTTGAAATTTGAAATCATTGAAATGATTGGTTTTCCTCACCTCTTTCATTTTTTTCTGAAACAGTATATAGGTTGGGTCTCTGCAAACATTTGACAGAGAACCAGGGAGCAGAGAGAGAGATGCTGTCCCAGTGTTCATAGTTAATAGAACTTCTCTCTGACCTGTCCTAAATTGTACCTGCATTATTATGCACTTGGAGTCCCCAGATTCTCTAACAGGAGTTAACTGTCACATTCTGGGGTGGCAAAATTTGAGTGAGGTAGGTTGACTAAGATATAAGGTAGGGACTATACACACACACATTTATTCAGGCACACTCTAATGAGTGCTGCAAACGTACAGTGCTTTCATGAAGAAGCATTTTCAGAAATGATGTGGCCAGATATCCAGAACATTAATTTAATTTATTTTCAGACATCAGCAGGAAGAAAAAGGCTGGAAGGATCTCAGGAAAGGAACTTGTAGACCAGACAGGGATTCTTTCAGGAGCATGCTATTTTTCAAGGAGACACGTCGACACTCAGAAGTCCTGCTATTCCCTGGACATCAGCAATAATGAATGTCTTGCTATGAAAGCCAAAGAAAGCTGTGTCAGGTAGGACAATAGTACAAAATGTGAGCCCATCCATCTGTGTGATTAATGGAATAAGCCCCTTCCGGAAAACAAATGGAGTTGAGACCTTTCCAGAGCTTGTGGAATGTGCCTGGTTTAGCATTACACAGAGGTGCAGAAAGGCTAAGAATTCATGTAGCTGTTGATGTTACCTGGGAAATATCAATAGAAAGTTCTGGGTGACTGAACAGGAGATCTGATCCATGCACCTTTTTCATGAACAGAACTAAAAGCCAAAGGATCCACTAAGTCCAGCCTTGTCAAATTAATTCTTTGTAGAGGAATGGGAGGGAAAAAATCAGTGGTAAACTATGTGATAAAATGTTCTGTATAAATATGAATCACTCAGTTTCAAGTTAACTGATTTAATTACACAGAATAAAAAAAACCCAACTTGCCTGGTCATCCATGAGGAGGCAGATGAGTAATTTTGCAAATGGTCCATGTCTCAAATGATATTTATATATAAATTGTACTCTGAAGCCAGAAACCCTGCCCCACAAACCCAATTATCTGCCATGACCGTTCAACAACAGCTTACCCTAAAAACTGTTCCCACTTACAAATACGGGAAAATTCTTGATCTGTTTTAATCTGATCTTTCTTTAATGATACTGAGATCCTTTCCACAAAGACCTCAATGGGAATTAAGTACCTAGCTTTTTTGGGCCTTTTCAAAAACTGTTTTGTTTTGTTATGATGTTAGAGACCACCACCAAGATGAAATCAGTGAGTCATGTCTAATGACAGTATTGATAGCACTTGTATCTGAAGCTCTCTTTCAGTGTGTAGCACACGTATTCTGGGGGCAGATCTCCTCCAGGCTGAACCACAAGTTCTCTTGCTTTACCATTCCTTGCTAAACACAAAACATATTATCAAAACCAAAAGCCTTCATCACTCAAATGTGTGATCCTGAGCCACAGGTGAAATGCTGGATTTATTAGCATGTTTCTCTGGCACATGGTGTTGAACAACTGTTTCTATGACTTTAAGGAGACTCTTTACTCAGACTATTTTAAAATAGCAGATATATTTGGCTGCTTTTTGGTATCATATTGTCATCTCAGTTTCTGAAACTTCCCTAGAACACTGTAGAGGAAATGTGTTCTCTATGATGCTGTTAATTTGGGTACATGCTGAAAGTGGCTTCCAAAACAGCACTGTCACTTACCTGCTAGGATGCCACTAGGGCATCCCACGCTAGTGTCTGAGACTTGGAAACTTACATCTCTCTTAAACATTTAGCTGCACTTTTCAAGTTACTGGAAAGGGAACATCTATTCATAGTTATGGCAGTATGATATTCTTCCATATTTACCAGTAATAATTGCTCTCTTCAGTGTTACGTCTTTCAGCCCTGTAGGAACCAGTAGAAAAGCCTCTTCTGAGAGCCACTGTTATGGGGATGTAATTATTTTCAGTGGTGATTTTTTGTCCCTCATTCTTCATCACTGTTACCTTTTTTTATTCCCTTCTTCACACATTATCTTCAGTCTGTGCTTGTTCTTTCTCTTCTGTTCAGCCTTGAGTATCATGAACTCACTGAAAATGTTTCTGGTTACCTTTCACAAATGAGTGATAAGCATGAACACAGGACTGTTGGATGTACTTCAGTGTCTTCAGTAGTCCCAGGAAAGGCAAGACCTGTCTCACACTGACCTCAGTGATCTCTTCTACTCTTCTGCCTGAGACTGAAGAGCATTTACATGACTTGAAGAGGCAGGTCTGTTGAGAGAAGGCAGAGTTATTGTATTTAATCAGAGTGGGGGTGGGGGTGGGTGGCAGGGAAGAGTTTTGCCTTTAACCTAAACTTAGAATTGTTTTTAATTTCTTGGCTGGTTACAAATTTCCTGTTTTCTTCCTTCCAGAGACTGAAGTATTTTCCTGCTGAAAAGAAAAGCTGATTTGTGAAAGACAGGAGTGAAGTTGGAAAGCCTAACTCATCAGTGACAGCAAAAATGCTTTAAGATTTGGACAGCAGGCTGGATATCTGTTGTGTCTGTGATAGTTCATCATGACAGTACAAGAATTTTGGTCCAGCCTTGAAGGACGCCTAGTCACTATTATGCTGTCTTTTATAAATATAGACTATGGTATGCAGTTACGAATTTTTTTTGAATGAGAGAGGAAAAAATTGTCCCTTTAGAAATCCTGCAGAAGGCCTATGTCATTTTGATGTCTTTTAAGCTTTAGTTTGAAAACTTCTGGCCCTCTACATAGTAATTGCTTCCAGTGAGGAAGTGCACACATTCTGGTATTCGTGCTAATTACTGATAAGGAAAGGGCAGGAGAGCTCAATGATGAAACATGTTTCATTCTTTTACTAAGCCAAGTTCTGCAAAGCTGGCAGCAGTTACAAAGAGTGCCTTCTGTAATCATCCCCCCTCACTACAATTTGAAAATTCCTTCTCTTCTTTCCATGAAAAATAACAAGGTAGTGGCTCACGTCAAAATGGACTTCACATGCTATGTGTACTGAGTGGCAGGCAGGTAGGTAGGCAAGAGGCCATGCAGATGAGTAAAAAAAGGAAAAATTGCCTTATTTCTTCAACTTTGCTACTCACTATGAAGATTGAGGGAACAGATGCTGTTATAAATATGAGAAAGGGGAAGGAGCAACAGCTTGGCTGGATTATGGTCTTGAACCCTAGGCAGTTTGAAATTTTAATGCTGATAACATGCAGGATTGCCAGCTCTTTTTCAGTCATATAATACTTGGCAGCGAGACAGGGAGAGAGGGAGGGAGAGAGGGATAAATTCCAGCATATTTCCTGCTTCCTAGATGTCTCTAGCTCTTGAGATGATGCTGGAAAGTTTGTAAATGAGGTGGGTTAAACCTTAAAGTAGATGGGTAAAAATGGAAATCTTAAATACTTTTTTTATTTTTACAAAATATGATTTTTAAATCAGTTTTGTGATTAGGATTTTTAGTATCTGAAAGTAGCAATATTGACTGTTAAGGGGTAAACTCATAAATTTCTGCAGAAGGCAACAAAACCTTTGTAAATGTGTCCTTTGTTTAGGAAATGTATTCTGATACAACTTTCTGCTATTGAAATCAGTACCAATTCCCCTAAACTTACCTGGTATTAGTTTAGATTTACTTTAATAAAAAGTTGGGCCAAATAGTGAGGCCAAAATTAGATAATTTACATCTTGGTGTATGTCACATCAACATGCCTAAAAATATTTAAAAATCTAGGCACCCTTAATATTTGCAGAGCAGTGGCCAAATGTGGGGAGACTTGTCTGGAGTTTACGAGGTTTAGAATTTCTTTAAAAAGAAGGCTGAATTTCCCTCTGGGGAATGAAACAGTAATTTATGTCCTCTTGAGCTGCAGTGCCAGAAGTAGAAAACTTTTATTGAGATTTTATTATAATTTATCATTAACACTGGCTGTCCTTTGGTCACTTTGAGGTAATTTTCATTTAAGATTCTTGACTTTCGCTTGGTAGTGTTGGGTAGAAACAGTAGTCTTCTTGGCTGTTCTGACTTCCTTGGTAGCTCTATCAGGGGATGAACAAGTCAAGTCTTTCTAATTTGAAGTCTCCATTTGAAGAATGACAAGAATAATAAGCATCTAATAGAGAGACACTGCTTTACTAACCTCAGCCTTTCAGGTTTTATCAGCCATACTTAAAATCAACATTCATGTGGAAAATTAGCCTGTGTTTAATTAATTTTTTTTCCAAAAAAACCTGATATAGACAAGTTTTTAAAATCTACAAATAAAATTTTGTTTTTTTTTTTTTTAAAAAAAAACCTAAGATATTGTGGGAATCTTTGGAAGGTGTTTTGCTTTGAGAAGTCTAACACAAACTTTATATGAAGACTCACGAACAAGTATCTTCCATCTTAATGGAGAACATGTTCAGATGTTGCATATTAATCAAAAAACCTAGACTGACATTTTTGCAGAGTGGTTGTTTGAGGTGGGGTGGGCCTAACTATGTATTGCCTACCTCCCTCCTGAAATGTGGTACTCACAACTGGAAGCAAGACTTTACCTGCAGCCTTATGAGTCCCCCATAGACTGAAAGGAATTCCTTTAGGATTTTGTTTGTGCATCTCAGTACAGTTTGTTTTTTCCTTTCTAATGCCCTGCTGATGATCTATTTTCATCTTGTGATTCACAATAACCTCCAAAGGTTTTCCAGTAGAACATTTGCATAGCAAGTTGTGGCCCATGTTTTATGCAGTTGACTTGTTTGTGCTTATGTGTGTTCATTGTTGTTCAGTTGTCCTCTGTGAACGTCAGTCTATTGTTTTTAGAACTTTCTACAAATGTATCAAGAAAGTTTTGAAATCTAAGTCTGACCTCTAGGATACTGGAATTCTACCTGGTTTGGTATTATATGTGTTTTAAATTCATATACTGTCTATTGCACCATCCAGATTACTGTGATTTATACACATTGAATGCAAGACCATTTTGCCAGTCAAGGGCTAACAATTCTCTCCAGTATTTTATTCAACTAGTTTTAAGTATTGCTTGAAGTTCAACTGTGAGTATTTTTACCTAGACAATACTTTCATGATTTGCTTTTCTCCTACGTGAACCAGTGTCTAGGGTCTTAGTGTGGTCAAAATATGACCGTTACTATTTCTCCTTTATCTCCCTTGTTTCTAGAGGGAAATTAGATAGGCTTGACCCAATGTTAGTTGTTGTTAACCCATACAAGCTATTGTAGGCTTATACAATATAAGTATTTTTGTAGAAAAATTACTGGTTTGGTACACTGTTCTATGCTGGGTAATGAGACTAATAAGATATAAAAAGATTCTTTAAGAAAAACAGAGATTTCCATATGCCATACATAGCATCAGTAAGACTCAAAGATCAAAAAAGGTAGACTGTTCCTGGTCAAACTAGAGGGAAGTCAAAGATATTTATTAAAAATATAAAACACCTGGATCATTTTCTTTGCTTCTACTGAAATATTCTTTAGAATAGTTCATGAGATCTAACAGGAATTGGAAAGATGATACCTTCAGGAAGCTCAGTAGAGCTTCTTTCAAAATCACATAACATCTGGAAGTGGCAAATTTATATTGTGGTGAAACAATCCCATATTTATTTAAGTGGATTCAGTAGCCAAGACTGGACTATAGAAGTGTTTTGATATAGTGTGATGTGAGAGGGGGAGAGCTCTAGACAAGTATTTTCTGATTCTTATGTTTATATGGTTTATTAATTCTAGGAAAAAATAATATGAAGTACAGCTGAACAAATGCACAGAAAAAAAGTGGAACAGCCAGTCATCCCTGGAGAAGACAGTAAGGTAAAACAATGTCACAGTGCAGTACTTCACTGTAGAAAAACTTAAGTATCAACAGGTTTTTCAGGAAGTCTTTATAGTATAGCCATTTCTGTCAGATCTCAAAATAGGTAGTGTTTTTCTGAATTCTGGCAGAAATGAACTGCTTAAAGAAATCAAAGCTTTTATTAAAAGGGTAGGGGGAAGAAGTACTCTAGTCCTTGTCATTGTTGAGAAAATTGAAATTTAACCTTACTTCACAGTAAGGCCTGAGAACTCAGGACAATAAAATGAAACTCTAAGAAATTGGCCTAAAAATCAAGATGGTGCTTGACCTACTAGTCTTTGAATGTGTAGGGGGTTATAATACTGAAATGTATTGCTAAACCTAAACATGTCGTGTTAGGTAAGCAGTGCAAAGAAAGACCAGACCACAGAGAGCCATATAGCAAACAAATGATATGTATAGAATGATTAAAGAGAAGGTAATGTGGTATTGATCACTAAAATGTTGTCCAATAAATCTAACTCAATCTCTCTTAAGGTAAAGGCATAAATATTAAGGGGAATAAAAATCTAATGTATAAGGGTGACAGACCAAGAAGCAATAAGCAGCATGAGCTGATGATGGAGGAAAAATCATGTCAGATAAACTTGATTAATATTTTGGAGATTGAATTACAGATGGCTGCAATGGAACAGATGTGATTTGTATGGCTGTCAGATCCTGCTCCTATTTATACAGATGAAAATCCCAACTGACTCTGTTGACATCCATTGCGTTTTTGCTGATTGAACTCAGAGAACAGGGAACACATCCTTAGCATTCACTGAAACAACATTTTCATTGTAAATATTCATTAAATGTGGCCATGTGTATTAGCATAGCCAGGTAAATTGATACGGCATAGAAAAAGGATAAATGTATAGATCTGTGGTCTGGGGAAAGGAGGAAATGAGTGGTGGATGATAATAATGCAAGCTTGTTTTGACTTGAAAACAAGATGGTCTAAATGAGAAGTTTCTAAAACATAGTGTGTTCACTGAGAGGACATGGTGCATTTGAGGAGCTCGTGCCACTTGTTCTATGGTCTGGGATGTAGTATGAGGGTATGTCAGGAGTGATAGAGAATGCAAACCATGGTGGGGTAATGTCAGAGGATTCCAAAGGCTGGAGGGAGACAAACCTGTAGCCTCATTCATCCTGCAGCGAGTGGTCCAAGGAGTGCTCTTCCCTCAAAGCACTCCCTAATTTTGAAGGGCACTAGCTGGAACACCCCAGAACAGAGCTGCGGGATGAGACTGGGAACAGGTCTTAGTCTCGCTTCCAGCACTTGCCTGTTCAGCAACAGAGATGCATCCTGAATCACAGGGCAATCCAAGACTGAATGAACTTGTGCCATGTTCACAGTTCCAAAATGTGAGTGGTTTCCTTTTTGCAACGGGAATTAAGATCCCCTAGACAATGTCTAAACTGTTGATAAAGTATGTACTCAGATTACAAAGGATATTAGGGTGTGAGGTAGTGATAGGACAGTAATATTTCAGAAACTGATCTGATTAAAGTAGAACTGTGGTTAAAAAAAGAAAATTACATGAAAGTTATTTTTTAATGCTAAGAAATATTAGGATTATTTTGAAATTGGTTTCGATAATGCTGGATTTCAAATTCCCTGTAGCATATTCCAGTGGAATATGTGAGAGAGCCATCAGTGTATAAACACAGGTCTTGAAGTAACATTTTGGCTCACTGACTCCCATGTTACTGCTGCCAACCACAGCATACAGTTCTCTGTAAAATGGAAACACAAGTGCTGATAAGCTTCAAAGTTGTGAAGTTAGTACAAAGGGCTAAAATAATTGGAATTTAATACTGTCTACAGCATAGGGATGGTTTTAAGTATACTCAATGCACAGTGTGCCTAACACAGAGGGAAAAACAGTGGGACAGGAGAGCACATAGTTGTTGCTATATAGCTGGAAGGAATTATTTGATTGCTGTACTACTGCTCACCCTGAGAATATTGCTAATTTGATGTTAACACATCAAGAGGTAATACCTCGGTACAAAAGCAATTAAAGTGGCAGGAATCTTTTCCTCAGTCATCTCTGTTCTACTCTAGATGTCTTCTCAGTCGGGCACCTGAATTTTCACAACATCGAGTGATTAGAGAAGCCGAATTTTAACACAATAACTCTTTAACTCAGAAGACTATGCAGTCTTTGTTTCTCACTGCTGGATATTTAGGATAAGTACTGAGCATACAGACCTTCAGAAATGCCAGCTCTGAGAAGAAACAAACATATGCTGTGGGTGAAGGAAATGGAGGGTTAATGAGGCTTTTGTCAGATGCCTTTCTCTGCTTGTTGTGTAGCTCCCTTTCTCTAGCTTGCTATTTAGCCTACAAGCCTCAGGGAAACAGATTGTCTCAATCTAAGTTTTTACAGTGCCTTGCTGAGCATGGGAGCCTTACATCATAGAGTATTTGCTTTATTGATCACTCAAATATGCTGGGATTTGCCTTCTGTACAGCTTTTATTTTCCTTCCTAGTCTCCAGCAATAGCACAAGCCTAAGCAGAGAGAGGGTTAGCTTTCTCCCAGAGGATAGGGAATCATAAAGAAAAACTCCCCTGAGCACACTGCAATAGCAAAGTCTATCCAAGCCACATGGGACCACACTTTGTTTTATCCACATGCTTTGTAGCTGTATGTGGTAGTGAATGCAGTAAAAAACCTACACATAGCATGTTCAGGAACTCAGTATTTTAATCCCTAGTGAAGAAAAGCACTTAATGAACTCCTTGGGAACAAATAAAGACAAGGAGGATATGCCATTCTCCAGTGCCAGATTGACAGGCAATGACATTAGCTGTTGGGGGCCAGTGAGAATAAATATCCCCTCCCCACTCACCTCTGGCAATGGAGTTGTTTCTGTGCCCAGTGCCTGCTTGCAGGACACACTGATGAACAGGTATAGGAATTTGTTCATTAACTCTGCCTTTGTTCTTCTGTAGCTCAGCTCATCCTTTCCTTCGTCCCATTTGAAGGGCACCCATAGCGATCTCTCTGCTGCCTATCACTGCAGTCCCAGGACAAGTCCCTTTAAACCTTGCCATCTTCCTTTTTCCCAAGAGAGTTAAAGTACTTTTCAGTGCTAAAAATAGGCAGAGTAGAATTGTTCAGGGAGTTCATGTGCAGCCTGGATGTATGTGGCTTTCTCCAGCTAACGTGGCTGCTGACAGTCTGACTCATTGCTCTTCCTTGATACGTTTCTTCACCACTATTATGTCTTTCATGAAGGAGTCCTTAAATGTCCTTTAAAATGAACAATAGGGTTTTGCCATTGTTTGACCAGTCAGAGGATAAGAAGATGAAATGGTATATCACAGAGAACATTTATTTCCAGGCACTTTTATTGTAAGAAACTGCCTCTGCGAGCATAGCTCTGAATAATAACCCTTATAGGAAAAAAAGGACATCTGTTCAGGCCTTCCATGAAGCGACAGTAATACCAACTTAATGGAGAAAACTTCCAACAGGAGACTGTTAAGCTTTCCTTAATAAATTAATGTTATACAGTTTTAATGGGGGTCTGAAATAGATGTGAGAATTAAAGAGAATATAAAACCTAGGTATTCTGTGGAACTTTACTTGAGTTGATATAAAATTCTCTCTTTCAGACAATTGTATAAAAGTAAACTGTATTTTTCAAGCTGGCTTTAATGATCTATATCAACTGCACTATATTGCAGAAGGAGAGCTCTTAAAGTATGACTTTGGCTGATGTGTAAAGGTATCAGCCATCAGCTCTGTGAGATGAATACATCCAGCTGGATCAAGCAACCACCATGAAGACCAGGGCTGAGAACATTTAGTTGGGACCAAGTGGTTTTAGGACTTGTTCCCTATCAGCCCAATCCCATTATAAATTAACCTTGGATTGCATCTATGCTGGCTGGTTGTGATCTCTAAAGAGTCTGCAGGTTAGGATTGGCCGAGTGGGTTTAATTCCTGCCCCTAACTCATGCCTGGTAAAATCAAGGCCACACCTGGAGGGAAGGGAAATGGGTATTAAGGATCTGGCTGCTCCATTTTGTGTTTGCTAAGGCAGGCATCAGATTATTATTTTCTTCTTCTTCTTCACTCTGGAGCAATGCTTATTAATTTAGGTCTCCCTTTTTACTTCTATACCATGCCAGAACTTCAATTTGTTATAGCAGTTTCAATATACTGGTGAGTACCTATTTTTAAAATATTATAATGACTATTGAACACTTGTCATCTCTTTGGAGTCTCTCTGCGGGTGAATTTCAACAGTCTTGGAAATGTTCTATAAAATCTGGTCTTGTGCCTCTTTGGGTTGACCCTGATATAATCTCCTTCATGTAGACTTTCTACAGGCTACCTGATGTACTGTATACTAGGTAATTTAAGGGACTCGTTATTTCAGCTATATGTGTATATGTAAATGCATTATTGCTTCTTGTAAAAAATTTGATAGAAAACATACGTTGTTTTTTTTTTAATGTAGTGAATGATTCTGAAGTTGGTTCCCATAGAGAAAAAGGAAAGATAGTTTACTTGGCCCTGAACAAAAGATCTCTGTTTAGGTAGTTTATGTGGTATTATTAGTGTAGCTAATCATGTCCCTGGGCTCTCAATTTCAAAAACGAACACTTATGTCACTTTAAGTAGTTGCCATGGAAATCCTCACAGCATGAACCTCTTCAGTGAAGACCTTATGGCAGATAACTTAAATTATGTCTATTATTTCCTTAAACACATCAGTCACTAGAGTGAAAGGGGTTTTGCATGCCTTTAAAACACATGCACTAGAACTACTACTTGCTTGTTCTAGCATACGTTTCCTAACCTTCTTCAAATCTGATAAATGAATGTCAGATTCCAATAGTGTGCATTTATTTGGGAAAGCAATACTATGAATTAAAGAAATCTTTTTTAGCTTCTAGTCCCCTAAAATATTTTCAGATGAACCTTATGTATGCTGAGCTTTTAGGAATACAAATATGGGAGACATTACTGGCATCTGAATGTTTTCCATTGCTGTTCTGTAGAGTCTGCTCTGAGCAGGTATAATCTTTGCTAGGGCAGGGTCAAATCTGAAAAATGGAATATCTGAGTGGTCTTTCAGTTTCAATGTATAACTCTTTTGTTTAGATGAATAGCAAGCTTATTTTAGAGATTGCTTTGGACTACACTTAATTTTTATTTGAATTCCAAAATAATGAGAAAGAAGTTAGTAAACTGACTTTTTTTTTTTTTTGATGTTTTCATTGCTCTCCGGTGCTGTCTTCTCTATGTATTTAAATGTTAACATCAACATCTGGAAGCTGTTCCTTTTTAACAGAATGTAGCTAATAATTTCTGTTTTTCTAGCATTTCTGTAAAGACTAACTCACCTGTAATAAGGGTGTTAAAGCACCAAAAGTTTTGTTCTATTACCTTGAATAAGGCACATTACAGAGAAAAGTTATAACCTGCAGATTAGAAGTGTCATGTTGGAGCGTGTCATGTGTTAAGCTTCACGTGTTGATGCAGTTCCATCTTTGTGTCAGCCTTTAGCTATAACACCAACTGTCCTGTGTTGCAGTGCTTTGAGATCAGGGTAATTCCATTAGCTACATATTTACACAAATACAGCTGAGAATAGCATTTGTCCCAATATAGAAATATGAAGAAATTAATAAAATGGGTTCAATGCAAAATGTTAAGAAATAAATATGGAATATAGCAGTTTAATGAGAAAACACACAGACTGAATAAAATAATCAGTAACACAGGTTTTCAAAATATTTTCTACTGTTCCTATGTGGCTTGTTTTTAAGCAAGATGAATATTAGTGCTTTTCACAAACAATATTTTTATTAGTCCTGCAGGGCAAAGAACTTGAAGATGTCCATGTGATCATACAAACTGTATTTATCTGTGTCCAGCTCCTACTGCACTGATGTTGATGTCCTGGAAATAGCATCTGTGACTAACTTGGTGCCAGCTGCAGCAAAAGCCAGTCTCAAATATGGGTGGAAATGGCACTCATGGTGAGTTAAAGCACACAGATGAGCAAGAACAGAAAAGAAGCTTGCTTTGCCACCTAACAGCTCCCCCCATAGTAGATAAAAGGAGTACTTCATTCTCCTGAGCTTTCAGTCTGTCTCTCCATTCACTATGTTCCCTTTTAAAATTGAGTCTGTTTAGCTTCCCCTGCCAGACACTCTGGCACAGTTCCTCAGGCACTTAAATATCATTGCAGATTTGGGCTTCCGAGCCTACATCTTATTTCCCTCTGAGGGGGAGGAAGCTTTGCAAGTAGAGTTAATTTTGCTATAGAGGAAATAAATGCCATGAAACCTTTCTATTAGATTAAAACTGATAATAAAAAACAACCTTTGGCCCTCCATGAGGAACATCTGTGAGCTGCACAGCTGCCTGGGATGCTGTGAAAAGGCTGGGTTAGGTAGAGCATTTAGTGTAGTCGGCTTACAATGAAGCCCAGGATAGTGCTTCCCTCTTGTATGATCTGCTTTTTCTGTCCTCCAGCAGTATGTATGGAGTGGATCCAACCCACAGAGAGCACAGATGTAGCTGCTCCATAAAAGCTTCTGAAACATCCTGTGTCTGACATAAATAAAAATGACCTTTAGTATCAATCTCTGTCTCTCTGACTGCCAGTAATGGGCTAGTCATGTTACAAAATGCCAAGCACACATGGTATGCTTGGCACGAATTTC
This sequence comes from Strix aluco, assembly GCF_031877795.1. Classification (NCBI taxonomy): domain Eukaryota; kingdom Metazoa; phylum Chordata; class Aves; order Strigiformes; family Strigidae; genus Strix; species Strix aluco. The sequence continues at coordinate 32,051,227 of NC_133933.1, forward strand.
ACCAGTATGGGCAAGATACAACTAATTGCTGCATAAAAATACTCAGAAGGTGCATATAGGTATGTGTGTGTATATATACAACATAAATAAACTCTATTACAACTATGCAATGGTATTCGGGGGGATGCAGAACTCTGCAAAGTAAAATTTGCATCATTGTAGTATAGCAGCCTGATTCTGTTAACATACTGGCATAAATCGGGGCAGCTGCATATAAATGGCAAAGAGGTAGGTAGTGGCAAATTGCTTTCAGTGAAGAACTGGGTGTAAATTGCCTAGCTTATATCCAAAAGATGAAAGAAATAGCTTTAGACAACTGAACATTGTCATCCGTATTGGAAATAGAAGCCAGAGTTGGTTGATTTTCATTTTAAACTCTAAGTCTGATGGGATAAGGCAATCTGATTCCTGATTCCAGTGCTGGCATACAGTTTCCTATCTTGGTTTAAAAGTAAAGCTAATCCAGTAGGTTTTGGTGGATAAAAAAATGAAATAAATTCTTGTCACTCTGTGAAGTTTTTTACTGAGTTTCAGTGTTTACGATTCTCCTCCTGAAGAGAATAACAAGATATTGTCTGATGAGGGGACCTGCGCATTGAATGTTTATTTGCCATTTGGTAATAAAGCATATAGGGTTTGAACCATGTGGGTTGTTAGTCACCAATATCAGGAAGCAATCAGTAACTGTTCACATTTTCCTCAGGTTGTCATAAACAAAGCTGGTCTATTTGTGGTTTGACAATCTGCTGATGATTTCTTCCCAAGTCAAAATGTGTTGTTCACCTTCTTTTTGTAATGTATGCAAAGATGCTATAGACAGCCCAGATCACAAATGTGTTCAGGCAAATAATTGCCACTGGAAGAATGGCTTTGTAATGGTATGTGATTTCTGTCAATACTTGCTTCTATTTTATAAAGTAATATATTCTGTAACTGTATTTGGGGAATAGGAATTATCCTCTAGCTTGCTGACAACACTGTGGTACTTCCTGCATGGCTCAGTTGATCTTGCTGCAATACTGTGGAGCTGTACCAAGAGGGGGTGGAAATGCCTCTAGGAGAAGTCTCTGTGACTGGGATGTTCCTGAAGGACAGCAAAGATTTGAGTTTGACTTCCTTCTCCTGTGCAGAGATGGGAGCTGTTTCTGGGGTGGCTTCTTGGGAGACTGCTCTTTTCCTGGGACTATCGGGTGAAATGAGGTTTTAGATCTTGCTGTGATTTGCAAGAAGAGAATGAGCTTTGCTTGGGTCTTGAAAAAGTAAAGTACAGGGCCTGGTGGCTCTGCAGCACCCTGAGAGCAGAGCGCGGCAGGATGGCATTTAAATGACCCTCCAGGCATTTCCTTGTGGTTCAGCCGTGGACAGCTGTGTGTTGTGTCTGCAGTTCTCCACTCAGCACAGCGGTTACTGCTGAGCCTATTTGGAGGTGCCCATATCTGCCTTCTGCACAGAGTCCAGAAGCTGCCCTGGGGTTTTTGGAGGAAGGGAGAGGTACCAAAAAGCTACGTAAGGTGGAATGATTGTATTTCAGGATCAAACCCCAGTAGTGTTTGGAAACTGTATGCTGAAGCTTTCAAGCTTCAGTTCTACACGCGTGGTTCTGATGCAACTTATAATGAATTACCAGGCCAGAGATCTTGGAGATGTATTTAACCTACAGCAACAGCAATTTAGAAAGAATTGTTCTATGATTTGTAGACCCCCAAATAGGAAAGCTGTCTGCAGAAAAGAATCTGTTGTGTGCATTGCATTGATTTGCCAAATGATTTTGTCATTTCAGGGTTTGTTTCTGAAAAGGTGCTGAATACAAACTGTCTGACATCATGTGTGTGTGTATCTATTACCCTAGCTTTCAAGCTTCAATCAAAATTCCAGTAATATTAAAAGGGACAGTTTTTATGCACGTCCCCACTTTCTGGACAATCACTGAAAATACTGCTGACTGGATCCAGCATAAGATCCTTCTGTACCAGATAGTGCTAGGACCTGTAGGTCAGGTATTTATCCTGAGCTGCAGAGTGGGTATTAACTTTGTCTTCTTCATTATTACTTTAAAATCAACAATTTTACTTTGGGTCCAACCAGCTATTATTCTGCATACTTTGATGTTGAAGAGTAGCTCTCCAAGTATTTATGCCTTCAATCAGAAACAGACCAGGAGGTGATGACCTTCATTAGCCTGAAGTGTTCATTCAAGTGCACTCTGGATTATTAACTGAAAATAAAATAAATAAAAAGAAAGCCCAAAGCCCTGAAATGGCTGCATTATGAACACAAGCTGGTTTTGTAGGAATTTGTTAAATAGCTTAAGTAATTTTTCTTCCTTTACTTATATGCAATGATGGTGGGAGGGTTGCTTTCTGTGCATCTGTTCTATAAAATAAATGTGGCTGGAGAGCTGAAATCAGAGTACAATGAATGATTTTAACAAGAGAATGAAAGCATTTATTATCTTCCTGCAACAAGATAAGATTTGTTTACAGGTATGAGTAAATGCTGTGTGGATTTCAGGAAAGAGTTTACTACAACACACCTGATTTTACCAGTTTACTGATCCATCTAGTCTAGTTCCTGCCTCTGGTAGGTTTTGTTACTTCAAAGGAACAAGCAAGATCTAAAAATAAAGCAGGCACGGAGGAAGGAGAGTTCCTCTCTTGACTTTTACAAGCTGTCAATTTATGCACTGCAAGATGAAATGTAGTTAGCATTAGATCGTTATTTTGCCTTAACTCTTCTGTGTTGGTTTTTTGTTTGGTGTTTTTTTTTTTTTTAATTGAACAATCTTGAGCTCTGCTGTTGATCTCTGATATGTTTACTACATGATCTCTGAAGGTCATTATTTTCTCTTGTAGTTCTCTCAGAACCACAAGCATAACATGTTTTGCATAAAGTTGCTTTTTGTAGATCTTATTTCAATATTATAGAAACAGCTGGTGAAGACTTAAGCTTTATTTACTGTACCGGGATTATTTCTTTTTTAAAGTATTATGATTACTTCAAGAAATATTAGTTGTGGTGCTGATGTATAATGTAACCTTGCCAATCAACATATTCTTGTTATGGTCTCATATTTCAACACTTACTATATTCCTCTGTATTGAGACACTATCAATTTATTTCCATAATTCATGTAAGTCAGCATAACTCAAGAACATGAGTACCCTATCAGATCAGGTCTAGCCTAGTGGCAATAGGAGACACTAATTACTTTAAATATTTTGAATCTATATTGTGAATTTACATGAACTGAAAGACTGACTGTAAGATGTAAGCTACTTGCTCAATTTGAAGTACTATAATAATGCTTATATCGCTCATTATACCATTTAAATGCTATAATAATAGAAATCAAAATATATCAATAGCTAAAAAGGAGTGTTTTATCTTTCTTTACCAGATTTACTAGTTTTCTCATTGGGATTAAACATTTTAAAGGCACTGAACAACCACAGCTTCTCTTGATATTTTACTTAACAGCTGCCAGGATTGGGCTGCATCAATTTTTCCCATTTGAAGTGAAGGGGAAAGCTCCTGCCTTCCACGATAGGAGAGATTCAGGCTTGGAATAACTCTCTGTGGATGCTTGTAGGTAGACTCAAACTCCTTTGTGTATGTTTCTAAGCTTTCAAGTCAGCTCCAGTGTGTGATTCCAGACAATCCTGCCTGTGTTTTAAGGTAATAATTAATTGATGAAGCATGATGCAGGTATAGCTTCTGGTCTGCGTAGGCTTTATTGTAATACTGCTTAGAATATGTGTTTGTATAAAGGCTTTGCTTTTGAGTCCCGGAGAAACTGAGCAACAGATGGACTGTCTATGCAATACTGTACTAATGAGGTTAGCACAATCCTGCTAAAATGTAGTAAGTTTATTAAATATGAGGTGACACAATATCTGTATGATTCAGACAGAAAAATGGGTGCCCAAATCAGGGTGCAGGTGCATCTTGTATAAAAAGAGCTGGAAAGAAGAACAGTTGTGTCTATGCATAGGATGTGGTTTTGTGCTGGTGTGTTGTCATGGACATGCATGAGCAAGTGCTTTGTAAGCAGGAGTGCATTAGGGTGCTTTGTAGACAGCATGCCTAACTAAGCCTTTGCCACTGACCTAAGCCTGAAATCCTTCTTTATGAGGCAAGATTAGCACTGGAGTCCCCAGACTGTAATCCCAACAACTCTGATGCCAAAGTATCTACTGAGCTGACAGAAACAGCACCTAAGAGCTAAAAGGACTCCAGGAACCAAACGTGCATCTGGCCAGCTTCCTGCTAAGCAGAGGAGCATGGGTGCATCTAATTATAAATGTACCACTGTTGGGGCAGTTTACAATATATATATAATATGGAGGAAGAATAAAGCACCTGAAAAAGATTCACTCACTGATAAAGAGCCCCCTGGAATTATTTGAAGACTTGGAAAAAGAGAAGTTGCAGGTTTCTAAACCACAGGGGTTAAACACCTTGAAATGAGTAAATGACAAGTTCTCTCTGTGCTCTCATTTGTGCTCTGGCTACCAACTAATTATTGAATTGCAGGGGGCTGGGGGTGTGGGTGCAGGGGGTGATGGCAGCGGTGAGGAGAAACAGAGAAACTGAAGTAATTCTCACGAGACACTAGAACACAAAATTCTCTTCTCCCAGTACTTGGTATTTAAGCCTTTTTATAAATCTTCTCATGCTGGTTTGATCCTGATTCTTAAGCACACTTACAGGACTGGACACCTCTTACCTAGTTTTTAAATTACAGAAGCTCCTCAAAGGAAGTTAATTGATGACCTGCTCAGTCCTGATTTCTGAGCGCAGGCAGTGGCAGAACTGTGGGTGATGGAGCTCTGGCTTAATGCACCTGATTTGGTACTTGCTCTGATGCGAGGCACCTAGCATGGGACTTGGGTAGAATTCAGGTGTTTAAGCACACATTGTCATAAAATTACTTCATCACAAATATAGTTTGAGTGGAGCCTTAATTTTCAAATCCTGGGAGGTATCTAATCCAGAGGCGCCTTAACTTTTATTCTGAAATTTCCATGGCGCTCAGTGCCTCTGGATAGGTGAAGAGCTCTTGATTATTCTGGACATTGTTATATGTGTTGCTGTGCTTCATTCACTTATCATTCAGTGTGAAATATAGAAATATTTCTGTTGTTACCCTCTAACCAGTAGACTAAAAATATAACACTTTGGTACCCTAGATCCCTCAACCATAGATGTTCACTCAAGGAGTAGGCAATTCTACAGACACACCAATAATCAGATAAATGACTCCCTTGTTCAAAGGCCGTGTTATATCTCCTTTTCATGTGTGATAGCTCACACCCATAATAGCCTTAAAGACTAGGCTCAATTTCCCAAATTAAGTTCCTTGTTATTAGGAGGATGCAGTGAAATTCTGCTGCATGCTTTACTAGAAAAGCTAGTGAACTTAAAATATTTAAGCTACAGTTTAAAGTCAAGCCATTTGAGTCTTTCTCATCATAAGAATGAACACTTGAATATAACACACATGACAGTTAAACTCATTTTAATGAGCTTTGTAGGTGATAGATATATTAAAGAAATGTTTCTGAACTTAACTAGAATTACAACAAAATCAAGAACTGCTTTTTGCTTTTTCAAACATGTAATTGATAATACCTGCAGACATTTAAGCAACCTGTTTTCTGATGTTAATAATGCAAAGGACAATTAAACCAACCAAAACAACAACAACAAAAACCCAATCAAACAAAAAAAACCCCTCCAGAGACTTCCTGGAATAAACACAGGAAAAGATAATTTGACACCTGTTATTTCTGCAAGAAACCTTACTGTTCAAAGAGAAGCAGCACTTAGTAGAAACTGATTATAATAATTTTTCTACTCCCTTCTCCCCCAACACACTTCTTGGGCTACTTTGTCTTGAGATTTCTACTGCACAGGAAAACCCATAACCAGGCTGCTCCTGTGTTAGTCATACTGCAGTGCTGTGTTCTTGATAGTGTAGTGTATAGACAGCACCCAGCACAGGGTGTGTGGCAAGCTACTGATAGCTGTGATTGATACTGCATTGCCGGATTTGGTAAACTGGTAATAAGTTGCCTAAAGCAAGTACAGTGGTGATCTAAGTAATGCTCAATGTTGTTGCAAGTACTGCTTCCCCCTTTACTAATGGACCTTCCTCTCTTTCACAAAGCACTGAGATCCTCGAGCAGTGCAGCAGATTGTTTTGCTTTTTAAAAGGCCTTTTAGCCAAAGATCTCAGACAATCTGTGAGCTACTGCCAATTAAAGCTCCCCTGCTGTGGGCTGGGGAACTACTGTTATAGCCAATTTATTACAAATGACAAAACTGAGACAAAAAATCAAGACTGTTCCTGAAGTAGACATAACAGTATCTGTCCTATCTCCTTTTCTACATTTTGTGGCAGAGACTTGCATTTGAAAAGCCTTTAACTTATTCTAGATAGTATCATATATATTATTATACAAGTAATCCTGTTACTTGGATCTGTTTTCATTTCCTTTCAGATAAGAACTCTTGTTCGATTTTTTTTTTTTTTTTTTTAACTACCAATTGTAGATTTTGCTGAAACTTTAGCTACATAGGGGGAAATTTTTAACTGGGCACAGCACTTAATTCCACTTAATTCAGTGTAATCATTGTGTTAGACTATTCAAATTTCCAGGCATTCTGACTAAAAGATCGTTAAGGTAAGACAAGTAAGTTAAAACTTAGTTGTCATCAAAGTTAACTGACACAGGAGCTAGGTATAAGGCTGCTTGCGTTTTGGATCCTGAGCAATATAGAGAGCAACACATTCTTCTGTTCTCTTCCAGCAGTACCTGGAAAAATAGAGAGATGATCCAATGTGGCGGAGGGGGGAGAACCACACACTCAAACCAAGAACTAAAACACTGAAACCAAGAACTAAACCACTGATGCTACTGAAAAGTAGGGGAAAACAAACAGATTCTGTTCTGATTACACTTGTTCTCTTTACATATTGCTATGTCTTGTGATATTCCAGGGAATTACTCTTTGCCATCACTAATATAAGCCAAACATCATGACATGGAGGGAATGAATGTATATCTACTTATGGGTGAACCAAGGGGGAAGGCATCTATTCTGATCTCAGTGACATGAGGATTGGAACAGAATCACATCAGTACAGATATTATTTTAATCAAATAAGTATCTACGAATTCAATAGTATTTTTCTTGTGGTCATCGCTTTTGTGTTAGCTGTTGCTGTGCCATTCACCGAGGTGGCCAGAGATCAATCAGTGTGCAACAGTGATGTATACAATAAAAGGTGCCTGCTGTACAGATCTGATAAATATCTTAATGCAGTATGAACTGTGCTGGCAGATTCTGCATGTGCATCATGCCATGATTTTGAAAACACACACTCACTGATTGGCCTGCAGGACTAGGAATTAGTTTAAGATAAGTGATTTCACAGAAGTGATGGAACTAATGGTGAAGGGAGGAGGTGGCTACATGTTGGAATCACAGGTGCAGAGAACAGTTCTGAGCACAGCTGGATGGTATCAGCTCTTTCAGCAAATGTTTTCAGTGCTGTACAAAAAGTGCAAATGTCAGCACTAATTCTTATTAGATTTTTTTCCTGTAGGAAAGGCCGTTTTTATCATCTGCCTATAATCTGCTGCATTGCATTACTGGTGAGTATACATCATCCTTCATTTCTTCACGGTGGGCACTTTATCAGCTTATGCTGCTCTTCACAGTTGGCAAGTACTCTCCCTTTCCATTCTCTCTGGAAACTGGGCTTTTTCCCTTTACCTATATCACGTGTGTCATGATTATGAAACAGACATATGCATCCTACTCTGGGAAGAGAGCTGTGTTCTTAGTCTGAACCCCAAATCTTGCTGCACTGATGTAGATTAAACCTGGTCTGAAGCTTAGAGGATCTGCTGTGATTGCCAGTTGGTGTATTCATGCTGTCTACATTTATGCATGGTCTTTTGCATGCTGTCTTTTCTTGGTAGTGCTTATCTTTTTTATTTTCCCCAGCTTTAATCATAAGAGCTGAACTAGAATGAATGTCTGGCTTGTTTCCCCCTGAAGACACTTCTGCCTTGAGGAATAATGGAGGCTATTGCAAATCCTGCATTCACAGATGCTGTGTTTCTACACCAGCTGATGCCCAGGCTGGTGAGGACCAAATACACAGAATTTATGTTCCTGGAAGCTGGGAAATCATGCATTGAACCACTGTTCATCTCTACTCACGGAGACTGGGCACAGACAAGCAGGCTGTCACCAGCAGATAGAGTCAGGGTTTTACCATCCATGGTAACAGTTGATGTGCCCTCCTGAAGGGAAAGAATAGATAACCAGCTTTTAATTTTCTGTGTCCTGTCACTAGCAGAAAGAAAATCCTGCAGGTAAGTATGGAAATCTTTCCCCCTGAAAGAGCACTTCAAGCCTGCTCTGCTTCATGAGGCCTAGCTAAATATTCAGCTGATCTTCCCTGTCCAACACTATTAGCATCAATAAAAACATGCTTCATGGTTCGTTGTTCCCCATCATAAAGCAGCAACCCATTGCCTGACTCTTGGGGGTACACTGCTACCAATCTAACCTAGCAGCCTGCAAGTTGGTACAGCTCTGGAAATTACAGAGAGAACCTCCTGGAGTACTTCAAGCTCCTCTTCTATTTTTCTGATTCCCAATATCTTTTTAAGTCTTGAAAAGCAGTTCACAAGTCAGCAGGGAGCTGACAGAAATCACTAATAGGAGTCCATCCACACTGGAATGGACTCATCATTATCTTGTCAAGCAGAGAAGCCAGGTTCTTGCCAGCAACAAGGTCTTGATTGCACAGGCTGCTGTAAGCTGCAGTGTAAACAAATGTCTTTCAAGATTCTTATGTCTTTAATTAGTATTTGATAGTCCCTGTGAATTTCAACAGAACAGGAACTGACAGAAATATCTGCCTCCCAAGCTAGCCTGACTTGTGTAAACAAAACTAGCTTTTCTCTGTTTTTTCCTTGGGCTGCAAATGTTTCCTAGGAGCCAGTTGAATGAAGGGCACCTGGATCACCTGCCACTGTACTTTTGTACAAATAAGTTCTCAGTTATCTTATTAGCTTATTCTACCTGACTCCAGTTTGACTTCAGTATGAGGATAAATGCTTCAAGGCAGAAGTAGTAAGAGGTGATTTTTTTTATTTTTTTATAAAAAAATCACTTGGAGCCATTCTGATATATTTACAGGGCATATTCTAGGTAGGGTATATTAAAAACCCTACCAAAACCTGATGGAGAATGCCAGTATCTCTGTCCTCAACATACAAGATGAGAAAGAGAGACTATTTTTATGGTGGCAGTAGTTTACAGTTATTTTTCATGATAGTTTAAAGCTGAAGGGTGGGGCCCATTGATGATCTTTTCTATGAGAAGGAAGGTAATCATTTTAATTTCTGTTGCTGGTGCTAGAAGGCTTTACTGTCTGAACTGAAAGATGAACTCATCAGTTAACAAGTGTGAATTGCCACATACCAGCTGCCATATCCAGACATCTGAATTCTTTCTACTTTTCTCAGTTGTTCCTGGTCCATAAGCTATAACCTAAAAAAAACCCACAACAAAACAACAAAACAAACAAACAAAAAACCAACAACAAAAACAAAAGAAAGTAAATGGGGAAGAAAAGTAACAGATTCATCCCAGTGACCAAAGTGTACATATTCATCTTCCAACAGCATTTAAAACATTCTATTTTTACAGAAAATATTCATAGAAGATGACGTTATTTTTACAGACATTAAAATTCACATTACGTTTGGTATTCTCATATTGATTCCTACTGATAAAAAGGGAACTGATCACACCTGCCACTCCTTATGCTCCTCTGCATCCTCACTTATCTACTCCTTCTGCCTCCTCCCACTCTCAGCTTTGCATCTATATCCTTCCTGCTTCTGTTCTTGGAACAGGCACTTCCTCCTCATGAACTCTGAGCCCTGTCAAGAGCCTGTTGAAGTAGAAAAGATTCTTCCATTACTATTAAAAAAGATGCAGACTGGACCTTATTTTTCTCATTATCTGCCCTTTCTGTGTTCTTCCTGACAGTCCCACACTCTCTGTCACTTTGCTGTCAGATGTATTGGATTCTGCAGAGTGTGACTTCAGGCAACCCAGAGAAAGAATATGTTTTGTAAACGATTGTGCATACAGCAGATATCAAATGGTGACAGCTTCATTTACACCCAAACTAGACTGTGTTTGACTAAACTGAGAAGTGTGGTGCTTCAGCACAGACCAAGCTCCCTGGTGCTGTCCAGTTTTCCTTGTTTCCACTTTATGTAGATTGAGGGGAAGGGAAAAAAAAGTGTGTTTACACACCCTGATTAGACTTGGCACCAAGAATGCTGTTCAAACATACAGGGAAGCTGAACACACTTATGAGTAGTATTTGCATTATGTTGGTGTTTCTGATTTGGGAAATGGCAGGGGGGCGGGGAGACAGAGGGCAAGCTGGTTTAATCCCAAAGGAAATGGATGGAAATAAGGTTCAGGTTGATTCCATGAACAGAAGTACTTGAGCTAGGAACCCCCTGCCCTAAGCTAGTCAAATCAAGGGATGAAGACAGTCACTTGCAAAGGGCAGGGCAGGCTAAGACTGAGTTTTTCTGTAGGGGTGCGTGACTTTCTCTGCTGCCTACATATTGCTCTCAGGCCTGGATTCACTCAGTCTGAACAGTAGGCACCTATTATCTGTACCTTTAAAAATATCCCTCTCTTTCAGAGAAATTAAACCTCCCTACCTCTGTTTCAAAGTTATCTCCAAACATACTCAAGGAGTTCTTCTGCTTCATTTCACCACGATGATTGTTTAACCAGCCTTGGAAGGAAAATGGCTCCATAACAGAAGTGGAATTTAGTGGGAAAGGTGTTTCTTTCAGGAGTTCATCTGTAAGCAAGGCAGAGGGCTATCAGTGATGCTTGCTTCCCTGGATCTTGGCAAACATTTTACTGTTGTTTACAGCTTGAAGGGTTCAATTTATAGATATTAGCTAGTCAAAAGTCAGTTGTAACAGCAAACAGTGCTATGGTCATTATCAGGGCTTCTTACCTGAGGTTGTAAGATGCATGTATTATTTGTGTATCCTTTTGGAGTTGCTTTTTTGAAGCTGTTGTCAGAACTGTTGTGCATCCACACTTGTTAGAAATACATTCAAACAGTATGCAATAGACTACCTAGTTTTTGCTGGCATATTCTTCATTGCCTTTCAGACCAGCTTTGGACTGGTATAATCTGATGTACCATCTCTGAGTCTTTGCTGAGTCACCCTTACATACCCCCATATAAGTGGAAGTAGGGCCACAGAACCAGCTTACTCTACACCTTTCATGTAGTTAATACTGGCTTTTTATGTTTCTTCTCCCCTATGTACTTTTAAATACACCAACCACAGTGGAGCAAACTAGTTATCACAACCCTAAATCTAATAAAATGCCTCTTTTGTAGTGTTCCTGGAGTTGTAGCTGGGTTTAATTTCCAGTAATTATTCATAACTGATTTTGATTTAAAATAGCTGGAGGACTGAATGCATAGCTGGTGAAATTCAAGATTTGTGCTGTGTGTTACTGGTATATGAAATTAGCTTTAGTTATTTACCAGCTCACAGTGAAGTGCAGAGATAGCGCAATTGCCTTGGTGATCCTAAGTAGTTTGTTCTGAGATGCCATAGTGAACTCCCATAGAATAATTTCAAGTAATAATGCCAACTGGATGCAGGGAAAACTCACTAGATGTCTGTCTCGCAAATGCATTGAGGTAATAAACTCGCAGCCACGTCTTAGTATCGGTACTAGTAATACAGTAGGTCTTTTTAAAGTATTGGTGAATTCATTACGCAATGTGCTTCTGGTTCTTTTCTAAAGCTGTATTCCACTGCTCTGCAGTGTTTTGAATGTACCATTTCAGTTTTTCATGGAAGGCCATTTCATATGCAGTCTTTGAACAGCATGTGAGAAGGTCAGTGCATCCAAGGGATAGCAGTGTACTGAAAAAGCTACTGCTGTTTAATGGATCATAATAAGCACTGAGTACCTACGTTCATCTCCAGACAACCTGGATGGGATGCTAATCCTTTCATTGTAGAAACAGGTTTTTGCCATTCATATTTCTTCTCCATTATATTAAATTAAATGGAAGAAATCTAGATGTTTCTGCAAATGATTTGTCGTGGCCAATGCCTGTTTCAGGAAATACTGAAAGCAATCTGAAGAAATCTGCAGCAAAAGAAGGAATTTTTTGTTTGAAAGCTTTTTGCCTTCAAGCTTTTTTTAAAAAAAAGCATCATACTTTTTCATTATTTAAGTCAAATACTTAACACCCTTTTATTGGAAAGCAAACTCCTCCAGAGAAATTAAGAAGCACCAGAAGAAAAAATAAAATCTTTACATTAGATTTGTTCTGACTTGGGCCTGGAAATATTAACAAGATCTAGTCTGAACATTTTTTATTTTATTTCCTGATAACACTAAAAAGTAGTGTAGAGGTCACTAGTGATTTATTTTCACAGTGCAATATGTCTGACTTTTTTTTCCTTAATTTTCACAGGTTCATCAAACTTGCTTTGGAGATAATTAGCAATATTTATACACTTTGTCCTTAAATTACGGATATACTCAGCTATAGCTGTATTGGAAAGTTGTTTTTTGGCTAGATACAAAATAAAGGTCTAAAATATTATTATATATATTTGCACACAGCAGAGGAGAAGAAAGACATTTTATCCGAAGGCACTCAGTGCAATTAGTATTGCAATAGATTTTTAAATATTTTGTTTCATTAATAGTAGAAATCTTTACCTTCTAAAGTAATGTGAAGATGATAGAGCTTTTTCTTTCTGTTACCAGAACAAAACAGGTCACTCCTGAATTTAAAAAAGCCTTTTGGAATACAAGAATGTTAGTACCCAGTAGGGTAAGAGATGCATACTGAGAAGCCATGGTTATCCTGCTCAGCTCAAGGGGATACATCATCTCCACAGGTTAAGAATTCCAGCATCAAGCTAACAGGTGAGTTCAGACTTCAGATGCTGGAGAATGGATAGCAAAAAGCTGAGTCTCTAGGGCGGGCACTGTGATGTTTTAGGCAAGCAGAACTATGAATGCTCCCCATGAGTTGCAAAGAATTCAGGGTACAAAAAAGCCAAAGTTGTTTGTGTTCTGACCAAGAAGCATGCAAATCTAACAATGAAAAGTAACTATAAACTTCTAAGTTTGTAACTTAACTTCTGTCACTTATTCTCCACAAACATAATTTTGCTACTTTTCCCTGTCTCTAGTGATCTCTGACTCCAGCTGTCCTGATCAACGGGGACAACACACACAGGACAACAGTAAACAGTGACCTGCGTGTATTTAGGGCTTACGCTTACTATGGAGCGCTGTCCTTTCTTGCTTGTGATGTACAGGTGCTTTCTAACAGTTTCATTTACTTCCAAGTAAAGGTGGACTTTTTTATATTTAGACTTTAAGTTCTTCAGGACAAAAGCTGTCTTTTGACACTTGTCTTGTCAGCAGGCCTTGGTTTTATCTTTTTACTAATTTTCATGTTAATGACACTTGCCTGATGATAGCATAATGACCTTTGAAAACTGAGACTGCCTGAAACAAACCTTTAGTGTGATCCAGTATGATTTGATTGTCTGTTACTGCAGAACAAATAAGAGAGCACTGTGATGATGAAATACATGACATATGTGCGCATATTATTAATAGCCCACTTGACTGAGTCGTCATTTAACCCTGATACTTATCCCTTGCATGATGCTGAAAGCTGCAGGTGCTCTAGTGCTTGTGAACTTGAGCTAATGAGCTACAATGAGGAGGATCCAGTATTTTGCGATCCCACATTTATCACAGTTGAAGCCTGGTCCTTCCAAAGGAACTGAATGTTTCTTTTCAGGCTAATGGCTTATATTTAGATGTTGTTGAATATATTTCTGCTTAGCCTGTACATTAGCCTTCAACAATATCTCAGAGAGTGTGAGTTGGTGTGTTTCTGGAGTTCTTAGGTTCTAGTAATACTGGGAGACAAGGAGACAACATGTTTAATGATGGTAAAGGTAAAAATATGCCAGCAAAATGCAAGAAGATGGCAATGCTAAGCTAGTCAACTAAAAGTCTTGCGTATGTATCTCCAAATAATATATCACCAAGTGGAACATCAAATCTAGTATTTTCTTACATGTTCAGGAGATCCATTTAAATAGTTCAGTAGTAAAGTCCATTTTTGTAGATCATTACTTTTAAATATTCATATCACAGCAATGTATTCTGTATGGGTTTTATAGCTCTCTTCAGCTTTAAATTAGAATATGATGATATCATGTTAAGCTGAAAATACATCATGTTTACCGAATGAGTTTGTAAATATTTAAAAAAGGAAAGTACAGGTTTTAGAGGAAGCTGGTTTCAGTTAACCAATAGAGACTGTACTGAGACTGAGAATATGAAGCTGTGCAAAAATGGAGAGAACAGCTTGTAAGAAAACAGCCAGTGAATGTACAGGCAGTTACAGCCTCAACAGAGATGCTCTAAGGAAGAGCTTAAACTTGCTGGGAGTACTGTATTTCTGATAGCAATAAAGAGGACAGGTAAAAGAGGACTGCCACTGGCCTATCAGTCATATGTGGGTGTATTCGCTTACCCCAAACTCACTTGTTACATGGAAGCTCCCCCTCCCTACCCCAGTGATGTGCCTAACCTTTCTTGTCAAGAAATCAGACCATCTCATTCTCCCAGAGTGTTTCTTGAGCCCTACTATCCCCAGTTCTTTCCATAGCTCTCTTGCAAACCTTGTTTCTTTGAGATTTGTTGCAAAGGAAAAGAGCAATAAAGCACATGAAATACAATATATTGAAATAGCGTCAGCTATCAAACTGATTACATGTTGGCTTTATGAAAAATGATATTTTTCAGTGACATGCTATCCTTCACTTCTAGGCAGCACATTCTAGATGGAACAATCTTCAAGTCACCTTATATGTTCTTACTAATTATGAAAGCCCCTCCATCGTAAATCACTGTGCTGCCTCAGAAACAGTCTGTGCCTGCATGCTGTGGCCCCATCTCCATGCAAGGACGTGAGAAAGTCCCTCACAAATGGTGCCTCCCTCTGTAAAAGCAGAAGACATCCTTACCCAAAATGGAGCAGTTAGATCCTCTTAGTTTTGTTATCCTTTAGTTGAGCATAAAATGGTTCAGACTAGGGATAAGGAGCCAATGCCAGCAATAATATATACCCTGGGATGTTTTTCGCATATGTGCCTACTTAATTCCTATGAAAAGTCTGCTCTATTCTCAATCTTAACAAAAATGTTACTGAGACTAGTAGGAGTTTAATACCTCTGCAAATAAAACCTGTGGACTGAGGGACATAATTTCAGGCATCTAAGTTTGAAAAAACAAGTAGTTACCTCATTCCATATAAAAATCCAGAGTGAAAGTACTGATGGTGACTGATTACTTTGGGGGTAGTTGGTTCATTTCACTGTTGTTGAGTATAGATGCAGAAACATTTAGCTGAAAATAGAGCACTCACTTGGTGTAATCATACATTTCCTTGTGTAACTGTATTTGTTTTTGTAGCATGCCCTGAGAATTGGCATGACTGCTAATTTATGACTTGTCCCTGTAATTATTTCTAGGCACATTTTTCTTTGTGTCACTAAATCTGTGCTGGAAACTAAACAACAATTTTTTTTTTTCCTAATTGAAACAAAGAAGTTTGATGAGGAAAGCTTTGAAAAATATTTTTAAAATAAATATAGCCTCCTCAAAAGGAGATATCACCAGCCAGAAGGAAGGGAATAAATTAGAACAACAAAATTGCAAGATTTACACTGTAATTGTGTTTAAAGGCTTTTAGGTCATTGTAATTAAGAATGATAAATTTTATTGAGAAATACTGACCAATCCTAAAATCAGGAAGCTTAGTTTTCATTTCTGAATCTGCATTTTATATGACTGTGGGCATTTCATTAATCATCTTTGTGCATAACTTCTGCTTACATAGAAGACAGATAGGATATTTCATAACAAGTGTTAAGACCTCACTAAATTTTTGAGACAGGGATTTGTACAGCATGTGTGAGCTATTACTACTAAATAGCTTTAGAAACACTAGTGAAAATGTCAGTGACTCCATTAGTGAGTTTTCTGTTTCAGATGTTGCTGTCTGGGGAGCATTTAAGAGCATAAGGAAGAAAGAAGCTACCTTATTAGAGAAGACATACCTGCTATGAAACTGCTCTGAGCTTTAGAGCTCTTAAAAATATTAGATTTTTTTTCACTAAAGTCTGAACAGAATGGAAAACAACTTTATAAGGTATTTCTTCCAATTTCCCCGATAAGTTTATTATATGCATTATGTACTAAAGGTCAGAAGTGGCTTGGTTCCCATGGTGAAGCATTAGGAGAACTCCTGGAGATTACAGTTTGTGTTCTGCCTCTCTTTGAGGATGCTCAGCTGAGAATATTGTGGGAGAAGCAGACAGCTTCCTGGAGACTTTTTTTGGCTTTTGTTTGGTGACTGTTGTCACGAGCAGATCTAGGCTCTAGAGAGCCTAATGAACTTCTCAGAGCAGTCCTGGCTTCAGAGAATATTCAGCCTGCAGTCCTGGGTTTTGGATGATGTGTTGTAGTTTGGGATTAAAAAGTTTAGTAGAATTTTCCATATGGTAAATTATAGAAGCCATATTCCAGACATTGTAAATCTACTTTATTTGTGTATTAAATGTTGCTGGCTTAGGTTGGTTTGTCTGAGCTCTTCATCTCCAGGAATGGCTATATACTCACTGGGGACCAGTGTGGTGTGGGAAGTTGTTAAATATGAAGGGAGGGGAAATGGATGAAACCAGTGAGAGGTTGCGTGGTTATACAGGACTGGAGGTTTATAATTCTGTTCCCTTCTTCCACCTATGTACCCTTTGCAGGTGGGCTTCAGGAGAGATATGAGCATGATTTGGAAGTTACTTAAAGGATTTATTATCACAGGATAAAGATGAACAGTGTATTTATGTGGGCATCTTTGCCAGAATAGAGACAGTGAGTATGATATGAAAAAGGAGTAGATTTAAGTTGTTGATAAAATTTATAGAGACAGTGTCTCAGAGAATTGTACAATTATGGTGGGTGTAGACAGTTTAAAATTATTGACTGTCTGTATTGGTTTGAATACTGTTCTGTCTTGGAGACGTTCTGGTGGTTGTTTGCAAAGTAAATTCCCTAGAGGAACACTCCTTAATATCTAAACGCTCATATGCTGTTTCTTTTAATACAAGTACTCAAAGCAGAAAGAAGTAACATATTATAGAAGAGAACTAGGTATGTTGGAAGTCATTAAAAGATGAGGGAAAAAAGAATCACATATTCAGTTTTTCTAAACAATTTCATAGCAAATAAAACTTATTTCCAAAATCATCATTCTTACTTACAAAAAAAAAGTTATAGTATCTTTAGAATTATTTTAATGTACCTACAACAGAAAGGCGCAAATATTTATACAGTTAAGTTCAAAAGAATGGCCCTATATTTGCTCTAGTGTAAATGAGGACAGAATTTCTTCCTCTCCTTATTTTTATTTTTCAGAGGTAGTTTTAATTGAATTAATATTGCCCACTATCCAGTTATCTTTATTCTTTATCTTTCTCTTATTTTCAGTTACTAATACTTCTCTTTTGACCTGCTTTGTTTTATACATCAGTGAAACAAGCCTGAACAGTACATACTGTCTACAGAAGTTGCCCTGGATTAGCTACAGAGGATGACAGTACGGAAGCTGGTTTTTATAGTGGTGAGCTCATCCTTATAACTTGTTTAACAGCACTGCTGAAACCAGAAAACATTTGTTTATAGACCATGCCCTAGGCTGTATGGTATTCCTACTCCAACTGACTGAAGAAAGCACCCAATTTTTTATACTCATTCAGATCCTTAAGTGTTGGCTGCCGTGAATCACAGGCATAGAACTGTGCTGTATTCTAACAACACTAATCAGAGTTTAAGTCCAGACTGTAAATTACACTAGATATGCCTAGAATCAATGAAAGTTTTGCTAGTGAAGTTACTACAGGACTGTTTTTTGTGTTATGTATCTGTATGTCCACTGACAATAAAGATTTTATGGGAATTAAAATTTCATTGATAATTAGAAGTAGATTCATTAATTTGGATAAACAAAAACCTGACATTCTACCTACACCATTAATGTTCTTTAAGATCATTTTTAAACAAGCCTAATTTAGGAAGTCTTTTCTTGCACTTTTCCCCATCAAATTTCACATAAAAGAAGCCCTGATTATTTCAGTGAGCATGGCAGGATAAGCTTTTGAACTTCTGGATAGTTTTGCAAACCATATTCAGTCATCACTGTTTGTTAGCACTGGGGTTTGTCTGTCTGAACTGTCTCTTGTCCTCTTGACTATAACATGGGCATGAAATAGAAACCTTGAGAGAATCTTGCCTCAGTGTGATTCAACTGAAAGTAGCAAGAGTTGTTTTGATAACTGTGATTCCTCATGTCAAAAATTGTGTAAAGTAAACCAAACCAACCTATCTTGAGTGTTCCATGTTTAGACTATAACCTAAATATATTCACCGCTATTGATAAAAGGAAGGGAGAATTTTCTCAGGCTTTATTTCTGCATGTTGTGACAAAAGAAGCTAGTAATTAGTACAAAACAGTTCCAGGGAAGATGCCTCAAGTAAGGATTGCATGCAATGTAAGTTTCTGATTGTATTTCACCTGATGGTACTTGAGTCCCTTTTCTAAAAATGTATCTTTTTAATAGCTACTTCTGTCTATTCATATATTCTGAGTACTCTGCTTTCAGAGGGACTTGCCCTACTGTTGGCCATAAATAAATCAAGAAAAAGTCTGGACTTAGGTTGGGGTTTTTTTGTGTGTGGTGGTTTTTTTAAAGCAATTGGAGCTTGATTGATTCCAATTATAGCTTTCCTCTATGAGTGAGCTGCAATCAAGGGTTTCTTTCAAGATGTTTTTCTTCAATTTTATTCCATTTCTCTCTAAAAAGGTGAGTTCAGGCTTGTGTAGAAATGAACCCGAGAGTGCTTCAGCTGGCACTTTTAAACTGACGGTATTCTGGATTTTCAGAAGAGAGACTGAAAGAAGCTGAAACCCAGCCGTCTGCATAGGCTAGCTACTGGTAGCTTGTTATATGCTACAAGCGTCATCTGGTTGTTGATTTCTACTTAAGAAAAAAAAGAGAGCTACTGAGGGAATAAATCCAAAGCATTATTTCTCTGTCAGTTGGGTATGCCTCCAGAAGGAACATATTACCAGCTTACTCATATCTCGGTCAAACATTGTTTGATTTTTCTTTTTAATTTTTTTTGGTAAACCCAACTCTCACAGTTACAGGAGCTGCTAGCTAAAACTTCTGTAACTAAAAATCTGGGGTATTTTCCTCATGTACTGAGACTTTAAGCTTCTTATTGTCCATGAGAACTGAAAACTGGAAAAATTAAGCTGTTCCCCAGACTGAAAGCCTGCTATGTAACTTTGTTGACTGCTTTTTGCTTACAGCAAGAGTTAAACCAAGAGCATTTCAAGTATTTGTTGTCTTGGCTTAGTGGCTAATCCAAGAGGAGAATCCATTCAGGGTAAAAAGATGTATTGAGCTCTCAACAAAATAACTACGTTTACTTGCTTTATTTTCTTTGGTCTTGAAAAAAACTTTTCAGCTTTAATGAAAGTCTCTCATGCCTTTTGGCCTTTTTACAGCTTTTGAATAAATTACAAGGAAAGAGCTTCTGTACTGGATTTATCAAAAACAATTTCTAAGAGTTCTGTGTTTAAAAAGTGTCAAGATGTAACATAGCTTCTGATTGATTGTCAGGCTTGTTCTTTAGCTCTAATCTTCTGCAAAAGTATTAACAATATAAATCTTTATTTATTTTTTTTTTCTGCACTGGTATAATTAATTTGTTACCGACATATAAGCTCTTAGCTCAGACTGGTGAGGGATGCTTATTGTAAATCACTGTATTGTACAAGAATAGTATGTGTGAAATGATTTTTTTTTTTTATTACAGCAGCATCTAGAGGCTCCATCTGAAATTGTATTTCCTCTGCTAGACACTGTGAACACACAGTCAGAGACAGTACCTGCCCTACCTACACCTCCAGCCCCCTGAAAAAAAAACCCATAAAAAACCAACAAAAACAAACCACCAACACTCAAACATGTCACACAGGTGATGTTCTCAAATTAAAATAAGCTCAAATTAAAATAAACACATTCTGATGTTAAGAACAGTAAGATCTTGGGAGACAACAACATTTTGTTTGCAAGAAACACAGACCCTTTCTCCGAGATGTATATTTCCTAGTCAAAGAGCCAATGCCAAAAGCTGGTTCAGCTGCAAAGTCTTTTGGGCAGGGTTTCTGACTGGCTTACCAATTCCTATTTGCAAAGGCTTGTAAGGTTGCTGTCCCATACATAGGACTCTTCTGTGAACTTTTCATTTTGGTGACAATGATTTAGTCAACTTTTTTTAAGAAAGATGATGTTCATGCAAAAAAAATCTTTCCCTGATTTTAGGATTTGAGTAAGAACTTTGTTCCATTATTAAGACGGCAGGCAGTGACATTTTTATGGTGACTATCAAGCTGAGAAATGGGATAGATGTGGAAATAATGTTTCACTAGAACTTTTGTCTCTAATAGAGTAATTCATAAAAATCATCTTACTTAAGATATTTGGGAATTAATATGGTGATTAAGGATAACTGGTTCCAAAAACTTCTTAGAGAGGGGAACTAAAATTTAACTTGTGGCAAGAGCTATGGAATTTAAGTTATGGGTGTGACCAAAGGAAGACATTCAAGTTTGTCATGTAGTTGGAAGAGTTGCATAGCTGGGTATTACGGTTGTGCATGTGTGCACATGCAGTGCACCTGAGACATAAACTTCCTGCTTTCCTATGATTCCAGGTGCAGGATGTCCCCCAGTCAGTCATCTGCATAGGTGAGACAATAAACTGATTTGAAACAAACAGACCTACTTGAGCAATGGGATTGACTGAACTGGTGGCTTTCACAACAGCATTGGGCTAACTGGTGCAGGAACTGTCCAGGTGGGAATCTCAGGTTGTCCTGGAGATCCCACAGGCAGCTCCTGCTGTGTTTATGCTGATTTGTAGTTTTACATGTGTTGATTAAGAACCTGGCAATGTCATGGAGACTCTCCAGGTAGTTCCTGCAGCAGAACTGATGAGGTTGCACCTAACCAAACCACTTGCAAATTGTCCATAGAAACTGTTCCCGCAGGTGCAGAAATGGTCACATAGTGTAGTGTTTTGTACATAGTTAAGACAGGTGGGTACTATTTTGCACATTAATCAGTAGCAGTGGATCATGCAGATGCTGGGTGTTCATGTAGAGCTGTGGGCCAACAGGATTGTCAGACTTCAGCAAAACCAATTTCCCACTGAAGGTGCTGTTGCAAGTATCCTTGCAATAGAAACTTCACTTGCTGTACAGAAAGCAACCGTCACGTTTGGGAGATCTGATTCCTAAAGATATTAATAAATTAGTTTTCTTTAACAGTCACTCTGTCCTACGTCTTTGTCCAGCAGACGCAAGAGTGGGGTTAAGACTGGAGTATCTACTCCAGTGTGGAAGTTGTAATCACTACCCACAAAGAGAGGAAAAATGGAAGATAGGGCAAGACAGCATGGAAAAAAAATGTTAAATGGATCAGACTCTACATGAACTAAAAGTATCTATCTTTCTCTAGGTGTTCTTATTTCTCAAGAGTAGATCACAGTGTATAGGTAAAGGAGTACAAGTAGGTATAAGGTATGTAGATTCAACTCACAAAAATCTCATTCTGCAGAGTCAGAAATGAAATTTTATTAGTACAAGACTTGAATGGCATGCAAGGATAGAGATACTGGATTTCACACTGTAGAGTTACCTGATAGGTCCTTATGATGGCATCACATGAACAGCCAAGATGCTGTTTGGTAATCATGTATATGATTTTCTTGTGGTTGGGGTAATGAGAGGAATTACTTCCCAAAGTAACTTTAATTTACATAATCAGAAAGAAAACCAGAAACTTAGTCATTTGATGTGGAGAGAATCATTACTGTTCAATCAGATACAATAATTCTTCTAATTCTGAAATTAATTTGCATTACCTGGATTTGGTTTTCCAGTTCGATATTGTCTTGAATTGAAAAACCTGGAATAATAAACACCAGTAAAAAGCCATGTTCATGTTCTATAGGTTAACAAAGAATAGGCAGTAATATTGGACATTAAGCTTTGTGCTAAGAATGGATGTGTCAGATCCTCAGCTACTATCACATGTATTCAACAGGGCTATACCTATTTTACTGATAGAGGGTTTGTCTGAAAGTCCTCCAACATTTATGTCACTAAACAATTTCCTTGTTCACATTTAGTAACTGTTTAACAAATTGATTAGTTAATTGATGGCATTCATACATTTCCTAGAAAGCAGCTCTCTACCAATTTTGCCACAGTCCTGATTATTCATTAATAATATCATTAAAAGTACTTAAATTAAAGCAAGAATGAAAGAGGCCCTATGGAAATGTAGTGTTTTACCTAGTTAACCTAGCATCAGTTCAGTGTTATTTTTTTATATTCAATTCTTCTTGCACTTAGCAACAGTTACTTGTTCAAAAAGTATCTACCAGATAGATGCGAGGAGCACTTGATTTTCATATTTTTTTAAAATCTGATTTAATGAATTTGGGGTATACAAGATAGGATTAAAGATTTTTAGAGCAGCAGTTAACTTTTAACAAGTCTATGTAAAATGCAGCATAAATAGAAAATTAACTATATGAGTCACAGACTGATAAAGACCTATTAGATCACTTTAACTGTTCTTTTAAAATTTACACAGAAAAAAGCTTACTCTTGAATTATTGGTATAAGTTGAGTGCCAAGATCTTCACAGTGAAACCATTTTTCAAAGAGGACATTAGTTGATTCTCCAACATAGTATCTGACAAAATAAAAACATTAGTCAATCATTTTATTAACTAATTGACCAGGCAGTTTCAGTCTTTTCAAGAAGATAGCTACTTGATATTGTGTAAGAGCATGTTATTCTCAAGCTTGGTGTACTTTATTCTGAAGAATGGTTATTTAGGGAAGCTTTCTGTTTCCCTGGTTAGCTGACTTGGTGGGTGGGGTGCTCAACCTTCTGTGGAGGGCCTTGTAGTTCTGCTGATCAACCACAGAGAAGTCATCAAATCCCTTTAGCAAACCTTCCAGATTTAATCCTGGAAATGATTGATGCTATAGTCCCTTGGGACCAATAACTCTCACTTTGCATGTAGTTACTGCAAAAATAACTGACCTTAAATACCATTTCCAGTAACTGCTTCTGTGCAGCTATGAGATAAATGTTCGTATTTAAGAGAGTCAGCTTGCTTATTGCCCATGCATGGACTGATAAGAAAACAAGATGGCTTATGGACTTGTTTGCAAAATGTAGACAGTTGTCAGCTGTGTGAATTTGGGAACTGTTATTTAGCTCACCACTCTGAAAAGGAACTTGGTGCTTCACTTGTATTATTTTATGTTTTAAAAAATAAATAAATTGTGCTGAGATCAGCAGGTCAAGGTTGCTGTAATCTATGGTATGGCAAACACAGAATTTACCTACAGATTTAAAAAAGACTGCACGGACTGGCAAGGGAGTGATGCTCCAGTACAGTCACTCATACTGTGACTGATTGTAAACAAGTCCTACGTGTCCTTTGGGTTAAAGTCACTGCAATGTGTGTTTGAAGAAGGAAACAAGGCTTATATAATTATATCGTGGATATCTGTGTATTCATGTCTGTCTTATGTATCTATAGTCATATTGTCCAGAAACTTTCTAAGAGCTTCCGGGCCCCTTAAGTTTTGCAAAAACAGGGTACACAGAGTAACATTATTAATGCCTCCAGTCTGGAAAAAGCTGTGCTACAAGCACAGATTTTGAACAAAGAGAATCTACAGAGAAGAAAAATGTTACAAACGTCTTGGCTGGGAGAAGGCTTTGCACTTGGGAAGGATTTTGCACCTTACTAGGCATTAAAGAATCCAACCACACAACTAACATCAAACTTAGTTTCTGTACTCATTTGCCATAAGATTAAGGTTAGCTAGTGCATTTTTCTTATAGTACAAGGCACGAAATCATTACTTAGGCTGAAACACTGGGGCAGGCTACTTATTCTTTACCTGTACAATAACTGGCATGCTAGGGGCTCTGATTTATGACTGAGGCTTGTAGGCATGATAAATAATGGAACAGTAATGTAATATTAGACCTTGAGTCACCATACTTCCAAGTTCATTATGACTTCCTCTTGTACAGTATCTGCTTTATGTGGCTGGGAGTGAAAAAACTTTGAAAAGATGAGGGGTTCTGGTTGTAAATCCCCATCTCTCCCAGGAGCACACCTCTGTGTATGTTCAAAAGTATGACATGATTGTTCACTTCCAAAACTTCGGGTGCCTTTTTTCATCATATCAGTGTGAAAACAAGGGCACTAAACACCTCTAAGTGATTTGTTTCCAGGCACCTGATTAGATCTTTTCAATTTGCTTTGTTAATCTAATTATTTTTTTCCACCTCCAAACCATATGGTAGCTTTTGGTTTAATTTCTCCACAAAAACATGACTATATTGGAGTGCAAATCTCTAGATCTACCTGGGATCCCTAAAAAGGCATTCAGCATCTCTCTAACTCATACCATCCCCTGACTTCATGTACAAGGTAGGTTATTTTCCTTAAAGTTACCTAGAGCTACTTATGTTCCTTTATTACAAATAAATATTGTTATCTGAATCACTGGCCCATTGTTTCTAACTCAGAATATATTTCTACTAATGCAAGTGCTCACGATCCACAGACCTGCAATGAAAGGAAAAAAAAAGGACAAGTGCATACATGAACAATGTTTTAAATTAACTGGATTTGTCTTTAGCTTGGAATCCAAGCAGGTGTTTTTTTTCAATGGTCCCTTTTTTAGTTTCTTATATCTTTCTTTAGTTTGGGGGTTTTTTTGAATGAAAAAGCATATCTTTCTAGCTCCACACATTTGCAATCTTCCTGCTGTGACTACCCATGCAACTATCAAAGCCATAGGCCAAAGGACAGAAACAGTACATTACAGATATTACCGCAGTTTTAAATCTTTGTAAATTACATGAATAGCTGTAAACTCTCTTTGGTCAGTTGTATCTGGTTAATATCAAAACAGCTTTTCTAACTTGGCTAATGGTACTGCTGTGACTTGCCTTCTTAGACTTATGAATTCTGTATGACCACAGGACAAGGCTTGGCCCGTCTCCCACTAGAATACAGAATAAACCTCTCATTTCTTTGAAGATGTTGTTCTCATAAGGCAATAAAAGCTAGGCAGAGGTGTGTACAATGTAGAGGGGTTAGTGTTAAGAAAACTGACTTCGGTTTCCAGCTTCCCACACGCTTGCCAAGAAAGCTGCTCTTCGTCTTTTTGCTTTCAGTGCTTACAAAGGAATTGATGTTCTGCTTGCCAGAATTGATAAAAAAATTCTTTTTTGATTTGTGTTGTTACAGAGCTCTGTGATTTTAAAACTTAAGATGATAGTAGTAGGCAATACATAAGTAGATAGCTATAACCACATCATGCATTTAAGACATTTCAAGATGTTCCTTGTTTAACTAAATCAAATGCTAAATGAGATCTCTGTTTATGTGTGTATAGGTTAATAAATGTGTGAATAAAATTAGTACAAAATTGCCAGGGTGAATCTGATAAATTATCAGGAAAGTAAAATACAGTATTGTATTGACAATCAGTTTCTATTATGAATCCTAACAGATTAGCCAACAGTTTATACTTCACCTGAGCCCGTCAATTTCTGTCTTTAATCTTTCCCTCTCAATCACAAGACCCACAGTGTCTTTGTATCTCTGAGGAGAATGAGGTATCCTAGCAGGTAGGAGGAACATCTGTTCAAAGAAATGGGAAAGCATCAGTGTCAGGAAGTCTTTATTCTTTGTGTTGTCCTTCCCCTGCCCCCCAACCTGCAAAATCCTCCGCTCCTTGCTCCACTTTTCCCCTAGTCTTTGTGGATCCTGTATTGCTCCTCTGCAGCTGTACCCACTTTGGTACCAACAACCCAGCAGATACTGTTTCTTCCTTTTTCAGTGAATGATGACCATTGACTCTGCAATCAGCACTGGCTTTATGGCAGTCATGTGACCTCCTCCCAGTTTGATCATCATTGCTAGCCACAATTGAAAAGAAAATCTAACCAGTTACTCATCTGGAATTTATAAATTTAGTGCAATTTCTGGGTAGCAGAAATGGAAATAAAAAGCAAGTTTGTTGTCAGCTCAAGAAAATATCTAAACTAATCAACCACATGTACCCTTCCAACACAGTGAGCACCTGTGATTGCATGATGAGGAGTGTTATTCTCTCCAGAAATAATTAACAAATATGAGGGGCTGCTTACTCATGCAAGTGACAAAGTAAATAGGCAACATTTGGGTGGGAGAAGTCTATTACTGAGGTTTGAGAATAAACCTTTTTCTAGCAGCTATCTGACTATGTAGGAAGGTGGTAAGCCTGTACTGTTTTCTTCAGCACTACAGATTTCTTAGCCAAGCTTGGGCGAGTCATTACAATTTCTCTGTCTGCAAAACAGACCTAATGATAGTGCCTCACCAGGACTAGTGTCAGTCTTCGCACTAAGGATAACGTGTGTTCCTTTTCATTAATGCTTCTGGTACATGCCAAGATCTCAGCTGGATGTATTTCTCCAGTATGAAGTGTATTACCAGAATCTCACCATCTATAGGTTTGAAAACACAGATCTGTATCTTAATTGAAAATGTCGTAATACTTTCAATGACATCAAGCTATTGGGTCTAATGTGTCTTTCATTTTAAAGGCTGGCCCCACTAGATCCTTTCAAAGACTGAGTGCAGTTCAAGCTTGTGACAATAATAATGAGTGGCAGTTGTAGTAAATCTAATAACTTGTAGTAACACCAAGTAAAATATTGTCACGCATTCATTAAGAGCACTGCAATCTATGCTTTAGCAAGTCCACTATTATAAGGAAAAATAACTGACTGCAGCTGGATACATTTTATCCATATATTGCTCTTTTAAAACTGTTCTCATATTGTGATGGTTGCAAAGGCTAGCTGTGTGAGGACTAAAGAAGGCTGAAAGTAGCTGAAACTCTTAACTTCCTAAGTTCTAGGCAGTTCACTTAATGGCATGTTTGGGTGGGTGGGCAGTATGTACCTGACAATGTGTAAATAAAAGATTGATCCACTTGAATACACAAGGCAGATTCCATGCCATGCAGGGGAATAAGAATTTCTCTCAATATGTTTTTGACTACCTGAATGGGTATCCCAAATGCTCAGAAAGATTTTTATCTGTTACTGAAATAATGAAATGTTGAACACAGTGTATTGTAGTTTCTTGTTAATTACATGGAATTTGCTATACTGCATTCAAGATTTTTAAAATTTTTCTTATCCTGATGCATCTCTTGCACAGCAGGGATAAATTGATTTTTAAATGATTCATTAAATATTAATGTAACATGTACAATAATAACAGAAAAACAACCCTGTTTTACCTCCCCTTCTCGGATGACAATGTCTTTTTGTTTCCCCTTTTCAATTATCTTCAAACACATATCTCCTTTAACCTGGTAAAAAAGCTGAAGGAATAGGAAAGTAACATTAAAGCAACTACTCCAAAACATTCTGTACTTCATATTCTGTATATGAAGGATACATGTATAAATACATTCAATCTGTAATTGCAAATACTTACATGTTTTTTTCTAACCATAAATAGCAGACTTCCAACCTTTGTTGTTTTGAAAACGTTACTAAATATGTATTATTTCCTTTATCTTACATACATTTGACAATCTAAGAGGTCTGTAACTGCTTAGAGCTATTCTGTGAGCCCAGTGGAATTCCATTGCACTGTCTTTACTCCTGAGGATTACTCTTTGTAGGGCTGGGACATTATGGTTCAGACATCCGTTATTTACCCTGTATATAAAGCTTATTTTCAGATGTAGCAGGGTCTTCACTACTACATTCAGTCAAATTAAATGTCACTTTTCCAAATAAGCTCCAAATATGCATGCACAGGTTTTTTGGGTTTGTTGTTTCATTTTTAATGGGTCTTTCTCATTTGGGAATAATTGCCCATTTGGAAGCTGTTCTGCTTTATTTCTGTGGATACCCTCAAAGCCCAGCAACAGCTGCTCCTCTTCCTACTGTGTATGTAAAAGGATTACATTCGAAGCATATGTAAGGACAGAACCACTGAACCCATAATTCTGTCTTCAATGACCTTTCCACAGCTCTGTTTTCAGAGCAGTTTTGTGGGGGCTCTGAGGTGCTCCGAGCTAACCTCATGTTTCATGGCAGAACTGTGCTATGATCTGTAAGCAGATCTGTCTTTGACCTGGAATAATGGGCACATTTTTCCTCATTTTATATAATACAGAGAAATAATACTTTAAAAAGTCAACTTTACTTTTCTGCCACTCTGCCAAGCTTCTATATGCTTTCCATGTTCTGTCTGCCATAGCTAGAAACCAAACATTAATTCATATCATTGCTAGTACAGCTGAAACTGTCTGAAACATGATTAAAAGTTATAATTATAATGAAAATAATTTTATTTATAGTAATTCACTACAATTTTAGCAAAATGGAAAATAAATAAGGGAAGAAAGAAACCACCAAAGTATATAAAAATCCCAAACTAAACCTTTTCCAACATTAGAAAAGCTTAATCAATTTTTTGAATTGGATTATTTCAAAAAGAGTTTTGAAATATTAGTACATGCCCCTGAGAATTCAAGAAACACCTCTATGAACATAAGAAATAATAAATATGCTGTCAAGGGAATGAAATAGTAGAGAACTGAAGGTGTACTGGAAAAAAGCTCATGCTGAGAGCTCTTACATGAGTGAAAAGTTCACCTTGTGCCAGGGACATCACCATGGATAAATTATAACTCTTGTCTAGATGACCACGCTGCCAGGCTACTTATCCTCCTTGCACTCCATTTCCCATGTCCTTTTCCTGTCATTTTCTTTGGTGTTACTGAATAACCATATAAAATGCTATAGCGGCCCTCATTACAGAGCATATCGGGCAGGGCTAACTGCTCATTGTATGACATAAAGTGATTTGAGTGGGGAAATGATCTCTCCTTCATTTCAGAAAAGACTCATGTAAGACCGTAAGATCCTGATGGATTATCTCACAGGCCACTGGTAATATGGCACTGGTAATGCTGAAATTGGAAGGTCCTTTTTGAAATGTTGAGCTCTGGAATATTATCTTCCCTATAACTACTGAGGGAGCTATCACCGAACACATGCACAGGACATGTAGGTGAGGGAAAGGACAACAGAGGCAGAGTTTTATTCTGCTTGTGACTGTGAATCATGCAGCTAAGCAAACTTTCTGGTAATGGAAGACTGGAGAGGGGAAAGGGGCTATCCAGTTCAGTAGTCAAGCATCAGAGTCATAAGTAAAGATTCTGAAGACTAAATTTTGAATTAATTGTTTTGCAATGGGAAAGGAGGAATGAGGTGGGCTACACATTGTCAATAGAAGTGTTTTTCTGAGTGATTTTAAATAGTACCTTTCACTGTAAATTATGATCTGTTCTTCAAAACTTTTTTTTAAAAATGTCTGAGTGTTTCAGTCATCCATAAATCATCTGATGTAACTGTGAATAATACAAGTGGCAGTAGTTACTGAATCTACTGCTGTGCTTATATTATACCTTGAACTTTTATCAAGAAAACTGTCAACTGTTTAACATCTCAGTGAGTTACAGTCCATGCCCATTTCACAGGACACACTTAGCAATACAGTACTGCTGGAATGTTATTTTTTTCTAAATGCTGACTGAGCTTTGCCTTCTGGGCAAATCTAACCCTTTCCTAAATATATCCTGGAAAAATCAAGGCCTGAGTAAGGAAGTACTGGTGTGTGGGTGGGTGCACGCACACGTGTATGTGTATATATGTATATATACAAATATGTATGTGTATATAGATAGATAGTAAGTCAGCAGAGTTCATGGCACCTGAAAATATAAGCTCTCCTAATTGGTCTGGTTTTACTGGGATAATTTGGTATCCATTCTCCACAGCAAAACTGAAAACTGAGGAAATATGCAACATTTTCAGTCTATTAGCATCTTACTAATGATGAGGTCTCTTGTTGCATGTAATATATATATGTGTGTGTGTATATATATCCTTGCAGAAAAGCCTAGATTTGTACATTGCTACTGCATTATGGGTCAAAACTGGACATGGATTTGTCTGAGTGAAAAATATGGCTCAAGGAAGAAACAAAGGTTGTTCACCAGTCTTTTTTTGCTTTTTGTTACTGAATGTGCTGATCCATTTATTGTTATTATACTTTCTTCTTTTCTTCCTTTCATTCTCCAGACTTTTGCCTTTTGTTTAGCTTTCCTGCTTACTATGTGGCATCTTCGCATTACAATTACTCTAAAAACACCTCCTCTTGTTACTTCTCAACCTACCTCTAGAAGTTAGGAGCCACCTAGAAGTCATTCTTTACACTAAGGATAACATTTTTTCATAACACTGCTCAATATGATCATTAAAACTGCAGTTATACCTATGAAAAACTAAACTGAAAGCCCCTTAAGATTGAGTTTGTTTTCTGACTCATTTAATTTTCCTTAAATTCTCTTTACTGTAAGATAATTACATCCTCCTTCCTTAGTCTGCTTCAACCTTCTTGATTATGCTTCAAATCTGATAGTATTGTGTTAAGCCGCAGTGAAAGGCAGCATGACCAGAGCTGAATCATTGTCAAGTCTGTAAAGGGGTATTTCACCCAGTTATGAAGACTCATAAAACAAATTATGCAGACATTTTTGGAAATGATAGGTGGAGATGCAGAGAGGTGGGAATTCACTGTTCCCTTCAGTGAAGCTGCTTGTCTTGGTAGAAATTAATTTCAATAGGGTAAAAGAAAGGTGGATACTACCTTAAAAAGAGCACTATCACCCCTGCCATATTAACATGGTGAGAACTGTATTGCTCCTTTGTCTAGGTATGTGTATCCTAGTAGAATAAAGAAGGAAGCATGCAGCAGGGGAAGAACACAGTATTTCTAATTGGTTTGTATAGGCTAATTAAAAAACAAGTCTATTTTACTTTATGTACAGCAATGTATGTAATTTAATTTAGATCCACCTTTGATACCAAAATCTGCCTAGATGTAGGAGCCCAGAGCTCTGTGAAGGCTTTTGTAGCTGAGAGCTTATTCACAGACCTTCAAATATACCTGCAATTTGCAGTGTACTTTGAGTACTGACTGCTTCTGAAACTGGAATTTGGGATTGCTCAGTCACTTCTGGGATTAGGCTCTGACTTGGCATATCGTGGCTTGTATTGATTGTCAAATTGCTAAATACTAAATTAATTTGCAGAGCAACTCAAATTCTGATGTGGGAGTAGATCCTGGGTGTTCTCCAGACTTCAGTGGCGACTGATCTATTTGAGCACAGAAAAACAATTTTCTTCTTCTCTCATCAGAAGGTTTTTCAGCTATCAGAAGTCTGGAAGCCAAACAGATGAGGAAGGTAGAGAAAACAATGTTGTGGGTTTTTTTTCCCCTCTGCTCATTTACATGTCATCTGTGAAACCTAAATACTAGCCCAAACTCATCCGAACAATTGTATGCAGCAAACCTATTTCTGAAAACACAATCTCTTTCTGATGCAAAAGGATCATCACCCTTATTGCTTTGTAATAGAAGCTTTGTTTCTTATTAAAATTTTCAGAGTTTTCACCAGATAAATACAGGGGGTTTTAAATGTAAAGAAGCAAAAAGGTTTCTCTTGTTTTGCTGCGATTCATGTTCTCAGTTTTATTTAGGAGATAAGCACAGCAAAAACTACCTACTGGGAATGCTTACCTAGCCCCTCTTTCCCCTCCTTAGGCATCCATTATTGCCATACAATGCAAAGGGAGAATTGAGCTGCTAGGGAAGAGTTTCTCAAAAGCATGCTGACTAGAGTGCAACATATGCTAGAAGAAGGGGTCAAGCTTCATTTAAGCAGGTAATATGTCAGCAACTGGAGCCAAGTCTTACTTGTGGTGTGTGTGTGAGGGGGAGAAAAAGAGAAATCAAAACTCAGGTTAGAAAACTCAGACAAGCTGTGGCAGATGTGACCTCAAATCTGTACCACATTTCAGAGCAAGATGTTACAATATCTCAATCAGACCGTGTAAATATGCTAGAAGAAGCTGAAGAGATTGGTCAAGATGATCAAAGGAGAGGGAATTTTTGTTCTGAAAATGCTCTTTAGGACTGCAGTGTAAGGGCTCTGATCTGTGGGGCTGCATCAGTATTTAGGTGGCTCTATCCATAGGAAACAATCTAGATGCTGAGTGTAGAAATTTAGAGTAAAATACACACAGCACAATGAGAAGCAGGGATTTTAAAACCAAGCAGAATACTGTGCCAATGCAAATATGTTGCAGGTGGTAGATGAAAGGCTGATTTGAATTTCTCTGCATGGAACTGCACTGTTTTCTGTAGACTCAACATCAGAATATAAATTGTTAAATTAAAGTCAGCTACTTGAGATTCATTGTGTTTAAGTGGTGGACTGAAGTGTGTAAAGAGACAGGACCCTAAACACTTTTGTGATCCTTGGTTTAGCTGTTAGCATATATCGCTTTCCCCCAAAGCAGCCTGCATGATGCAGTAAATAAAATCTGAAATTCTTCTACTACAGATAAGCTTTGTTATGATTGTGGGTTTTGTCTGTCATTAACTTCCTCCAAAATACACCATCCCCTTCAGTTTTCAGTTACCTTATTTATTTGGAAGTTATATGATGAATTTATAAGATAAGAATAGAAGGTTTCCTCCCCCCCCAGGCTTTGCAAGTGAGCAAAAAGGCAGTAAATACACCATGAAGTCTCTGAGCTGTGTAAGCGCCAAAACTCTTCTTGTCGCAAATGCTACTGTATGATGAAAAGTTCAAGAGACAAAAGTATGTTGAAGATCGTTCCCTGGTACCTGGAATGCACCTGCTACCCCATAGCCGTGTGGGCTTGAGCATCATGTCAGGGTGGCCACAGAAGCTTTAAGTGATCTCATCAAGTCACACAAGAATTGTAGTCACTAGTCCATGTAATGCAAAGCTCTCTTGACTAGTGAGGTTCGTTGGAATAATGATTCATTTGAAAACCTCACCAAACTGGCTATATAGCACTAACACTTTCTTGTTAGTGCATGAAGTTTTGTTGGTATAGATATATAGGTCTATTCTCACAGCAGGTTTTTTGCCATGTTTCAACAGAAGATGCATTTCCCAAAGCAATTCAGTTTCATTTTGAGAATGAGTCTGATTTAGAGGCAGAGAACGTTCGAGTAGATGTTCATTGACTCTATCTCTGTTCTGATGGAGAAGGGAGCAAGGGGCAACTTAACATTTTCAAACAGGAAAAAGACTGAATATGACACAGTGCTAAAGTCAAGCCAAAGAATATGAATGGTTTATCTCTTGTAAGGTGCAGCTTGATTTGGTTCCTTATAAAACCTGTCCAGTGGAAAATAATGTCTCAGGTGTGAGGCAGGACTTCTGTGAAGAAGGACAGCAAATAAATACTGCACAGAAAATTAAGAAGGAAGTGAGGTAGTGCACAGAAAACTAAGAAGGAAGAAAATGTAGAATTACGTATTTAGGAAACTCCTGCTTGTTGAGAGGGGAAAAAAAAATGTGCGAGACTAGCTGTCGTTTTAGCCTAAATGACTGTTCAGGAGACAACCCTAAAAGGCTTTGAAGAGAGTCCAAATCAAGCTTCCATTTTTTCTCATAATTAGCCAGTCAGAACTGATCTTTCCCGATACACCTGCACATCAACTGCACCAGCAACGAACAGCTCAGGAGCAGGAGGATGCTCCTAAGCCCATGTCTCTGCATGTGAACCCCTTGCTGCTGTGAACTGCTGGCTGACAAGTGCAAGTTGTGCCACAGGACACACTACAAACTGGCAGAAAATAATGAGTGAACAGGTATAAACAATTCTAAATTTAACTTTCTTTTCTAAACCAACACCTCTTTACTATAGGAATAATACTAGCAGAATAGCATCAGCTAAATTTGCATAAAGAATTTGTGGGTTTTCGCATTCATGATCTGGCCTGATATCAGAATGCTTATATAGTTTGTCTTTCAAATTGTCACTCAGAGCTATGAATGACCTTTTGCCTGACAAAATAATGAGCTGAACATCGTTTTGAATGGGGTTTTTTAATCCCAAATTTAATTTAGAATGCCCTTTTGTTAGGATATTCTCTGCCTCATGATTCTTCTCTAATGAAAAACATGGATCTAAATTAGATCACAGGAAGGTGCAAATGTGTCTGATAAACAGCTATGGTAAAATTCAATGCATGACTATTGTGCCTCCATAAAAATGGACAAAATTGGCCCACACATTAAACTGATACGTAACTGATAACACTTCTGATGTGTATATTGCCAATTTTTCTATCTGATAGGAATTTCATGTTTTCATTTTTGGTTGCTGAGTAATTGTGGGAAATTTTCTATGTAAACGAGGATGTATTGATACCTAAAAAATCTTGTATCCAGTTGAATTAACAATAATTTACTATACTGTTGCATACTGATATACATTATGCCTTCATAGATGTTGCCAACTTCTTGTACTGTTGGAAAGTCATATAATGGGTTTAGGTTTATTAAAGCAGGCCAAATTATTTTCTAACACAGGAACATCTTGCAAAATATAAAAAATACGTGATAAATTATATTAAACTAACTTTAAGGGAAGGGGAGGAGGAGATAAATTTAAAAAAAAACGGCACAGGAATGGGTTGGGGACCAAGGATAATCCAGTATGAACTGGGAGATGCAGGGAGAGACAAGATTGTAAAGAAAAGAAAAAAAATATATATGTTTAATATTGTAGTGCAAGCTATTGTGCCAGTTAAACCTCAGCTCATTTCTCATTTTTGTGTGTTCCTCTCTTAGTGTATAACTCTAATGTATTCTCCAGAGCAAGAAAATAAATTAAGTGTACAAAAATAAAAAGGTTAAGTTACAGAAAAAATTGTTTGGAATCACTAACTTCCATATGTACCTTCATGTACCTTCATTTTATGCTTTGTCAAACCTTGATGTCATTGACCTTGATTATAAAATTCACTCACTCTTTTTTAACCTAACATATAATACTTAACTATATGCCATAACAGCAGCATACAGATTAGATGTTCTTCTCAGTGCTTTCTGAGCAGTCATACTACAGATGTGATTGCTCCTCTCCCAGGGATGTAATCATGTTGACAAAACCACATTTTGTTTTCCCCAGCTAAGTATCTCTGGACTTTCCTTGTAAATGTACGATGGATGCTAAATTCTTCTGGTTAGCAACAGTCACTTCACACGCACTGCCCTGAGACCTGGCTTTGCCTCCTTCCCAGCCCAAGCAACATGATGGCATGGTCCCGGGTGTTGCCAGAGCTCCTCCTGTGCAGCCAATGAGAAGGGACATAATGGAGAGTGGTGGGTAACCTGTGGTACGTGATGGACATGCCTGTGCCCACAGCCATGGGTGGGCTGTGAGACCATGGTGGCAATCTAAAGCAGACAGGAATCAGACAGTGATAAGGTAGCATCCACTCTTGCAGAGTGGTATGGTTATAATGACTACAAACACCTGCACAGCACAATTATAACAGAAAATTGATGAAGGCTGTTGTGAAATGGTTGGCTTGGTTTTGTGAGAAATGATTCAATAAGTAAACCAAATTTTTGTTTCATTTTAAAAGGATTTGTTGAACTTGACTCTCTTCTGCCTTGAACTACGTAGATGGCTTGGGTTTTCAAAGGTACTTAAAATTAGGTGGCCAAATTTTATTGGAATGACATGAAATAAAATTACTCAGCTGGAAAGCAAGGTAAATTGTCTCCCATCCTGAAACTCTTACTGCCAGGCCTCTAGTGTCCCCTTTCCCTTAGGGTTCCTTCAGAGCCAGTTGTGATACTTCAGATTCAGAAGAGTCCTCAGGCAAAGCAGACAATTCCGTGAAAAACACAGTAAATAAAGTAGGTGCAGATTGTTACAATTTTGATAGGTTTCTACTCTTTCTTCCTATATTCTGCATTTGGCAGAATGGCTACTGACAACTCCAAGCAGTGGGATAGCTTTGTTTTGACAAAGATGTGCAGAGAAGGGGATTGATTTGAAAAATATTGAGAGACTCTATTCTTTAACCTTCCAAACATGAATGAAAGCTGAAAATGCTGATATTTTTCACAAAATCCAGAAAAATATAATTTCAAGCCAATTAAAATATTTCATTTTGATTTTTGAATTTCAAAGTCACTTTTTAAATATAGATTGATCTTCTGCAACAAAATATCACTTTAAAAATATTGTTACCTTTCCAAAGTTTTGTTCCAAAACGTTGAAATGAGACATTTTGATCTGTCAGAATGCTTTTTCTAGTTTCCTGTTGGAAATGAATTATAGTAAAATAGATCTGATCTCATGTGCCTGCTTCAAAGGAAATGCACAGATGGTGTATGCTTCTTGTGAATGATTCTGTTTAAGTCTCTGAATAGATCGAATAAATACAACATCACTGAGCCTGGCATTGCTAATCTGTAGCTGTAACTTCAGATTAGCTGCATTTTAATCATTATAGATCAATTAAACCAGCAAAATATAAATAGCCTATAGGTTACCTCTTCTCCTTCCTCAATATGATAATCCTTCCTCTCATTTGGTCCTCCAACAAACATCACATTTAATTGATGGCGATGCCTAGAAAACAAAGTGACATTTTAAAGCTACCTCCACTTGTGATGTTCTTTATTTCATGTAAGTTTTTTTCTTTTTTAATTCTTTGAGGACAGTGAGTCAATGGAACAATGCTAGTGACAAGCAACATCCAGAATGAGCACTCAAAAGACCTCTGGTGCATCTCTCCGCTCTGCCACTGTCCTGCCAGGTGACCTCAGGCTAGCTGCCTCCTTCCTGGTTTTTCAGTGCCTCCAGCTATGAAAAGGGTACAATGATAGTTACCAACGGTAGAAAGAGCTTTGAACTGTAAAGATAAAGAATGCTTCATAAGAGACAGGAACAACAAGAAAATGTCTTTTCAACCTAAGCTGATTAGATCAGGATTCTGTAAAGGTGAAACACTTTTAAAGGTTAATAAAGGTAAAAACATACTTTTTTCTGTATTGGGTTTGCATGGCAAGGTTTTGGTAGGGGGGGGGCTACAGGGGTTGCTTCTGTGAGAAGCTTCTAGAAGCTCCTCCCATGTCTGACAGAGCCAATGCCAGCTGGCTCCAAGACGGATCCGCCACTGGCCAAGGCTGAGCCCATTGGTGATGGTGGTAGCACCTCTGGGATAATATATTTAAGAAGGGGGAAAAATCCCTGTACAACAGCAACTTCAGATGGAGAGAGGAGTGAGAATATGTGAGAGAAACAACTCTGCAGACCCCAAGGTCAGTGAAGAAGGAGGGGGAGGAGGTGCTTCAGGTGCTGGAGCAGAGATTCCCCTGCAGCCCGTGGTGCAGCCCATGGTGGGGCAGGCTGTGCCCCTGCACCCATGGAGGTGAACGGGGGAGCAGATCTCCACCTGCAGCCTGGGGAGAACCCCACGATGGAGCAGGTGGATGTGCCCGAAGGAGGCTGTGACCCCTGTGACCCCCTGGGAAGACCACGCTGGAGCAGGTTTGCTGGCAGGACCTGTGGCCCCGTGGAGAGAGGAGCTCAGGTGGAGCAGGTTTGCTGGCAGGACTTGTGACTGAAGGACTGCACCCTGTGGGAGGGACCCACGCTGGAGCAGTTCATGAAGAACTGCAGCCTGTGGGAAGGACTCACATTGGAGAAGTTCATGGAGGACTGTCTCCCGTGGGAGGGACCCCACACGGGAGCAGGGGAAGAGTGTGAGGAGTCCTCCCCCTGAGGAGCGAGCGGCAGAGACAACGTGTGATGAACTGACCAAAACTCCCATTCCCCATCCCCCTGTGCTGCTCGGGGGAAGGAGGTAGAGAAATTGGGAGTAAGTTAAGCACAGGAAGAAGGGAGGGGTGGGAGGATGGTGGTTTTAAGATTTGGTTTTATTTCTCATTATCCTACTCTGATTCAACTGGTAATAAGTGAAATTAATTTTCCCCAAGTTGAGTCTGTTTTGCCTGTGATGGTAATTGCTGAGTGATCTCTCCCTGTCCTTATCTCGACCCATGAGCCTTTTGTTATATTTTCTCTCCCCTGTCCAGCTGATGAGGGGAGTGATAGAGTGGCTTTGGTGGGCATCTGGCATCCAGCCAGGGTCAACCCACCACACTTTCCCATGGGTAGCATTACCAGAGATACTCGCGGTAGGAATTAGCAGCTAATTTCTCTTCTATTTATACTAATTTTGCTAAGGTGGAACAACATTACAATGGTTTCATTGTGATTGTGGCTGATTCAGGCCCTTTATCTTAACTCTACCCCTTT
Source organism: Strix aluco (assembly GCF_031877795.1). NCBI lineage: Eukaryota > Metazoa > Chordata > Aves > Strigiformes > Strigidae > Strix > Strix aluco. Next base: position 32,089,850 of record NC_133933.1, read on the forward strand.
TAAGAGCCCAAATGAACACTTCTCTCAGCTGTCATGAAGAATAGATATCAGCCCAATTATCTATCTGACTCTAATAAAGAGGTAAGGTAGCAGGTTTTCATTTGCTAAAAAATGCCCTATAAATCAGACCTGTTAGCTGTGATTCAAAATTTGTTCTTAAACTCTTCTTGACATCTACTTTTCAGTGAGGAGATTCTGGGCAATACTTGGGCTAACAGGAGATCCTAGTAACACAAAACCAGCAGAGCCACACTCCCCTGCAACACCAGGAAGAGCAATGTGTCTGTGTGTCAGCACCTTGCAAGCATTAATTGAGAGAAGCTATTTTGAATGGCTGAACATATGTATTTGATCTGCTATCATCATGTTTACTTCGAAGAGTATTTAAACGATAATGAACAACACAGTAGGGACTAGTAAAGCAGAAACAAGAAGTAACAGTGACAAATTAGTTTGTCAAATAAAAGTCTAGAGAATTAAATTAGATTACAATTCTTAAATTGACTATTTTCATCATAGGAAGCTGTATACATAATAGCACTTGACTTCATGCCCATATCCTAAAATAAGGAACCAAAATCAGAACTGTTTGTACCACGCAGATTTAATATTCATTTTCAAGAATGCACTGTAATACTTCTGCATTAATGAACACCTCTACTAAAGAAGGGCAGAAAGACAACCAGTAACAACACAGCTAATTATCAATGAAATAAGTTAAAATTAACCCTGGAGAATAAGAGAAAGGCAATCTATGGGTATCTTGTAGTCTATTGTCAAGGTGAGTTAATTTTTTTATAGAAACCCATACAGTTTCATTATTAGTTCAATAACTAAAAGTGAAAATATCGCTCTAAAAATCATTGTTGCTTAACTTTTTGTTTGGCACATCTACCATTAATTCTGTTACCTATGGATTTAGCTGGGTTTTACATAATAAACAGGCAACTATGGGTTAATCATTCCTATCATTAACAATTATATAACACCACCATCAAAAAATTCCAGCTATGAAATACAAGCAGGAACTCAAATAGGTTTGTCCATATCGCTGAATAAAGTTGTCTGGCTAATATAGTTGCATTAAGTTAAGAAAAATCATAAGGAAGGAAAGCAGCTTCAGTTAAGACTGCCAAAATGCAGTTAGAGTATCATAAAGGTTTCAGGGGTGTGAAAATTATGTGATTACACTATTTTTAGAATGAGGTGCTAATCAATGGCCTATTAAGTTTTATATACTCTTATATTTATCTTCTTAACCACATTAAAAAAATGGTACCAGCAGGCAACCTTTTAAAAATGTCTCAAGTCCATGAAGAATCAGAGAGTTAATGACTGCAGTTAGGTCCCCTTATGGTAAGTATCATATTCTGAACTAAAAGAAGAGCTTTAAAAGTGCCATAGCTACCTGTAAAAATCAGCTGTGTCAAGGCTTCTGATTATGCACTGATTGCTCATTGTTGAGGTTAAAAAGCATTTAAACTTGCAAGATACATCTAATTAAATTGCAGCTCTTACATTGTATCCTTTTCTTGACTCTGGTAAAACTCTAAGCAGGTGATAATTCAGGAATTGAGGTTTTTGTTTTGAAACCTCAAATAGGTATTTAAAACTTTTGATCCTCTCAAATGTATGGAAGACTACTGAATAAAAGCTTGAAAGCCATAATAAATTTAGACACCAAAAGTACTACTGATTTGCGTAAGACCTAGATTTTAACTGTTAATTCTCTCTTGAAACATAGGATCATAAATTACTAAATGTTTTGAGGTGGTTGCCTTTCAGTGATGTAGAAGGCAGTGAGAAGATTGCCTTATACATCTCTACTCAGAACATAAAGGATCAAGCCTTTGAAAAAATGTTGGAAATCTATTAGTCACTTCTTGGAAAATCACCTAAAACCTTTTTTGACAATCCTGAAAACATTTAGGTAGCACCAGGAGCAGGTGGTGAGAAACTCAGAATTCATATAGTAGATGGCCTTCCTCTCTTTCTTCACAGGCTGAAGCTACGTTGAAAAAATGGATTATTTTTTTAAATTATGCAATTGCTATCACAAAAAAATGTTTCTTGTTTCACTGTGCCTTCTTGAAATGTTTACGGGGGAGACCTCTGATAGAGGTCACAGAATCACAGAATCATCTAGGTTGGAAAGACCTTGAAGATCACCTGGTCCAACCATTAACCTAACACTGACAGTTCCCAACTACACCATATCCCTCAGCGCTATGTCAACACATTCCAGAGTTACTTCAGGATTACACAGAATGGCTGTTAGGTGGTACAGAACAGTGCAGTAATAACAAAAAGGTTCATCTTACTGATGAGGAAAAAAACCCATGAATATTCCATATATGTAAAATACCAAAATTCTACCACCATCACTGGTAAGCTTTAGAAATGAATATGCTTTACAAAATGCTTCCTAATTCCATTTTGAAAATGAAAGTAATGAAAACACTCGGAAGGAGAAGACACTTTCCTCATTCTCTCCCTCTGTGAAACTATTGTAATGATTCAAGTTTCATAATTTCTCGGTTAAACATACAACTGTAGTTTCAACACAGACATCTCTGTAAGGATGTGCCTTTTGCCTTAGCTCTGTCTTGCAATCATTAATTTGAAAAGTAACCCGTACATCAGTGAATGGAAATTAATATCACTGCTACAGTACTGCCCATTCAGCTTTTGAGTAGAGGTAGCACTTCAGGGTAGGGGAAGAGGCATATTTTTTTGATGCTTTTTTAATGATTAAACTTGTAAAGCAATATTTTTTTTTTATTAAAAGCAAGAAAAATGCTTTTTCTTTATAAAACCTGAGTTTGTATCACTCTTTAGAGAGAATCCTTTCTTATGAAAGCCTTCTATATAGAGAGTTTTGGACAAAATGTATTGTCCTCAACTTCAGTGACAAAAGAAATCCTTGCTAACATTGTGACTAGAAGGTGCCACACATTGGACTATTTACACTGGAGCTTTGACACTGAGAACGTGCATGCTGTACAACTGCATAATGCCTACACTTTTTTCTTACATCGACCATCTCATTCAGAATACAGTTCATAGCTTTAAGCTGCCTCTTCAGCTTCCCTACCCTGCCTTGACAGCTCTGGAAATGCCCTGGAAACCTGCTCTTCCAGTGCCCCTGCCCTTCCTTTCTCCTCATCTTTCAGTGATACATCCCACTGTTTTTGATTGCTCCTGAAACTTTCAGGTTGTGATTTGGTAGCACTAATCTGTTAACTAAATCTTCTCATTTGTGGATATGATGCCATCTCCTCTGATTTCTACAAGTTTTTTTGTCACAGGTCCTGACACAAATTCCCTTAACTCAGTCTAACTGCTTAAAAGAGATTTTGAGTTGAGGCAAGTATCTTATATTGAAGTTGATCTTTACAGCTTCTTCTGAGTTACTGCAGAACACATTTCAGTCTCTTTCTGTTCTTTGAAACAGCACTCTGACTGACTGCAGTCTGAGAGGAACTACAGTTCCTTACTAATCTTTACCATATATGCATTTCAACAGCTTCCTCTTATAGCTAGGAATATTTATATAACTAAGAACTGGGTAAAAAAAAATAATCTTCATTTACTTACATAAGCTTATTGCACACAGGTGGCAAAAAGGCAGTTTTGTTTTCTTCTATCCATTTTCTTACATTTACAAGAAGGTCCATGGTCCACCAGCTATGAAACTTTTGACAGAGATACTAAGAGTTTGCACAGTGCTCCTTCTGTGAGGAAACTGCACTTGATTCCATCCCTAGAGCTCAGGGGATTGGTTGGTAGAAGAGGTGTCTTCAGGCTTCAGTGTCAGAGGGGACAGGTCCATCAGCCAAAGGTTACTTTGTAAAGAGTACTAACGCTCCAGCAGCTTAGCTAATAATTGACTAGTGTTTTTAAAATATATATTTTAATCAGAAACTGTTTCTGCCCACAGTAGGTTTCTTAATTCTCTTTGCTACACCAACTGGAGTGTGTATATTACCTCTCTATAAAAATTGCCTTGTTACATAGACAAACAGAGAGTTAGGAGAACGGGCAAGTCTTGGGCATCCACACTCTTCAAGTCTAATACAGAAACTGGTTTCAAAGCTAAATGAAAGTTGAGAGCAGTTCCTCAAAGTTTAGTTACATATAAGAAGTATTTTTATACAGGCATAACCATACATAGGCATTTCAGGCTTGACAATAGAGCCTCGTTTCCTTTTCACCACCTCCCCTCAATCTTCTTAGGTTGAATGTTCGGGGGACGGTGTTTGAAAATATTGGGATGTTCTGCCAAATAACAATAATAAAGATGTGTCTTGCGTTTGTAAGACCAAAAGCAGCTGTCCATAAATGCTCATTTTAATTTGATCCACTCTTTGCCAGTGTTGTAGCAGGGCTTGTTGGAGAGCTGGGCCTGGTTCTGTGATGCCCTTTGGGAAAGTGCAGCATATTGTCATCTAATTATCAGGCAAACAAGAAACCGAGAACTACCAGGCATTCCAGATCTGTATTAGTCCTTATTGCCTCACTAGTTTCTGCTCAACGTCTACATAGTTCCTACAGGATTGCTCACTCTGCCACCCTCTTTTTTTTAATAAGCAAATGTATAACCATTTATCGTCAGACTTAAAATACATTAAATGGGTGGTAAACAAAAAATCCCTGAGACGTGACAAAATTTTAGCACTTTTCAGTTCCTCTTGACATAGCTTAGTCTTCTGATTATATCTACACTGTGCTTAGTGGGTGAATGTGTATGGGTATATGGTTATTATATGATTTGTTTAAAAGTGATCAATACATCTTCCATGGTTTGCGCATATGAGCAGTGCAGCTGCTGAAGAGTCCCGTTGCATGCTGGAACAGTACAAATTTGGGAGTTCTTTACCTTGTACCATTATAATTTTCCCATGGAAAAAAGCAACGGAGTGAGAGTCTGAACTAATACCATGCTCTTATTCCAGTATGTGTAAGGGTGACTCCGTTTTACCTTCATCTCTATCACTTTGCAGTTTAGTTTAAACTAATTACATAATTGATCAAAAAAACCCCCCGAACATTTATTTTGGGATAAAAAAATTCGCATGTGGATCACAGTTCTGCTATATTAGTACAATCACAAGAGGACTGGCAATAATTTCCTCTGAAATAAGCCCAAAAGAATTATTTCACTCAATTAAAAAAAAGACAAAACCCCAATATATTATTTATTTAGCACATGAAATTTTTACCATCAAAATGGCTGTGGTGAGGCACCCATACATAGCAAAGTCATCAGGCCTGGTTTTGGACCTACATACAGGAAGGCTGCTGGCACACTGTTTAGCTGTGAAGGAAAGACATCTTCTATTTAAAATGCACTTTCACTTAGGGGATTGTGACCCAGCCTGGCGGGACGAGGAGAACTGAAGACACTCTATTTTAATGGACATGGTTTTGCAAAGCTCTACCTCATCATTAGTAACATGTATTGCAGAGCAGGACTCCATTTGTCAGGCATGAAAACCAAGAGATTGTACAAAGCCACAGTAGGAAAAAACACAGATCCTGGAATTGACAGAGCCAAGCCTTGTTCACCACCATATTAATGTGCCAGTTTTAACTGCAGGGCTATTGTCCGCAACCCCTACTCTAATCCCTAGTCACCACTTTTTTCCACTAGGCAGAATACAAGGTACTATTACCTGCAGAGAAAACTATCTCAGTCGCAGGCTGATAAATCCATTTTGTGGCTAGAGTGAGGTATGGAAACCCAATAGCTAGACCTACTCAGGGAGGAAACAAATGAAGTTCACTTATAAAATTCACCATTAGTATGAAGCCGAGGTTATTATCACAGCGTAGCATTTTTCTGCAACCTTCTGAAATCAACAGGTTTTGAAAAAAGCACTTAATGCCCTCTCCATCAGTATAACTGGTATAAGCGAACATTGCTGGGTTTTGTGGTTTTTTTTTTTTTTTTTTGAGGAGGGTCAATAAATGGTCTGCACAGCCTGGAAGTATGGGGCCACAAAACCCAGTTTCTGTGAAGTGTGTTGGAGAGGCAAAGGAAAGAGCCAGTATTGCAGTCTCTGTAAGATGCAAGTAAATACATACGCCTCATGACCTGACTGGGGCCTGGATTTTTTTTTGCTAGTCTACTTCACAATGACTCTTCTGCTCTCACTTTCGTCTCAGATCCTTCCCTTTAAGCAAAGATAAGGACTTGATTTGTCAGCTTTTGCTGACACTGAAGCACAAAACTTCTACATAAAAATAATCCCTCTTTCGTATTGAGGGTGCAGGAAAAAAGTGGTAGTGGAATAAACTTCAGTTTAGGACAGTACCTACTCTTTCTGCTTTCCTCAAGCACCAGACCTATTAGAGACTTAAATTTACTAGGTGGTGTCCAGCAAGCAGGGTATATTAACAAAAAGTACATAAGCTAAATATTGTGTTTGTAGTTAGAAGAGGTATTCAGGTTCGTTGGCCACCATTTTTATCTGTATTAAAGTGATATTTGGTCATTTTTCTGTTAATCCCTTTATTAATTTTTTTCCACCTAAAGAACTGATAATAAAGACCTAGACTGATTTAGAGCCCCTGTGAAGGAGAGAGAGAAACAGAACATAAAGCCAGCAAGCATGGATGCTGTCTGCTCCGCTCTGCCCATTCTACTCTTGAAAGCAAAGAGCATTGTGAAAATTGGCTCTTAAGCCTTGTTTTTTTCATAGTGCTAAGAAGGATTCTGAAAAATCTTCACCCGGGGAGGTCTGCATTCACTAGCAATTTGAGGGCAAAATCCTTTTAGTATCATTTCAACTTTGCCTTTCTGTCCCTGTGCAATACAGAGACTAATTTATCTACATTGGTGTTGAAATAATGGAGCTACACTGAAGTGATAATCTGGATATTCTGCAAGCAGCAGGAAGCAAGTAACTTTCTGCGGCATTAGGACAGCTTTAACTTCTGCTTTTATCTTTTTTTTTTTTTTTATATTGTGAAGAAATGGAAAAAGGAAGACAGATATAACTAAATAGTCCATTTCACCTGGTTGAACGCACTTCTTATTTTTGGTCAATTCTGTGCTTTTTCTGCTTATTCTTTGAGAACAAATATAAATTACGGACTTTTTTAAAAAATTAAGAATTAAAAAAACCCTATATAGTTGCTGAAAACAAAAATTCAGATCAGCAACAAACTTACTACAAAGCTACTACTTGAACCCAAGTACAGTTATGTTCTCACAAACTAATTCACATGGCCAAATTTCACTGCTATATTTATAAACGTACTATCAAGGGCCTCAATTTCTGTGGGGGATAAACGTACGAAGCAAGTGAATCACACAGCACAATAGAATAGTTAAAGGTCGCACAAAAACTGCTAGAATCTTCACCGTTATCAATATTAACTTTTATGGGAAGGCTGATTAAAATACAACAAGCAGTGACCATCACCTATATAAACACCAAAATTAGACTGAGTCCTCCCTCTTGCCTGAGTCTAAGGTTAAATCTGTAATAAGAGCTTGTCTGTACATTCAGAGATTCAGCTTTGATTCTTCCTGACATTCTTGTATCTGACAAAAAGCACTTGTTTGGATGAAATTATGTTCACAGCAATCTTGGTGTGGTATAGAGTATTTTATTTTCTAGTGTAAAGATGCACTGCTAAGGGTAACGGAGGCAGCTGCTGTTTTCTGGTATGCCAACTAAACCTACGTGATGATGGAAAAATTCTTGAAGACATGAACTGTCAGTTTTCTCTTTTTCTCCACAGCAGCCACCTTCATCAATGGTCAGATACAGCGACTGCATGTTACTCCACCTGTCAGTGGTCTGTATCACTGAAACACATTGTAAGTAATGCCCACAGTAATAGTACAAACAGCCAAATAACTTTCTTGACAAGTGAGAAGCACCTCATCTCCATTCAAAACAGTCTCAAAAGGTTTCAGCTCATTTATGGATCAGAGGTGAGGGGAGAAGGTTAATGAAATCACACATATCTGCCACTCAATCTGCCAAAAGTAGTTGGGAGATCAGTCCTATTTACTTAAAACTGGATGAATGCCTGTCACAGAATCATTCAGGTTGGAAAAGACCCTTGGGATCATTGAGTCCAACCATCAGCCCTACTCTACAAAGTTCTCCCCTACACCATAACCCCCTCTCATCTAAATGACCCTTAAAGGCATCCAGGGATGGTGACTCCACCACCTCCCTGGGCAGCCTATTCCACTGTCTGACCACTCTTTCTGTGAAAATTTTTTTCCTAATGTCCAGTCTGAACCTCCCCTGTTGGAGTTTAAAGTAATTCCCTCTTGTTCTATCGCTAATTACCTGTGAGAAGAGACCAGCACCAACCTCTCTACAATGTCCTTTCAGGTAGCTGTAGAGAGTGATGAGGTCTCCCCTTGGCCTTCTTCTCCTCAAACTGAACAGTCCCAGCTCCTTCAATCGCTCCTCATAGGATTTGTTCTTCAGGCCCTTCACCAGCTTCGTTGCCCTCCTCTGCACTCGCTCCAGCACCTCGGTATCTCTCTCGTATTGAGGTGCCCAAAACTGGACACAATACTCCAGGTGTGGCCTCACCAGTGCAGAGTACAGGGGCAGTATTACCTCCCTACTTCTGCTGGTCACACTATTTCTAATACAAGCCAGGATGCCGTTGGCCTTCTTGGCCACCTGGGCACACTGCCAGCTCATGTTCAGCTGCTTGTCAATTAGAACCCCCAGATCCTTCTCTTCCAGACAGCTCTCCAGCCACACCTCCCCAAGCCTGTAGCCATGCATGGGGTTGTTGTGGCCCAAGTGCAGGACCTGGCACTTGGCCTTGTTGAAGCTCATCCCGTTGACGTTGGCCCACCAATCCAATCTATCCAAGTCTCTCTGTAGAGCCTCTCTATCTTCACACAGATCGACACTCCCGCTTAACTTGGTATCATCTGCAAATTTACTGATAATGCACTCTATGTCCTTATCAAGATCATCAATAAAGATGATAAACAGAAATGGTCCCAGCACCGAGCCCTGAGGAACACCACTTGTGACTGGCCGCCAGCTGGATTTAGCTCCATTGACCACCATTCTCTGGGACTGTCCATCCAGCCAGTGCTTGATCCAGCAGACCGTACGCTCATCCAAGACATGAGCAGCCAGTCTTTCTATGAGAATTCTATGGGGAACTGTGTTGAATGTTTTTCGAAAATCCAGGTAGACAATATCCACAGATTTTCCCTCATCCAATAGTTGGGTCATTTTGTCATAGAATTTTGTCACCTGCTGCTGGGCCACCGATAGCTCATTTTTAGAGGCCATGGAAATCCAAGCACTGTGTAGCGCTCCCTACAACCATCCACCCTGTAATGAAATGCCCAGAGCTTGTTGCTTTGACTACAGTAAAGTAGAAAGGAAAATGCTTTCTAGTTCTTATGTCAGTAACTCATCAGAGCCGCTTAGGAAAGTAAATATGGTGATAATGCCTAAAACCATGGGTGGAAAAAAAGACAAGAGTAGGTCTCTCTCTCAACTGTGTAACAGGGTTGGAGCATTGCTTGCGTTTAAATATCTGCTGCTGCCAATTACGTTTACTATCTTCCTGCCACATAAAAGATAACACAGATCTGACCGCAGAAAAAAATTCATGTTAACAGGTACACTTCAACAATAAACATGTGCATAAGGCTGCGTGTTTCCTTCTACTAAGTTTCCAAGCATGTAATAAATACATCTATTATACACTGTGCTGTTTCTACATGTAACATTAGCCTTTTAGATCTATTCAGTGTTTTCGTACCAGAGCACCTGAATCCATCCTTGAATTTTAGTGAACAGCAAGACAAAACCTTCTGGTATTGAAATGAACAGTTTAGACCCTGTGTATGTGACGTCTTCATATAATGGATGCTCTGCAGTTAGTAAAGTGTGCCACACAAGACTGATGAAGTCAGACCAGAGGTAAAGTAGGCCCTCAGTGAATTATCCCTAGGAGATAAACCCCAATATTTTTGATTATTTCTATTAACTATCATTCGAAAATAATTTTATATGATTTGTTTCATCCTGTACCACTTGTTTTTCAAGTGCCGGGGCACCTCTCACGTCACATACAACGGTGGTGGAGCAGCAAGCGGTGCCGAAGCCCCAGAGCGTGCAGCTAGTGATACTACACTGACCATCATTTAATTTACTGGCAGTAACTAGTTGCTTTTCTCTCCGGCTTGGACCTGAGCACGACAGACGCCCGCTGATGTGAATTAGCGTGAGGACGAACTTCGCTGCCCTCGCGCCGAATGCCTTTTACCAACGGCGGCCGGGAGGTTTGGTCCGCACGGCCCGAGGCCGGGGCCGGGGCCGCGGCCGGGGCCTGTCCGCCTGGCCTGCGGCACTGCGAGGACCGCTTCCGCCGGCAGCACCGTCTGGGGGGGGGACAGGCGCGGGGGGCAGGTCGCTCCCGCTATCCGCCCCTCAGCGGCAGCCGCCCGCAGCCCCGCCGGCGGCGGCCAGACGCTGCGCGGGGGGCCGCGCTCCCTGCCCCGCCCGCCCGGCGCGGCAGGCCCCGCCCGCGTGGCGGAGAGGGCCGGGCTCCCACCGCCGCCGCCGCTCGCCGTCCCCGGGGCCGCCCGCCCGGCGGGGAGGCAGGGGGCGGCCGGGCGGGCTTTGTGCCGGGCACCGCAGCCGCTCTCCTTCCGCCCTCCCCGAGGGGCGCAGCGCCCACCAACTCCCTCTCCCCTCCTCGCGCCGCTGTTAACAGCCGTTAACGACGGGAGCGCGGCCCAGGCAGAGAACCGGGGCGGCCCAGGGCCGCTGCCCAGCGCGGGGCGCGGGCGGGCGTCCCGCTGCCCTTCCCCCGCCGGGGCCTGGCGAGCCCTTGATAAACCGTTCGGGAGAAGTTGGTGTCAGGGCTCCAGTGGCGCAATCGGTTAGCGCGCGGTACTTATACAGCAGTACAAAGCCGAGCAATGCCGAGGTTGTGAGTTCGAGCCTCACCTGGAGCACACAGCTTTTTGGGAAGGAAAATGGGCTTTTTTGGAGCTTGCCCGCGCTCCGGAGGAAGAAAGTGAAAAGTCCACGGAAAAATTATGCAGCTGCGGCGGCAGCGTGGGCCCGCACGCGTGGGCTTTGCCACGCTCGCAGGCTGCTGCATGCCAGGGTGCAGGGGAGGTGGGGAAGGGCTCGCTGTGATAAGGGACTGGTGGCCCTCACAGAGGTAGCACCTGCGCAGGGCCTCTTACTGTTAAAGTTGGCATGTATATGTTTGGTTATAGGCATACATGCTCACGCATCAACGTAAGTTTGGTGTCTTCAGAGCAGCTTGTCAGTGTGGAATAACAAACGCTTACCTGGTAAGGGCTGCTTGTGTCAGCTTGCAGGAAATAAAGGTTATTTTACACTGTTTAATACCGAGTGAAAGTAAATATTGTCTGGTGCAGTTGCTACAACTGAAGGGTAATAATATCTCCCCCCTGACTTTGCCTCCTTCGGCAGTCCCTGTCTTTGTAACTGCTCATTACCTTGGTAATGCTTTACAAATGCGTGGGCTGTGGCCGGAAGGAAAATCGTTCAAATAATTTCAGCTTTCTTCTCACAACTTGAGAAGAAATAGGGCCATGGGAAAAGGGCAGCTTTCTGAAAGAGAAGGTTGGGGACACTGCCTGAACGTTTAGGCCCAGATCTTGTGAGCCCGCCTCCACGTTAACATCTAGTCTACTACTTTCACAGTGTAATTTATATCAAAAAGTTCAGCGGGACCCTCAAGATCACGCAGCCAGAGGTGCCTTTACTGCCCAAATCAGCCCATTGGTGTCTGTACTACAGGCATTATCTCCCTGAAGTGCCACTTTAAGGTTTTTAATTACCACTTCTTCCCTGTTCTAGTTACCTCTTTGTCCCATCTGAATTTTGCATTAACTTCATTGATTTTAGTGACAGTGCGGTCATGCCTGAATCTTGCGCCATATCAGTGTAGGAAGTCTAAATAAACAAGAGAGATCTGTAATACATCAAAGAGCAAATAAAGTTAATCGTTTGCTTGCAGTGAGTTTTGTGTTTTCTCCTTCATGCACGAGTGCCATGTCCCAGGGCTGAGGAGAACAGACAGTACAGATGAATATTTGCAGAGGTACTGGAAATACTAAAAAATGAAAATGTCGCTTTTGTGTAACTGGAAAAAAAACCCGCCTAGCACAGGGAGAGGGACTCCGTTCCCTGCACAGAGACCACTTTTTTTCAGAAACTGAGTGGGGACAGTGCTGCTCCCTCCTTCCTCTCCCCCTTTCCCTGTGTGCCCCTAGGCACAGGCCTCACCAGGGAGAAACTGCTAGTTCTGCATTTGGGATCTTACTTTGGTGTGTTGGGGGGTGATTCTTCGATTTTTGCCAAATATGAGGTGCACAAAACAGATGCTATTTGTTGCAACTTGCCTCTGTGGTGCCAGAGAGCAGCTGGGACAAGCAGTGAGAGCTATACATTGCTGTGGCCTTTTTCACAAGTTCATCCCCTTGGTCCTACTTTGGCTTTTACTCTCCAAGATGATTTTTGTCTTGCCTCTGGGGGAAAAAAAATAAAAATCACCATGTGAGGCAACACTTGTTTGCATTCCTGTAGCATAGGCCTTACCTCCTGATTGACTCCTATGCCTGACACCTGAAGGAAACATGTTCTGAGATAGGGATTTCACACTGAAAATCGTGCTAAATCAGGACAATTTATGGGGATTTTCTAGAAATCCCTGTACAACAGAAAAATGTTATTTATCTAATGGGTATTTACAAAATCAAGTGAATTTCTGCTAAAGCATGAGGGCTTCCTGATGGAGGCAGGGCTGTCAAATAAGATTAAATAAACCACGGTGGAGTTGTGCAGCTCGTTATGGCCTGGCTGTGGGTACCTGGGCAGGGGCGGTGCTGGGGCCTCCTCCTGCCTGGCCCCGTGGAGGTGCTGCTGTGGGGCTGGCACCGGGGTGGGGGCCTTGCAGAGCCTGGGGAGGAAGGGTGCCGTGTTGGAGCTGAGGTTAGTGAGTCTGTTTTATTTCTTTCCCCAGGCTGCTGCTGTGGGGTGGAGGTGAGCCTGGGTGCCCTGGGTGAGCAGCTGTGCCTGGGGAGGGGGATGAGGCTTGGGCCTGGGTGAGTTTCTCCACCGTGTGTGAGGAGCCTGTCCTTGTGCAGTGCTGCGCTGGGGCAGCCATGGTGCCGCCGTTGTGGCCTCACCAGCTCTGACAGGGTGAAGTGTGGAGTGCTTCGGGCTGTCTCTTGCGTTTGCAAATTTTTCCTGACAATTAGGTGTCTTACAGGCATATGAAAAGAAAGTATATGTTTTTGTTTACGCTAGGGTGTTTTTGTTGGCCTCTTCCCCTCTTCCCCAAATAATAATGTGGTTCACTTACCTCTTGGAAACCAACTGCTGGAGGTTGTCCTCTCCAATTTGAGCTGCCACTGGTGTTCATCACTGTCCTTGTAGGCAGCGGCCAGGGGACCCCTGGCCTCAGCTTGGGGGCTGTTGTCAGTTGGCAAGGGGCTTGGACAGGCCATAGGGGCTCCTGAAGTGCCTTCAAGAGGAAAGGTTTTGCCATGGTGAGTCTTCCATGATGCCTGGTTTATCTAGGGTCCTGCCTCTTCTAGCCTATGCCATGCTCTTTATTTCTCTATTAATTTGCCTGGTGTGGGTGGCATGCCTGAAGGCCAGTATCTCCCTAACTCCTCTGAAATCCTTCCAGGGTCCATTTAAAAAAGATCCCTCTTAAAACTTGTGTTGCTCTTCATTTAAGCTGTATATGGACTATGCATTCTCTACAGGTTTATTCCGTCTGCTCTGAGTTCCCACTGACTGTGGAAAGAAAGAGGGCTCGTTTATAGACACAGAGAAACTTTACATGCTTATTGCTGGAAGGAGAATTTCAAAGATCTAGCCTATTGCCTGATCTTGGAGAATTAATAGTAATCAGGGATCATGCTTTGTGTTTATCCCTGTATGATCTTGCTCAACCAGGGAGTCCCACTGGTATGGGAGATGCAGGATCTAGGAGAAGGAAAGACAGGCTCATGCTGGATGGCCCTTCCTGACGTTTATTTGTAAAAGTGACAACTTTTGTTTCTGGCATGTTAGTACAGTTTTGGTGCTTGTGAGGCTCTTAAGTGTTTGCTTAACTTGTTTCTTTGAATGTATTGGTGTGGAACTTTCCATAATATTGGGGCTTGCGTATCCTAACAAATGCCTGTAAAAGCCTATGGTAAAGACTTGACCAACTAAAGTGTTCTGAAACCGAAGTAATAAATATTTTTAGTCTTTGCAAATAGTAAATAGCCGATAAGAGTCTGCTCTTCATAACTTTTACAATAGATGGCACTGTGGTCCCACAAAGCGAAAAAGAAAAACCAAAGCAAAGCATTCCCAGACATCCTAAAAATAGAAATCACTTGCTAAATGCTCCGTTGTGCACAGCAGAGAACAATAGGCAAAGATTCCAAGGGTTGTTTAGAAAACAAAGTCCACTGGAGGTATAGATGCCTTAAGTTTTTGTTTTAGGCTCCCCCGTGCCTTTTGTATGTAACATCTTGAGGACCTTTCTGAAATTAAAATCTATTGATTAGTTGTGTTTGGAGTAACAAGTATAAAGTAACAAGCATAAAGTATTACTCTTTTTAAGTCTGTATGAATTCAGTACTGCGTCAAAGTGCCAGCATAGTAGGCCTGGCTTAGATTCTCTTGGACAAATTTTTTGAAGACTAGCTGGTGTTAGACATTTGTGCAGTGCTGCCTCAAGTCCAGGCAGCTACTTCCCACTGAGGGTGCCCATGCTATGGAGGCATTGGGCTTGGAAGCAGCAGCTGGGGAGAGGAAGAAAATGTAGGTGCTTGCAAACAATGGGGAAGGACTCTTTTTAATCCAAATAGAAGTATGATGTTTTTATGAGGGGAAAGATAAGGTAAAGGTGGGGAGGGGGGAAAAAAAAAAAAAGTCGGATGGTCACATGAAAGCTTCCTTGGTGAAGAGAAGGGCTAAAAGATGGAGGGGATAGTTGGGCCGATACAGGCTGACAGAAGCAGAAGTGAGAAGAACTTGCAAGATCGGTAGAAAACCAAGCTCACAAGGAGAAAGAGTTCTTGCATTGCTCTCTGAAACCGGGGAAGGGGATGTTAAAAGGAGGGAACAAGAACAAAAGAGAAAGGGTAGGGAGACAAAGAAAGAAAAGGAAGAGGGAACAGAGAGAGCAGGTAGAAGAACATGGGTAAGGAAGCTTTTTAAAACAAAAATAAATTGGGATGTCTGGCTATAGCTATATGAATGCCTAGGGCAGTGAAAAACAAATGAGTAAGTGTTAGCCAGTCAAGCCAACCTAAGATGGAGTTGCTGTAGAAAGCAAATTGGCCTGTACATTTTGCTTGAGCAAAGAGTGATCTCAAGAGGCAGGTTTTTCTTCTCTGTGTGTTTTGAGTGGTTACTTTAGTGTGGCAATATAAGAGACCCCTTGGTCTCTCTAGGGATTGAAGCTGGTGTTGGGAAGGCTAGAGAGCTCAGATTTCTGGTTTGGAAAAGGAAGGAAATGGACAATCAGTACTGGATTTTGTGCCCATTTAATTTTCTTGCTTATGCTGAGTTTGGTGTGTTGGGCTCTGCTTTTAAGGTGGAAAAAGCCTCCTGGTTTCTTCAAATAGTTTTGGTACAGCCTAAATATTTGAAACCTTGGAAAAGCCTCAAAACACAGCAAAACAAACTAAACCAGACCCAGAGAAAGAACAAGCTGAGGAAGTGGCTGAAATGGCAGGGGATAGTCAGAGAGTCTGTAATTAAAAATTTTGGAGGAGGGATGCTCCCTTGAAAGAGGCAATTGAGCCTGTACTGCCTGCTTTAGTTGTGAAATCTTTATACATGGGATAGCAGATTTATGGTAGTGCTAAGAAATACTTCTAGAAATTTTACTATGAAGTTATACATGTGGGGGAGGGTAAAGCAACAATTTTTAAACATTTGTCTTCTGAAAAGACTATAAAATTCTTAAGAGGCAATTGTGCTGCAGGTCATGTGGTATAACTTAGAGACTTAGATGGTTTTCTGGTTTTGTGAAGAGGCTGTCAAATTAATGATAAACATGAGCATCCAAAATTATTTGCAAGGTCTCAGAGTCAGTTGACTTCACTGCTTGCATTTATTTTCCATGTATCCTACCCATTGAAATTGGGATGAGAGTTGGTTAAATATACATCTTGATTTTAAGCTATTTGCATGCTGTTTAAAGGAAAAAGTACATCCGTCTTTAAGGAAAGTCACATCAGACTTGTGCCAGCATGTATGAAGGCCATTTCATATTAAAAAGCTGTTAATAATGCAAATTTATGTAGCTCTGTCAGTGAGCTGCTTCCTAGACAATGGCTCTGTCACTTTTGTGCAAACTCATATTGTTGCAGCAAGCTGAATGTCTTAGAAGTGAAAATATGCCCACCTCACTTTGGTTTAGGGGAGTTTTGTAGGAAACTGATGCTGGATTTGAGGGTGCTTTCAGCTAAGCTAAGATTGAAAATCCAATCCAGCTTCAGCTAAATGGGGGTGTCTGTATTAAGTGCCCAGATCTGGGCTTGAGGCATGCTCTGGGCTGCTCTGTGTCTCTCCACTGACTTTGCTTCTGCCCCACCTTCCCCCTCATGGAAGGGCCCAGCCTCAATAGATAGAGGGTTGCCTTGAAGCCAGCACTGTTTTAGGGAAGGCAAGAGGCACCCATTCAGAGGCTTCCTTCCCCACTCACATTTCCCGGTACTCCCAACTGCCTCCTGAGGGGCTCAGCATGCCTCCCACTTTGGTGGAGTGCTCTAAGGATTTCACATTGCAACGTGAGGTCCACGCCAGACGCCTGGTCTCAATGCAGCTGTGAACATGTTCCTGTAAATCCCTGTGGAGTGGCAGGAGGTGCTGCACTTCCCAGGGTGGCTCAGGAGGGGCTGTGTGTCCACGGATGGCTGTAGGGTGGTAGCGGCTTGGGCCAAGTTGGTGGCCAAGTCCTTCGTTGGATCCAGCCCTAACACCTCAGGAATACTTGTTCCTTCCTGAGACTTGCAAAGTCAGTTAAACTCAGTGGCTGTGCCCCATTGAAATCACTGCCAGTAAAAAATGCCTGCATTCAGATCTACTGAGATTTATAGATGCTTGCATATGTATTTCAGATCCTGATAGCTTTGAAAATTTGACTGCTAATACTGAACTGTTTGTAAGGCCTATAGTAACCTACATCTGTTTAAAATACTGCCGAGACTGATGGGTGTATCTGATTGTGTCTGTCATTCTCATTTAGCTATTCTGCACCTGCAGTGTAACCTAGCCAAAAAAATACTTACTGCTATTTATTATGATAAAGGAAATGTTTGGTGTGGCTGTATCATTATTTCTTAAGTTCTTAACATACAGCTTCTTTGAAAATACATTTTTTTTCTGGAGTTGGAGACTTGTGTTTCATTGGGGGTACCAGAAGTGCTATGTGTGTGTCTTTGTGTTTGAAGGCAAATTTGTTAATAGAGAATTAGGATATTTGCCCCATTGTCTTTAGGTTCCTAGTAAGTGAAACCCTTTGACGGGATTCTTACAGCACGAACAAATTTTCAGAGCTGTTCAGGGATGCCTGCCTGATGTTGATGTTTGTCTGCCTGCTTCTAAGCATCTGGGTGTTGTAAAGGGTATTTAGCAAACAGACCTCTTATTGCAAATGTATTTGAAGTATTCTTGCAGAAGTAGCCTCTGTCATCTAAATACTTCTGAAGGTAAAAGCCAAACTGTCAAGGAATCAAGATTGAGGTGACTGTTTTTGAAATGTAGTATTAATGTATAATACAAATGGGTGCATTTTCACTGATGTCAGTGAATTTGCTTCATGTTCCATAAGAGGATAAAGACTGGCCCAAAGTAATGGGAAGCTTATGTCTGGCTGCAGGGAAACCGGGAAATTCATGGGGCTTTAAAGTATGACCCACTGCAATATTCAGTATGTGTGATTTTTGGCATGATTCAGCAGTAAATACTAGTTGAAAACAGAAGCACAAATTATAGGGTAAATAATTCAGGCCAAAGAGAGGCCTTCTGCTTGTGGATACATAGTAAAGGAAATGGAAGTAGAACCACAAAATACAATTGCTGGGAAGAACAGCAGCAGTTTGGAACATTCACTGCTAAAACTGTGGAAATGATACTCCTGGATGACACCTGAAATCAAATGGGCGTAATCATCTCCTTTGTATGTATTTGTGTGCACTGACCAGTAATGCATGTGAAGACTGCTGCGCTTGGCAGGCATCATTTTGGAGGGGACTTTCTGTTCTGTGGCTGCTGGGTTGGAGGATATAATCAGCATAATGCTCCTTTGGTAGATGATCTAATAAACATCTGAGACTTGACTTTTTTAAAACCTTTTTTTTTTTCCTTTTTTTTTTTTTGTGATCATTGGTCTAGATGCATCATGCACTGGAAGAAGAGAACTTCTTTAAATTGTTCTTGTCTTTCACTTGCATTTTATTTAGTATTTAAATAGATAGCTTTGGCTGCTGACATAAGGCAGTGCTTGTCTCCTATATATAGAGAGACCCACCTAAGTAATGGTCTTACATGTCATTTGATATAACATTTTTACCTTCAGTGCTTGTCTCCTACATAGAGAGAACCACCTAAGCAATGTTCTTACATGTCATTTGATATAATATTTTTACCTTCTGGCAACAAACAGAGCCAGGGTAGTCCCAACAGATGTGTTTGGCTAGCGCTGTGGCTGAGGGATCTGGCTTCCGTTTGCTTCATTTGGAATGAGGAGGACCTTCAGAAATCAACAGGTCCCTTCGGCAAGTGAGGTGCAAATTAAGGCAAATAGCAGAATGAACCATTACACATGCTTGGGCATCTTTTAGTTGTTCTTGGAGCTTAGATTGCCTTGGCTTAAGGTGTACCAGGCTTTTCACAATGGGGAGGGGTATTACTGGTGTGTGACCTCTGTAGTGCCAGGAGTTGAGGAGGACGGCCAGCAGCGTTGATCACGTATGACCCATGGCGAGCAATTGCTTCCTTGTGCACTGTGATAATTGGAAAGCTACAATTCCTTGATGTCTCCAGTGAATGCTGGTTTGAAATACAAATTGGACTGTATTTAATTTTTATATGGAATATTTCTACTTATTAAGTTGCTTGTTTTCTCTGGAAGCTAATCCATGGGATAATGGGGTGAAAATTCCTGTAGCTTACTCCATTAAATGACTGCTGGACAATATAAGAAAGTGGGGTTTAAGGGTCAATTTGGAAAGTAACATAGACCAGAAGTTTCCAGTAACAATTGTGGTTTGGATACAGTTAAAATAAATTCAATTGTACTTGCATTGGCTAAGTAATAATCTTAGAGTAGATGTGAGCAATACGCATTGGAGACTAACAAGCCATGTCCTGAAAGAAAATTGTAACTGATACTGACAAACTGGGGAAAAAAACTGGTAGTGATTACAAGCTATGAAAGTGCTGGTCTTAGCTGTCCCACTCAATAAATAATCCTGAAGGGCTATTAGCAGCATTAGTAGTAGCAGCATTTAGCCATCTGGCTTGGCTTCTGTAGGAGGTTTTAAAAAAAAAAAACAACAACCAAAACTAAAAAAAAAACCAACCCCACTGTTAGTGGAACTGCATCCATTGAAATCATGGGAGAACTTGGCCCTGCCTTTTAATGTTTCAGTTCCTTGTATGCTGTACATCCTGCACTTGATCTCATGTAATCATTTGATTTGATAGGGCAGATGTTTTCTTGATGTTCATGGGTGACCAGTGGTCCATAAGTCCTAGGTAGGGGTCAGTTCAAGTTACCATGCATCAGTCAAACCATGCTGGTGGTCTGCAAGAAACCTTGAAGTGGCTTCAGACCAACGAACCTTTGTCCTGTAGCACTGGTGCCTGCAACTTCAAGCTTGTGTTAACCATTGTGTGTGGGGAGGGGGGGGGGGGGGGGGGGGGGGGGCGGGGAAGCACTGTTTCTGTCACTCACGTAATCAAATCTACCGTCTTCACTGTTTCTTTGGCTTGGAATTGTAAATATGAGTGTTGATCTGGCAAAAATGCTTCTTGCTAGTTCTTTACTGAGTGGGTATTTGTGAGCTACTCTGGGTAAATGAGTCTTTGCTGTAGCTTTGTGTTGCTGTGACTGCATTTCCCACATGTTCTCTTTCTGTCTTGTTTTACTGATAAACTCTTTTCATCTGTGTCTTTGTTAATGTAACATTCACAAATTATCAACTTAAGTGTAAAATGTCAGCTTACTACATCTAATATTTTTGACTGACATTTAATTTTTTTTCCTAAAATTTGACTTTCTCCTATAAGAAAATGAAACTAAGGATGAATGTTTTAATCTCTGAGCAAAGGCTTTTTTGCCTTTTCTGTGTGCTACTGCTAGAACTAACGCTGCCTTGAAATACATAGTCAATAGTATTTCCTGGTATGTGATTCGTACCATAATCAAACTGACAGACATCAATGGAGCACATACAAGTTTATGCTTGAAATTAAGTCCACTAAAATGCTTCTGGAATCTCCTGGTAATTTCCTTTTATCAATGTAAGTGATGCAGCATGAATCCATCATAATTACTGCGGAGCTACACCAAATTAGATTATATGATTGAGGTTGAATTTTTCCAGTGGATTTTTTTAAGAAATAAGAGGTGGTAACAAAGAGGCAGGCTGTGTAACAACCATCATTTGATGAGTTTGTTTGTCTTCCTGTATATAGAAGAAACCTATTTCTTCTGTTCGGTGTTCCCCATTAGATTGCTTACAGTCTGTTCAAAGTGATTATCAACTACTCTTCTAATACATTATTATAATTCTGTTCTTGTTTACTTCAGTGCAAGGCATAGACAAATCAGGCTTGTACTGTTAAGCATCTGTATCTGGTAAAGCCATGCGTGACTAAACTTGGTGCAGTGGCTCACATCCTTGATTTGTTTACACCAATAGAAATTGAGGTCTATGTTCACTCAGCTAAGCTGAGTTATTTCAGATTTATACTGGTGAAATGGGAACAAAAATATCTGGCGTGTGCTTTAAGTATTGTACTAGGATAAACTCTTTAGTCTCATTTATCTGAGACATACTAATAGAACAGCAGAGGACAGGGCATGAATGTCAGACTGCTTTATGGGTAACAGTTATGCAAGACAGACCATACTACGTGAGAGCTCTGTATGCGTACCTAAATTTAGTTACCACAGCTAATGTAGGTCACAGTGAAAATGACGTTGTGGTACTTTCACATGAGTTTCTCTTTTTTCTTTAGTGGCTTTTGCTAGGCAAACAACTTTGGTTTGGCCTACAGATGAAAAATGTTGTCTCTTGGCAAACTGGATATGAATTTTGGCAGTTACAGCAGGCCATATCATTGCTTAGAAGAAAGGACAACTCATTATTCCATGACTAGATGTGGGGAAATAAAAATCAATTAAAAATGTGGACTCCTAAGTTTTCCAACAAGTCTACCACCCTTGGGTGCAGCCCTGGTAACTGGAACACCAGCCCAAGCTGCTGGAGGGGATGATGTCTGTCCTGATATGCATCTTTCCTTTGTGCATAGCCAGAGGAACCTGCAGGCTTGGCTGTCCTATTCCAGAGTTGTCGTTATGCCTCAAACATTACTTCTGGGGCCTGCTGCTGACAGGGATTGCCTTCTGCAAGGCTACGGTGCTGCACTGTATGCAGCATGTGGAAACATAGATTATTACCAAGTGTTGGGTGGCCATCCCATTAGAGGGAAATAGAGCTACTGTACTTGACTACAGTTGACCCTGTATCTGTATGCCCAAATGCTTAATCCAGAAATATTTGTTACTCTTCCTCAAATTGATCAGATTAAATAGGTCTAAATAGCTTTGAATGTTTAAAAGCCTGTAGCTGAATCTTTGGAAATAGTAATTAGACCATTAAGACAATCAGTTTTCAGCAGATGGCAGCATTGCACTCTGTAACTTCACTTTTCCGGCAGTGGTGTTGCAACTCTTTACTACTTGGGCTGGTAGGAGGCTGCCAGCTAAAAAGTAATCCAAAACCACTTCTAAAATGTTTTGAAATACAGGTCTTAGTAGATTATGATAATTGAGTATTGTTTCAGACTCAGGGCTTTCATATGGAAAATACCACTGTGCTGCATAAGAAAATAATACACTAAAAAGTAGTGCAAGTACACCTAAATCTTTTCTGTTAACTCTTTAAGTAATTGCTTTGAGACAGAGGAATGGTGTTTGATAAGCGTTCTTATTTGTAAAAATATTAGCAAATCACTTAAAGATGCAAGAGTTCAAACTGAAACCATGTGTGTAGAGCTGTAAGTGACTTCCTGTATATTATGCCTTTTAAGACTACAACACTCCCCCGTTCCTTCTTTAGAAAAAAATACACTGACTTTCCTAGTCCTTTTTGTACTACACCTTTTAAACAACATGCAGCCTGATCATCAGAGTCCATAACTAGGCAGATGTACAAGTGGACATAACCTCGTTAAAAGTTACCAACTGTTTTACAGTGCTTAAAGCTTCAGATGCAATAGTTAGTTTTTGTCTGTGAGAACTCAATTAAGAATATTGCATTGTATACAAAGCCCATGCTTGATTGTACATTCCATCTGGTCAATTTATAGAAATTATGGCAAAACTGGAGAGGTCCTCCCTGCCTGCCTCGCCTTCCCCGTTGATTTATGGGAGTTCCAGTAAGACAGTGGAGGAAATGAAAGCTGCTCCTGCTAGTAAAGGAAAGGACTGAGTTCAGAGACCTCTTCAGAAAAAAACCTTCTAGTTCCAGACAGACATCTGTCTGTGATGTACTACTATATACATAATCCTAAACTGTGTAAGAGATTTCATATTTTGTGTATTCTCTTAGGGAGAATATAAGGCTATTCTTAGGCTTGGCACAAGATGCACTCTGAGAGTACTGCATTACAACCAGCTAGCACTGATGTAAATGGCAACAGAAAACACAAGGCAATCATAAATGGAAACCAGGTCCACCACTGCAGCCATTCCGAAAGAGGTTAAAAAACATACTTCTCTTGCAGATTATGCCCCTGCAACTGTTGGGTAGAAACAAGTATATTGATATCACTTAAATTAGTGATCTTGTTAGGAAGTTTTACTCACCTACTTCAGAGTTTGCCTTCACAGCGAATGAAAAAACCTTTATCCTTTCCCTCTCCTTTCTTTTTTCCTGCAGGACAAAATAATACTATGAATAAAACCAAAATTCAGACAGAATCATTTGTGTTACACTGGTACAATTCTGCCTTTTGTCACGGAATTGAACCACAATGCAAATTTTTAATTATTCTGTTTTTTGCAGACAAAGTAGAATACTGCAGGTGCCAGATTATTTTGCCGAGATGAATGAATAATTTTCCAGCTATACACTGTCAGGATGTGACCATCTCGCTATTCTGGAACAAATTAAGCATATGCCAATTTCACTTGAATGGGAGAATTTCAGGAATATCAGCAGCGTGGAAATTGGTATTTTGAATTGAGAGGGCTCCTCATACTAGTCACATTCTCAGAACATGGTCTGGTGGTCAGAACTGTCTAATGCATGCTTTTTTTTTTTTTTTTTTTTTTCCTCAAACTGCATAAAGGCATTACTAAGCAACAGTTGTGTGCTACATAGTAAAAATGTGTGGCAAGGGACTTTTTGGCCTACCTGGACTCCCATTGCAACTTGGCAGGGTAATAAGAATTGGAATTAATTTCCTGTCTTCATCAACAATTAAATGGAGCTTGCATAAGCCTGTTTAAAACAAAAAGCAAACCAAACAAACAGAAAGCTTGGTTAATGTTGCGGAAATCTTTGCTAATCTTTGAAAAGATTAGCAAACTTAATATTTTCTCCTTTAAAGGTGCATTGAGAGACTGGGATTCACTGCCGTGTGTGCATATACTGTGAAAGGGTATTATTAGTTATCTTTTTTCTTGGTCACGTTTTAAAGCTTTGGCATGAAGATTTGGGATACTTTGAATAGAGTCATCCTTTACTTTCTGCTCTCTACAGTTAAAGACATAGTATTTTTGTATTCTCATGCAAGGGAGAAATGTGTGCTTTGTAAAAAAGCAGTAAGTATTGTTTCTCTTATGTAGTAGCATCCCTCTCCCCCAAAGCGGGTGGGGGTGGGGGAGTGGGGGGGGGACGGGGACGATACATGCTCTTAACTATATCTGCCCTTCCAAAGGTCTTGCAGAAAGCCAAGTAAATGTCAGGTTTTTGGTCTTGGAATTAAATCAGACAATCCATCTCCCATGTCTTTTTGGCTATTAAGTTTGTGAGATAATTCACGCTTTCTAAAACAGCATTCACAGATCATCTCAGGGTGTTGCACAAAATATTTTTCTTTTTAAATTAGATACACTCTTAAAACAAAAAAACCCAAACAATAAAAAACCAACCAACCAAAAAAACCAAAATCAGCCATGGAAGTCCGGTCTCACTTTGAGTGACCTATCCTTACAGCTATGTGAACTGTCTTCCTTTGTGGTGTTGGAACGAGCAGTTCTGGGGAGGGCAGCTGCTTTGGGTGGCTTCTGCTGCTGGAATTTTGTCCGAAAGACTGTCTTCCACTGTATATCACAATGATTTTGCAACATTTTATATCAAGAAAAGTTTCACCACAGTAACAATAGGCTTAATGGTGCATTAATTCCTGGTGTCACTTCATTAACACTATAGAGTGTATCCTGCACTTAAGATAAAATCTTAAAGATTTAAATGATATTCCTCATCTGTAATATGCACTTATCTGTTCTTTTTCAGGACTGAATGACACACTTTCTTCTGGTCTGCTTGAATGACCATGTTTTCATATTTTAATGAAATATGGGATTTTGTGACTGTGGTCTTCCAGAGGGTATTATATACTGCTTAAATAATCTGGTTTATTTTTGAGATACTGAGTGACACTTACTGTGAAAATGAGTGGAATGTGTGGATATCCAGCAGTTCCCCAAGTCCCCGTTGCAGCTGACATGGTTGATTGTAGTAATTAAGGACCAATCCAGATACTTACCTGGGTGTGTAACTGAATGTGGGACATGCACTCTCAGTATGACAGGAGATGCCATCAGTTTCCTCTTTAATACTCCTAATGAATTAATTTGTGGTTTGGTGGGGTTTTTTAAATAGTGAATAAGCCTGCAATTTTGAAGGTAACGAGTTTGATCTTTGTTTGCTAAGTGTATTCTTTCTTAGTCGATTATATGTCATTGTTGTCTACATTTCCTGAATATAAAGTGTTCTTCATTTACATGTTGAAGAGAATAAAAGATTTTTTTTTTAATGTGTTACAGCTCTGTAATAGTTATTTGCATATTGTATACATTTTAGAAGGAACCTATTCAAAGAGCTATGTAAGCCATTCAGAAAGACTCCCTTGGGCTCTGTTTGCTTTTATAGGGCGGATAATTTAAGAATTGTTTCTTTTTAAAGGATTAACAGCTTTAAGAAAGTGCTTTCTAAAGAGTTGCTTTTGTTTTCGAAGTGGGACAAAGTCGGTTGGCAGACTGGCTTTCAAAGCATCTAAGTCCTGGTGTACTTTGGAACTTGCCTAAAGAAATGATTTCCTGACCTGTATAGCCAACACTTCTTCTTCAAAATAAGACTTTTAAAGCCTGCTAGGAAAACTCTCTCCAGTATTTGGATAAAGGAGAGACCCTCATAGCTGCTAAAACCATGGACTGGGCTGGTAATTTTAAGTATGTTAAACATGCTGAAATTCGACAAATATATTCACAAAACTCAAAATCTGTTTTATCTTTCAAGAGAGAAAATCATAGCGTTCTGGGATTTTGTTGTTGTTGTTGGGTGGTTTCACTGTTTAAGGACATGACAAGAAAAGACAAAGTTTGTAGACAGAGGTTGTGTCTCCATAGTTGGACTAGTTTTACAGCTAGTAAAAGCAGCCAAGCTTTCAGGGGGAAGGTGACTGACTAGATCATCTCTGTAACAGGGGCTGTCTCAAACCTCTGAAGCAGAGATGACTCTTGAGACAGAGGGGTAGTAATGAGGTAGCTGTTTTGGTGTGGGAAAGGGTTCTGACACATGCAAAGGTGTATAATTTCTGTTTGGGAATGGGGGAGAGACTGTATGTGGGAAAACCGAGGAGACACGTCACACCTTTATCGAGTGGGATGTGTAGTATCCGGTACAGATATGACTTTCACTTTTCAGGATTACTGTTCAGTGTAATAGCATGAAATCAGGATGTAATATAATATATGAATCAATGTTATTTATGAATTACAGAATGAGGAAACCTAAAGGGTTTTAAAAATTTCTATATTCTACTCAGGTTTGGTGGAAGCAAGGAAATGACTTACCCTGTTTCATCTGCAGCAAGAAAACTATAATAATCACTGATGGAAAGGTCTGGTTGGGATTCTGGTGCTGTGTGCAGAAATGGTCTCTGTTTCACTCTCAGTGAGAGATGAAGTATAGGAGTGTTCCATTTTTCAGATGGGAACAGTGATAACCACATGGAGAGGATCAACCTTTAAGTGTAAGCTTTCAGTTAAAGCAGTAGGTCAGGCTTGTTTCTGTGGTCCCTCTCATCTGCAGATATTTTCTATGCACTGGCTCTGTTAGCTCACTGCTGTAACATCCCACAAATATTTAACAGATTTATCATACAGCGTCCCTTCAAAATAAAGACATAATATTCCCTTCTTGCTGACGGGGGGTGGGGCGGGGAGGCAGCTTAGGGATCTTTGTCTCTTTGGAGTCAGATATTTAGCATATTAAACTTTTCTGGGCAAGAACAGAACAAGCATAAAATAGAGTATTTTCTTCAATGCAGGACTTTTTTCTTATTACAATTTTAAAGTCTTTAGGTTTTGCTATGCTGCAGCCTGCAGTTTTACATAAAAGTTGCAGCGGGAATACAAATAACAAAAGTAGTATTTATCACTCTAGAAACATAAGTTTTTAGAGTTGTACTTGGATGACTTCTTGTATCTTCTGAAACCAGTTACTACCAGGAAAGCATTTTGCCATAAAGATTCAGCTTCTAAATGAGAAAATGGAGTACTCTGCTATCTCAGTTGCGTAGCAGGAAGGCAGGGAGCATGTATTTAAAGTGAATTGCTCTGGAATTTGTTTAGGGCTGTATTTTAATATGATGTTTTTAATATCTAGACTATTTGTTTTAAACTCTTAATAAAGCCACATGTCTCATATCTAAATTCAGCCAATCTGAAACTCTTATCATCAGGACTCTAGAAATATGAGGCTATGCCTACACTGTTATCCTTGCAAGATATGGGAACTTAAAAGCTTATCTTAACAGTGAAATTGTAAATACTGGGACGGCAAATTTGTAATATTAGATACTACTCTGTGGCCAATTTTTCTTTTTTTTCTTTTTTTTTCCTACATCCTGAAGTTGCATCAGAGTAAATCATTGTATATAGAACCTCATTATAATTGTACTACTTTTAACCCTCATTGCAATTCATATCTGTATTCCTTTTTAACATACATGAAATTTTAGGCTATTCCCATCTGATAGCTGCTTGGGATGGCACCCATTTCACCCTTCCCTTTAACTGAAAACAACACCAACAAAACCCCTCCATAAACCTTAAGGAATGTGTTCCCTTACAAACAAAAGAGCATTATGCCACCCCCATGGCAGTTTTGATGTTTAATTCCGTAATGGACAAGGGGAAGTGCTACTATGGAAACATATGCAGATTTGAAGACCCAACAAATCTCATGGCTGAACACATTTACAGAGCCAAGGATTTCTCAAAAACAGGAGTAGGGACTCTCTTCTGCTTAGTAAAGTAGGTAGCCAGAGCCTTCAGAGAAGCTGTGGAGTTCTGTTCGAGTTTTACTCTTCTCTCCCTGCAATTAGAAATCAAAGTGTATGCAACAGTGATTGTTGCATTCCCACATTTGTTACAGGCCTCTGCTGCAAATCAGGAAACATATATGGGGGCTAACCTACTTTTTTTTTTTTTTTAACACTTTACCATATGGCTTTAAAAAGAAAATTAGATCTTCTTATTTGACTGGCATTATTGTTACACTTTTTTTTTCAATAGAATTAAAGCAACTTCCCAACATCTAGTCATTCTGTTGTTTCCAATTCACATTTTTTCCTTCTTCTAGTAGAGAAACTAAAACAACATACAGCCCTTTTTATACTGTCAGTGCATGCTACTGGATTTGTCAATGCATGTGCTCTGCAACCTGGTGCATAGTGATCTTAAACACTCTTTTCTGTGTGTGTGGGTTTTTTTTGTCAGCCGGTTCAGGTATACAGAATCACACAGAATCACAGCATCGTCTAGGTTGGAAAAGATTCTTGAAGATCATCCAGTCCAACCATCAACCCAACATTAACAGTTCCCAACTACACCATATCCCTCAGCACTAAGTCGTCCCTGCTCTTAAACACCTCCAGGGATGGGGACTCCACCACCTGCCTGGGCAGCCCATTCCAACACCTAACAACCCGTTCCGTAAAGAAATACTTCCTCATATCCAGTCTAAACCTTCCCTGGCGCAACTTGAGGCCATTCCCTCTTGTTCTATCGCTTATTACTTGGTTAAAGAGACTCATCCCCAGTTCTCTGCAACGTCCTTTCAGGTAGTTGTAGAGGGCGATGAGGTCTCCCCTCAGCCTCCTCTTCTCCAGACTAAACAACCCCAGTTCCCTCAGCCGTTTCTCGTATGACATGTGCTCCAGACCCTTCACCAGCTTCATTGCCCTTCTCTGGACACGCTCGAGTAATTCAATGTCCTTTTTGTAGTGAGGGGCCCAAAACTGAACACAGTAATCAAGGTGTGGCCTCACCAGTGCCGAGTACAGGGGTAAGATCCCTTCCCTGTCCCTGCTGGCCACGCTATTTCTGATACAAGCCAGGATGCCATTGGCCTTCTTGGCCACCTGGGCTCACTGTTGGCTCATGTTCAGCCGGCTGTCAATCAACACCCCCAGGCCCCTCTCTGACTGGCAGCTCTCCAGCCACTCCTCCCCAAGCCTGTAGCGCTGCTGGGGGTCATTGTGGCCCAAGTGCAGCACCCGGCATTTCGCCTTATTGAAGCTCCTCCAGTTGGCCTTAGCCCATCGCTCCAGCCTGTCCAGGTCTCTCTGCAGACCCTCCCTACCCTTGAGCCGATCAACACTCCCACCCAACTTGGTGTCATCTGCAAACTTACTGAGGGTGCACTCTATCCCCTCGTCTAGGTCATCAATAAAGATGTTAAACAGGAGTGGCCCCAAAACCGAGCCCTGGGGGACACCACTCGTGACCGGCCGCCAACTGGATTTAACTCCGTTCACCACCACTCTTTGGGCCCGGCCATCCAGCCAGTTTTTTACCCAGCGAAGGGTGTGCCCATCCAAGCCATGAGCAGCCAGTTTTGCCAGGAGAATGCTGTGGGAAATGGTGTCAAAGGCCTTACTGAAGTCAAGGTAGACAACATCCACAGCCTTTCCCTCATCCAATAAGCAGGTCGCCATGTCGTAGAAGGAGATCAGGTTTGTCAAGCAGGACCTGCCTTTCATAAACCCGTGCTGACTGGGCCTGATCATCTGGTTGTCCCGCATGTGTTGTGTGATGGTACTCAGGATGAGCTCTCCATCAGCTTCCCAGGCATACTGATATATAGTTTGAAAATTCAGAAAAAGAAACAGAGCTGATGATTCAAATTCTATCATACTGGTTAATTTTAGTCTAAATCAGTGGGTGTGCAATATATATTTAAATCTATAAAGATTTTTGTGTCTGTGTGCCAGTCATCTTACCTTAGCCAATAGAAGAAACCAGGTGAAAAGTGGAGCCCACTATTATACAAGTTTATTATTCTCAGTAATCCATAATATAGTTTTGATAAATCTGATGCTCACTCATCTATTCTGTGGACACTGGTACTCACTGCAAGACTTATTACTCTAAAACATTTAGTTTTATTTTGGGATTTCATCAATGTAAAAGGCTCTTGAAAAGCTAATAAATGTTGATTTGAGGTAATGGTCTGTCCAAAAGATTAGAAATTAAATTTGTAGATTTCCAGTCTATAAGACCTGATAAACATTTACTTGACACTATCTAGTATACACTAGAAGAAAATCTTTAAAGGTCAGTTATCCTCTGGCAGAGGAGTTGGTAAGATATTAAAACAGGTTAACATAAGCCAGAGCTGGCAGTGATTTAGACTTGTGGTAGGTAATATTTATGAGAGTTCACAAATGTCTAAGCAGCCCTGCCAACTTATTACTTATCCTTTCAGTGCTTACAAAATTAAAGTTGATTCTTCAGTGTTCTGGCATTTATGGCCTATACAGCAATGTTAATTTCTGTTTTTTTTTACAAAAAGCAATTTCTCCAGCTTCTATGAGAGAATGATCATGATGGGATTAGAGTTTCTTTTCCGAATTGTTTTCTTTCCAAAATCCTCCAGTTACAATTACAGAATGTTCTGGTTTTTAGTCTTTTGGTTTTTTTCCCCTTCCCTCATATGACTCCAAGCAAAACTTATTTTCACATTTCTATTTTATGGTAATACCAATACTGTACAGCCTTTCTGGCTGGTATCTTTTCAGTAATGAGCCTAGTGATGTCTAAAACCCAAATTCATGGAAAATTCTGCTGGAAAGCCTGAGAAAGGTCATGTTGCTGGTTTCTGTATCCACTGGAGGTATTCCGTAGAAAGCTCAGCAAAGCATCTAACCAGCTGCTTTACTGAGATTAAATAAAGGTAATAGGATGTTGGCCTCGCTAATAACATTGTTTTCTTTATTTCCCTAAGCTATTAATTTGGATTTATTTCATGAACTCTGCAATCTAGTTAAAGGTCCTGTGTTCAAGGCCTAAGGGTTGGCAAGGAACTGCCACATGGCTATTCACACCGGCTTCAAT
The DNA here is from genome assembly GCF_031877795.1 of Strix aluco. NCBI lineage: Eukaryota > Metazoa > Chordata > Aves > Strigiformes > Strigidae > Strix > Strix aluco. The sequence continues at coordinate 32,120,723 of NC_133933.1, forward strand.
CCTCGGTCTTCCTTCAAAACTGGCTTCCTTAGTATAGCATGTCAGTAACAGCAGAGTAAGCGTAATACACTGATGCTGTGCTGGTGGGCCAGTGAACTACCAGTCTGATATCCTTAAGAGAGACCCAGCAGCATGGGTGAGTGAATATATATGGCTAACGTTCCCTGCATCAACTGGCTGCAAATGCTGCTGCCTCGGTCTGTGTTCTCCCTAGATGCCCAAGTGGGCACCACAGTCAAAGAGCAGTGGCACCAGTGCAAGTCACCTCCACAGACTATAAGATGGTATTCTTGTAATTGCAAGGGAATGTACGCCTTCAATATAAGATCTCTGAAATCTCAAAGCTCATAAAAGTTGAGGGTGCTCTGAGCAGTTGACAGCATTGACATTTGAAGTTTTTTAGTATCAGTTGGAATCTCTGGCACTTGTATAGTAGTTGTCAATACCCGTCTGCTCTAACATTTCTGGATATAGTTAGGCAGGTGGCTTAAGAAAGAAAACATGAATGAAGAAAAAAATGTGAAACCATTTTCTGCAGAATGGTCTGATACTGTGTTCTGATGCAATAAGGTAGTGAGTAACACCTCTGTCTTTATTAAATATATTTGTGTGTGTGTGTGTGTATAAAAATAAAGCCTGTAATGATATGGGCAAGAAAGACTTTCTGACTTGAAGCATTTCTAGCAATGTCAGCTGTGGATTGAATTAAGGTTCCACTACTGCTGTACTGTATCTTTTTAGGCCTGGGAAGAAATGGGAGTAATGCTCTTTACAGACAACTTGGTCTAACCAAAGCAAAGCAAGCTGGTTTAGATTCAAATTCTACTTCCTTATCTTCCTTCAGAGCATCATGTTCTGAAATACACTCTGCATTTGAGGTAAACTGGTGCTTCTCTTTCTCTGGCACAATCCCATTGACCATAATGCAGTTATCCCAGAGAAATTATGGACAATGCAGACTTTAACTTAGTAAGACTTGCTCCTAATCTTGACGAAAAACAGAGGGACAGACAATAAGCCCTTTCTTAGTCTGTAATATTAATTTTCTTATGCATTTCAACATTAAAAAAAACCCTCTTCATTGAAGTGATTGCCTTTGCCATGAGAGTCAGACAAAGTTGCAGTTATATCTCTGTTTTACTTTAAAAAGTGAAGTGTTGCAAATATAGCTTTGCCTTAATTTATGCCACAAGCACCATGTTACTATCTGTTGTAATATTTCTCTATATTGGATGCAGACTGCAAAAGAGGAAGCAAAATGTGACCAAATATTTTATCAATGTAGACGTAGGATTGATGCCAGGAGGAGATTGGTTTAAGGTAGCTGGAGGAATTAAAAGAAATAAAGTGACGTCTAGTCAAAACTTGATGCTCAGATAAACTCTGGTGTCTGTTCTAATGAAGCCTAAGGGAAATGAAATTATACAGGTATTTCTCTATCTTAGGCAAAGGGACAAAAAACAGAATGTGGGGGTTTTTTTTGATTCTTCATTTTCTGTGTGTACACACTTAAATGTCTCCTTAAATTTATTTCTATTATGCAGGAGAGTAATGAGTGTCACTTGAGTTGGATAGGAAACAATTTTCCCGTTTCATGGAATTTTGAATCTGAAAATATTGAAATGTCTTGGTCTACTTCACTTATTCCCAAGTCCTTCTGTTTTGGTAGTGATTTCTATTTTTTTATCACTTACCTCAATGTTTAAACTTAGAAGTTGTGAAATAAGGATTTATTTGAAAATTGTCAGAACTTTTTTCCCGATTTGATACGTCAAACTTTTCACATGCAGGTTCTTGATGAAAAGTATTTTATCATGTAATAAATTATCAGTTTGGGGAAGCGGAGAAAGAACCTTGTATTCACCTTAAACTTTCAAATCTAGTTTGGATATTGGAGAACAGTATTTAATAGATCTATGAATTACAGGTTTAATTCAGTTCCTTTTTTTTCTTTCTTCCTCCTTGGCTGTGAAGTCATAATGACAAACAGTGTTATTTCCCTTCTCAGCATATGCCACATGCTGCTGGAAAATATGCAAGAAAATGTAACATTAACATTTCCCTGACACTTCTAAAATTAAACAGAACGTTCAGGGGAAGGAAGCTTCATGTTAATTTATGTATTTCTCAGCTTCCAGGCTGGGGAGTGAGGGTGGACACCACCCATAGCAACTGCTTAAGCCAAAGTTATTTCTAGTGTGACGGTCAAAGCCTGATGAGCAGGAGGCTTGAATGCTGATTTTAAAAATGTGGCAAATATACATTTGTCTCCATACATTGCCTATGTTCTCCACTATTCTGTACTCTTAATATAATAAGTCTCTCAAATTAATATTTTAAATACTGGTAGTCTATGGATTATGAAACCTAAATCTCATTTGTATTTCTGAATGGGAATTACTGCCAGTGACTCTCTGGAGTCTAGCTAGGCAACTCAAAGTCTGTAACTTTCCTTATTCGATCAGAGTGACTGGTTTGTATTTCCTCAGCCTGGGAGGGTGCACTTTCAGGTTTCCTGGCTGTAGTGCAAGACATGTAGTGGGTCACTTTGAAAGGAAAGTAGCCAGGAGAAAGTCTCAGAGCAGATTGATCGGTGGTGGGTTTTTTGTTAATTTTCTGGTTTTTGGGGGGTGGGGGGGTGGTGTCCATTTTATTAGTTCTCATGTCTGCTGGAGTAGGTCTGTCCAGAAAGCGATCTGCAATTTCTTAGACCTTATTACGTGTTTGCACTGAAGACACCACAGAGCTGAAGATTAATTTTTAAGATACTAGATTCATGGAAAAAGTAGTTATTTTACATAATACATTTATGATTTGCCTAATATGGTAAACCCTGGGTTATCATGTTTCATTCTGAGAAATCTTCTGTCTTACTCCTTTGTACCAACCTCTACTGGCATGCATTCATTTCATATGAAAATTTATGTTTTAATGTATCTTCTACATTTGCTGAAAACAGACTTGTGCAGGAGCAAAGGTACCTGGCTATGTCAGAACACTGTCAATGAAGGCTCCTTCATGATCCCTTCAGTTGTGGCCCACTCACCCCTTCTTGTCATCTCAAACACTGACTTAATGGAGGTTGCAACGTTTTCTGAAGAAGTCGTACTTCCCACTGGAACAGAACAAATACATCTTCCCCCCCACCTTAGTAGCATATAGCAGCAAGCAACTACACTGTCTTGACGGCAGAGAGGGTACTCCCTGGAAATACAAGCCAGTCACCATAAGGGTGAGTAAGGGAAAATATAGACTTCAAGCAGCCCAGTTATTTGGTGTACATCCAGATTTCACTCCTGTGAAATCTCCTGTTAACTTAAACATTGTGTATAAGGAGGAAACTCTAAGCTGTGTACATTTTGTTGAGAGCTTGATACAAAATTCCTTTGTGGATTTTACCTCTACGTGCGGTAACATGACATCCCTGCTCCCACTCTCTGACTGCTAATCTCCCTTCCCATTATTTTTCTCTATGCTGTTTGTTTTGGGGTTTTTTTGGGTAGTCTTTAGATGTACACTGCATGAAGGTAAGGTCTAAAATAATTTGCCTTGCTCCCCCTGGCCAAACACATTTATAAGGAAGACATTGAACTTCAAGTTTGTTCAAGTCTGCAGAGACATACAAGGTACTTTGTGTCACAGCTACTATTCACATTTCATCTTTTCCTCCAGAATAAGTTTGTTTTAGGCTGTACATGTGTCTAGTGTACTTTCCTTTAGGCATTGATTTCTTTGAAGATATAATCACAAGGTTTTGGATATTGATCCTACTCTTTGTGTGTTGATCACACCTTTTTGATCAGACATTAAAATCTTTGCTGTTCTTCATAGTGCACAAAGGGAAGTTTTTGCTTGTGAGGTGTGTAACCTAATGGTAAATTTTGTGTCCTTCCTTAGTTTCAGTTTTTCTGGGAAGACTTATTAATTAATGAACAAGCTACGAAATAGCCAAGAATCATAAATTACCTCAAAGGAATTGCAGAGCACCATGGTACATCAAACATTTTCAGTCAACTCTGTATAAGCAATAGCGGGTGTTTCCTCTCCAGCATACTTCTGTTCTAAATTTAGGGAACATTCTCTCATTGGTGTATGTGGAAATTTTTCATGTAATTTCTGTTAATGTTACCGGATGTCAGGTGGGGTCCAGCCTGGTTCCATGGCACAGTTAAGAAAGAATAGATCCCTTTAGTTTCCTTTACTTGGATGTTGGATTTTAGCAATGGTCATTGCACACTGTGTCAACCAATTTCAGTGCTGATGCCAAAGGTTTTCAGCCACATAGGTAGCCTTGAAGATGATTTTCCTGAAGTTCAAAGCTCCCAAAATGTTAAAAATAACTTTCCAATAAAATTATACAGTAATGGCAGTGTTCCATTATCTCTTTTGTGTCATTCGCTAGTTCCCCAAATGAAAGAGGAAGAGGGTGGCACGGAGACGACCACAGTCTTATGGCAGCATACAATGTGTCTATCCATAGCTTTCGCATTCAGAGTGATATTGGCGCTCCTGAATTTGCAGCATGCTAACAGTATGCACTTCTGGTCTGTCATGCTTCATGAAGGGATGTGGCAGACTACCTCAGGAGAAGATGCCTTCTGCTAGAATTACTTGTGCCTTATAGGCTGCCAGAGAAGCAGCTTGTGAGAGCAAGCCTCTTGCAAATTGGTAGTGAGTCATGTAATGGCAGAATGCTCGTGTGCTTCATGATTCAGGTGTTTCAGGCAGACACAGTGAATGTCTGCCTTGCTGAAATATGTCAGTGATATGTGCCAGTCCAGGTACAGAGGTGCATTTGGGAAAACTGGGATTTGATTCAGGTGTTTCAGGCAGACACAGTGAACGTCTGCCTTGCTGAAATATGTCAGTGATATGTGCCAGTCCAGGTACAGAAGTGCATTTGGGAAAACTGGGATTTGTGATGAAATGTATGTTTAATATATTTAGGCAATTACCTAACGTAAATGTGCTGCTTTAAGCTGCTCCATATCTCAGAAAGAGTGGTAGTGTCTGTGAATTTGCTCTATATCCAGACCAGCAGTACTGCAAGGCTGTAAGAGCTCACCAAGTGCCATTACTGTGGAATAAAACCACCAGAACTGAACATGGAGAGAGACTTCCTATTCTGTTTGTGCAAGTCAGGCCCCTGGTCCTCTCTGTGCTGTGTAAATGTGAACATTTGGAGACAAGAGTTAGGAAATGAATTCTAGAGAAGATCAGGGAGACAGGAGTCAATGACTAAATTAACATGTGCCTCAGGGCTGCAAGAGATAGCTTATGGAAAATCTACCCATCAACTTTGTAAAAGCAAGCATAATTAAAAGGAGAGTGTTTGGTACGTTGCCCAAGCTTGATATAAATTTTAGAAGAGGTTGCTAGTGAATAGAGTGGATAGAGCAGTTAAGTCTATACAATGTAATTACTTTTTAACATACAATTCTGCAACTTACAACGTGGATGTTCAGTGTATTCAATTAAAAGGGAAGAAGATGGTTAGTAGAACCAAATGAAGGAAAAGGGCTGTGAAACAACTTCTGCAAAACATTCAAATAGGCTAAAAAATGGACACAATCATGCTGCAACTTCTTCAGAATGTAGCCAATGTATTTTTAAGTCCTTTGGCACACATATGTGATTTGTAACTGTAAATCTGCATAAATTGTATCATTCTTTAAGTGTTTACAGGCTGTCTGTGGCTCTAAATATTAACCTCAATGAGAAATCAGTTTGTTTTTAATGTTATATCATGGTCTAGACTGGGTCTTATATCAGCACACTGCAAATACCATGGAGATCTTGATAAAATGAACCATCAAAGTTACTCAGATATAATATGCATTTATGTCTGCAAATGAAAACTGAGTTTGGGTTGTGCAAGATTTGCTGAAGGCTTGCATGTTGGCATTCACTCAGTACCTTCACATAAATACATTAGCTGCAGTGTTTTCAGTTTGAGATCACGATTGCAAAAATTATTTACAGACTTCTCTGTCTATTGAAGGGTGTGGGGGGGGAGGGGAAACCGGCAGTTGGCAGTTTCAATGTTCTTGCTCACAAGGCTTCATGTCATCAAGAGTATGATTTAATATGGCTTCCACTGTAGCAATGGAGAGTAAGACTAGAGACCCACACAAAACATGCTCAGAATCATTAATTTCACTTAAAAGGTATTTTCCAAGAGCTTGATCATACACAAAGTAAGGACAAGGCTTCTGTTTTGTGTCTGTGAACAATGCTGGGACTTCAGGAACTGTTCGAGTTTTAAAATGAGTTAAAATCTAAATTAAATATAGACAATGAAGGGAAGAATGACTTTTTTTAATGTAACTTTACTGACTTCAGGTCAATCTCTTTAAGTCTCATACATGCTGAAGTCATTAGAATTTTGTTGGATGAACTTTTGTTTCACATAAACCAACTAATAAGTCCCCTTGCTCACTCCACCTCCTGAAAACAAAACACAACTAAAACTAAGGCACACAATGAGCACCTGAAGTTTTCTTTTATGAGTTGAATCCAGCTGTGCTTTTCAGACTCCTTTTTTACCCATATGCATGTGAGACTAAGACGTGAGCAAAAAGTCATTCTACAATAAGAGACTTTCAATGAGAGTGGTTGCCTGCTGAAAGCAGCACTGTTTTTATAGATGTTGGAGAATAGGGAGGTGAGAGAAACCCTGAAAAAAATGTTATCCCACTGGGAAAGAAAAATTTGTTGCGATAGAGAAATTCTAGAGATGGTCTTCAGTGGTTTCAACTGGGAATGAGCAAAATATACCTATACTAATCTGAGAGGTCAGGAAACCTGAACGCTTCTAATGCCCATAGCATAGCTTTCCACCCCACCTCTTCCAGTTTTAAGCCTTTTTCAATTCTGTAGAAGAAAATTTCAAATGAGAGCATGAGGAATATTTTGCTCTGAAGCATGGTTGGATTAGAGATTTTCATCTTGTAAATCTTTGTGTGGAGCTTTGAGTGTACGTTGCTTTCCCAGCTTGTTTGATACTTCTACTCAGCTGAGGAATAGATTTGGGACAATTATAAAATAACTTTATTTTTAAATGCAAGAAGGACTTTGTTTTCTATTCTCTGTATGGTTAAGTGGGAGTTAATACAAATGGCACCTGGATTGTAATGGGCATGCACTTAGACTTAAGCATGACAGAAACCTGTATTTACTCAAGTACTTTGTGTTCATAAGGGCATACTTATCGCACTAGAATTTTTTCATAGAGAGCGAACCAAGAACACTGATGGTCAAATGCTAATACTTAGGGGTGACCTGAAACACTATCTGTATCTCCCACCTAATGAAAAGAGGTGGATGTGAAGTGTATAAGGCATACCATGTTTATAAGTATGTTTAAGACTGTATTTGCACAGCTTTCACTAAGTTCGTAAACATATACTAGAATTTTTTTGTTGAAAAAGAAAAAAAAATCTTACTGCTGTGTATCTAAACCAAGGTTCAGTAGGATTTGTAAAGGTACTTAGCATAGCAGCCTTTATATTTAGGCTCCTTAAACTTGTTTTATAAGCATCTTAGAATGAAATTGTTAATTCTTTTAGTTAATCTTTGGTAGAACTATATCTTTTTATGCTTGAACCCATCCATCATCATCTTAGAGGAAAAATGGAAAGAAGTTGTCTTCTGTGAAATGTCCAGCAAATGACCGTGTTTTGAACTGGTGGAGAAGGATAAATTTCAGGGTTTGAATTGTAGCTGGATTGTGTGCAATCTAAATCCCTGGGTATGGTTAGAATGGGAACAGACCTCTAGCTTATACCTCTTCTACTGGAAATGTTTACAAGAGACATATTCTTATGCTGAAAACTCATGACATTTAAAAACAAAAAAGCCTACTTATCATAACAGCCTGAGTCATGTAACACTTGCAGAATATTTGGGTTATACTGAGGACTTTTAAAAAGGAAAAAAAAAAAATACCCCCCACCTTTCTTGGTCAGCTTCTGCAAAGTTGCAATACTTCAATTCATGTGTGATGCTATCCTTGTGCACCAGGACTGTAAGAAATCTTCCACTGATTGCAGACCACTGTATTGAAGCTTTACTTTTTTGGTAATGAATTACTTGCAACTGTTTGTCTCGTATCTCTCCGTTTTTGGAAGCAGAAATATTTTATAATATAATATAAATAAATATATAAATATAAAGATTCCTTTAATAGTTGTGTTTTGGTTTAGATTTTGTGTTTCTAATATAGCAGACCTTCTAATCTAAACATAAGAAAAATGAAAATGGAAACAGACCCCTCTACCTTTATACCTCTCCTGTTTGAAATTTTTGAGACACACACCTCCCCTCTTTTTTTGCCTTGTTGCTAAGTGTCATGAAAGTTGTTCCCTCATTTTTTCAACTCTTATAACAAGGGAAATGTAGTACAAAAATAATATAGTAGAGTAGAGAATTGATATAATAAGTCTCAGGTTTTAAAATAAAATGTTTGGAAAAAGTATAGGAAAAAGTACAGGAAAAAGTATTCTTCCTAATTCATTCTGTAGAAACCGGTAAACAGAGATGATGTGATATCTTGTTTTTGTTTCCCTGTCATCCTGAACAAGTGCACTTTGCAGAGTTCTTTGTGTCACATTGTGACTGGTTCGAAGGAAATTCTCATTTCTAATTGTATTCCAAAGTTCATCTAATGGTTTCTTTCTAATATGGAAGAAAAAATCAGCTTTCTGCTTTGTTTCTTAAACAGAGTCCCAATATATAACAGTGATAGAAACAATAGGGGAAAGTCAGGAAAGGAAAGGGAAAGGAATACTGAACACATGCTGCTAAACCGTTCAGCTGGGGGTTACTTTGCTGTACAAACAGTGTGACCCATCAAATGCACTACATGTGCCGTCTAGACTCAGTTTGCACATTTACTGATGACCAGTATGCACAATGAAATCTGCAGTAAGCCTAACCAGAGGATCATACAGTGGGCACTCCCTGGCTGGCACCTTGTTTGTGACCTCTCTCTGGTTATGTACTTTATTTGAGGCAAGTGGTTTTGCCCTCTCTGTCTCTCTCTCTCCTCCTTCACCAGGGCCCTGAATCAGTTAATCATCTACTGAGGGAAAACAAACTGAAAAGCTGAGATAAAAAAGTGTTTCAGGGAGTACCCTCCAGCAGATACCAAATACTCCCACTTCTCTTCTAATTTGAAGAATTTGCAGAACCATTTCTAGCTTTCTCCCAATACCCTGTGACTTGTTCTTTCCTGATTTAAAGAACTTGTTAGCAAATTGGCCTCTGTCAAGAATTTTCTGAAATTTGTTAGAGGGGAAAATGGCTCTGACTGTCACTTCTTAAGGTGACAAAGGATGAATCGAAAGTTGTGTTTGGAATCTGAAGACTAATTTAAGATTATACAGGAGGAGGGTGGCTTTTGGTTTTACAGTCCAACAAAAACAATACACTAATAATGCAAATTTATTACTATTTCATAGCTTCCTTGGAATAAACCACATCATCTATGGTGCATGCATTAATAGGTCTTGCCTGTGTGTAGAAGCAGGATGTTTTACAGTTGGAGAGTAAGGAGTTATGCCCTGATTTTAAAATTAAGTAATCATAGCAGAGATCTGACTCAGTGGTAGGAAAGGTATCTAAGATGACAAAATTCTTATAATAGATGAGAAAATTAAATGATTGCCAGGAAACTCCCATGAAAAAAATGAGCAAAACAGGAACAAAAAGATCCTCTTGACATAATGAAATCTGTATTCTAAACACAGCTGAATCTAACAAAATAAATATCAAACTAGGCAAGATTGATGAAGATGGTCTGGAAAAGCTGTTACCTGAATTATTATGGGCCATGATTCTCCAGTGGATTAAAATAGCAGTAAGTTTTGGGGTGATAGATGAATTTTGGTTTTATTTTCTACAGATTTTTAAATTTTTTTTTTAAGACTTGGAAATTACTAGTTATCTGCGCTCAGTGTAGTCACCCACCCAACTCAGGAATATCAAGAGATACCTTGAAACATATCTTTGCTTTTAAATATTTTTTAAAAATTCTTTATTTAAAAAGGAACAATTTGATAACATTCTAAACACAACTTGTAACTAGTTAAATTTGAAAGCAGACCAGACTTCATATTTTTTAGAATTTCATATTTCTAAATACATCAAGAGTAACATAACTTTTAGAGTAACTTTTCAGATCATGAGCTTCCCCAATTTTTCTGTACACTAATGTATTTAAAAAAAAAGTCAATATTCAATTGTTGTGGAAGGCACCATGCTTTGAATTCATTATGGGGATAGGAGGTTGAACAGTAGAGAAACAAAACCTAGTTGCTTTCATTGTGGGATGTACATATGCAGTTACTGAGAAAGTGTTAGAAGAAGAAGGAAGCCTTATTCTTGTATGAGCAGCACAGAGATTACTTGGCCTGACGGTGTTATTGTTCAAGTAAAACTCTTACTTCAGACCAAGTCATATGAATATCTCCACCTGCTCTACAGCATCTTAATTCAGAATTCACGAGTGATGCAAAATAAAGGGGCTATATTAGTGAGTCTGGCACTCTCATAGCACAAACACACTAATTTCTTAAGGTTTTGCTGATTTGTGGCTTAATCGGGAACTGTCATTGTTTTGAGTCACTGAAGGCTTTCAGGAAGGGAGTGGTCAGTTGCCTAGAATGAAAATACTAAGTTATCACATAGAAGTTATCATACATACAGAATGACTCATGCTTTCTGGCATGGGTTAAGGACTCTGTAGGTACTCTATTGTTCTTCATCTACTGGAATGATAGAACAGACCAACTTCCTGGCCATCTGTGCTGGTCTTCTAATAAGCATATTAAAGAACTGAAAGAGTTATAAAGAAAACAACGTTCCCATCTAAATATATTTATGTATCTGTGTCTTTATGCATGTTTGCTGCTTGTACAGGAGTAAAAAATGCGAGTGGGAATAGAGTTTGGATTGCAAAATGTTGCAAACATGCATAAAATAGATTCTTTTGGGGTGAAACCAAAACAGAAAATCTCTCCTGGCTGCACACATTGGGCATACAAGGGGTCTAACTCAATGCATGGAAGCCAAATAAGTGAAGTTCTGTAGCTTATCCTGAACATGTGCACAGATGCAAAGTTCTTGAGTTACTGATCTGACGTGACAATCTGAGAAGGCTTCCTACACTGTTAAAGGAGCCAAATGACATGGGCACATTTATACTTGCTATCAAATGTCAGTCTTCTAGCAGCAGCTCTGCTGTTCCTTCATGTCTGTAGTTCCACTCTGTTTTTTTGTTATGCCCAACTTCCATTGCCCTTGTCCCTTGCCAAGTCCTTTTCTGAACCTTTTGTCTCTACAATAGACCACTTCTTATTGTTCCACTTTCCAATTATCCACTCAGGTCTTCAACACCTGGGCTTCCCAGAAAATCCACCTAGGGCACCGAGGAAATTGCCCTGCTGCTCATCAGCTTGTGCCATGAGAGGCTGGAGCTGCTGTGCCAGCAGGGTAACGCGGCAGCAGGGTCAGGAGGCTGCTACCCTCATCACTACTATGGGGTATGAGGAGAGCAGCAATCACTGTACATGATGTTCAAGATGATGAACAGTATTTCCTTGAAGACCCAGGCACTGGAGACCACTCAACAGCTGTGCCCTTAATGTAAAGATCCTGAACAAATATTTGGACATCCATACTTAGGGCTCCAGAGCAGGTAGTGTGTAAGAGGAGCTGGGAGGAGAGTGAAGGTTCAGCTCTGTTCCAGGATCCCTGTTTCTGAAAAAAAGATACTGAAGGTGCATGCTGACATCCAAGGATGCCTATATTCAATCTGAAGGAGTAAAGTGATGAGCTAAGCACATGATGGGTACTCCTTCCCTTATGTTTTTCTTTTACACAGCTGATAACTGAGCTCAGCGTTGGAGTGAGGTTCAGTGTGGTGTCACTGCTTGATGTGATGACACATGAGATGGTGTCACTCTTGAGTGAACAGGAGCAGAAATATGGCTTGCTTCCATGTGGGAAAGTAGTAATGCGCCGCTGTTGTTGGCGTGTGGCAGCTGCCAAGATAGCATGACACTTTGTAGAGACTTCTGCTGAGGTTCCTGCAAAGCAGGCAGAAAAGGCTTGTTGAATAGCTTTCCTTCAGACAGCTATGTCAGGACATTTGGTTCAAGTAATCAAAATAAACTGAAGTAGAAATCCAAGAAGAGTGTGCAGTATAATATAGCCTGCAGAACCAGCTGCTCCAGGCTGCTGATCTGCTGCAGGGTGGTACTAGGCCAAGATTGCTACTTCTCCTTGAAAACATGCTGAATTTGTGCTTGAGCTGTGTACAAGGGCTTCTCTGTCACTTGAGGTTTCTCACTGCCCTCGACAGATTTTTTTTTGGCAAGCAAAGCTATTGTTTTTTCACAATAATAAACTTTTTCTGTCTTTAATATTCCAGTAATTAACTTCATAATCAGTGACAAAAGGGATATGGGAACCTGAGGAAAGAAATGGATGAGCAAGGATCTTTATTCTTAACTGACATTCCAGCAAAGTGCTTATATTGGAAGTGATCTTACGTGGAGGGAAGGCTGGGCTCATAAGGGCCTAGCTAAGACTGTACTTTTATAGGTTACCTTGTGATGTATAGGTAGCTTATAACACTTCAAGGTATGGTGTCTGGCTGTTGGAAGATTTGGCATATGTCTGAGAAGCTCCTTTACCCAAAGCAACAGATAACTTTACAGTTACCGAATGGTTACCAGTAAGTGTCCACTGCTGTAACAGAAAAATGATTCAGCACAGCTGCTGGTTTCTAGAAATTCCAAAATACGCAGATCTGGATCTCTACAGCTAAATATCTCCATGGTTTGTTTTTCTTTGTGTGTGTGAAATATAAGGTTTCATTATTCATTTTCTTTAAATGTTTCTCCAGTATTGTAACTTGTTCAAGTGTTTTAGAGAATCTTGTAAACTGATGGTTTGTTTCATTGATTAAGTAAGAGTTGTGTGTAGGAAAGACTTTGTAATGACAATTGAAACTATACACATAATTGCATAGTTTCCACTCTATAAAAAGTGATCTGCAAAGCTGGAAGATATCATTAGACTTGTGTTTATAACTCAGGATGGCCTCATTTCACCAGCTTTTCTTGCAAATTAGTTCCCAGATGTCAGAAATATTGTCCAGTTGCCAGCTATTGCATAAACTCCTGAAGTGTGAGATATGACTTACTGCTCTTGCACTGACCTCAACTGTCAACAGGAAAATAAATGATCATGAAACAGATTGGATGAAGCAAGACTCAGAAAAGCAAACTTAATATCTAATTTTAAGTAGCCTTTGATTACACAACTATCACATTGTATCTGAGATACATAATTTTACCGTTTCTCAACGTTAGCAAATGTTAGCAAAAAGCCTTGTATTCTTGGATAACCAGAAAACCTTTATATAGGTTGGCAGCTGTGTTTAAACCTCTAGCTATCTGACTTCTAACAGCATTTGTGTGTAATATAGAAATTAAACCCACTACTTTTAAAGTTCATCTGAGGTGGGGAAGTGGCTCTGAAGTCTGTGTCCCAGCTTGTTGATGTTGTCTTCCTAAGATGAGATGCTTCCAATTTGTGTCCTATGCATTTTACTACAAAGTGTTGCAGAGTACAAGCTATCTCAATGTCACAAGTAGCATCCCTGCCCCATATCGTGCATTGCGTGGCAGCGGGAGTCTCTAAAAGTGACCTCTTAGAAAGGTCAGCTCCTCGTTGCTAGACTTTCTTGGGGCCTTGGCTGGGTTCAAGGAGATCAGGATGCGCTGTCTGTATGATACTAGTTTTGTATTGGCAATATAGATCCTGTCACATAGCCACCCCATGCCTCATTCCCAGAGTAGCCCAGAAGTCTCTTAGACAAGACTGTAGGAGGGGAAGGTCTTCATGTCCTGAGGAAGCAAGAAACTGGGGTAATCCAGTGTTGAGAGGGGTCAGCTGTGCTATAGCAGCTGAAATAGATTTTTGCTTAAAGTGTCAAAATCTCCCTGCATCCTTTGCTTCATCCTGTTTTCCCCTATCAATGCATTTTATAATCTAAAGCTTGGCATTTTGAGGAGTATGAACCAGGGCCGTAGTCTTGCATGAAGACACATTTTTATTTTTCTAGTGACTTGACTGACTTCTGCAGCAGAGATGCTGTTTTTTTCATTTAATCCCAGTCCTGCAGAATCTGCCAGGGTTGCTATTGTTAATCATAGTACTCAAAAATCACTAGCTAGTTCCTGGGACAACTGGATTATTTTTTTAAATAGGATTTTATTTACTTTCTATTTTATCAATTTTAGGAAAAACTGTTCTCATGTTTGCAAGATCTCTGCCTGAGCTGAACCTTAAAAACTTTCTAAATGAGTGAGATTCTTATAAAATCTCATTTCTAGAAACATAAATACATAATATCATGAACTTGCAGGTAGTACCCTTTATACTTGCTGTGTAATAACTCCCTTGCTTACTCCATGTATTTGTAAATCTCATGGTTATTCATAGCTTGCTATAGTTGTCCTATAGTTAGATACCTGTGGGTACCTATAGTCATCCATACACATATGGATGAAGTTATAGCTGATTAAACAGCTGATCAGATAAGCAACATATTTATAAAGACATAAAAAAATCTTTCTGCACCAACTGGACTAGAAAGCTAGTCAGATGGACTCAGTCTTGTTCCCTTGGCTTTAACTTATTTTCAAATATCAACCTCATTCTCCTAAATAAGAGTGCCTTGCTGTGTTGCTTAACAAAAATGTAAGGGAGTCGACTGTAGCTTGCAACAGCATCACCTTATTCCAAATTTGCAGACTCAAATGATTAATATCAGGCAGATGGCAGACAGTTTGCTGTAAATCATACAGGGCTGTCAGGTCACCAGTCATTGAATCTCAGCTCTACAATGTGACACTGGGTTAACAATCTAATTTTGTATAAGGAGAATTGCACTCACAAAGTAGTTTTTCACTCAAATAGGTTTGTAAAATGACTCCACTGTATGCTTTCTTAGGCTATTGTTATTTCTCCATTTAACTTAATTTGTTGTCTATGTGCAAACTCATTAGATGGCTTCATAATCAAATTGCAAGGTTGGCCATAATTATGCAGTCAAAAGTGGCTAATGGGTTCAATTCTAACTGTAAGTTCTAGCTGAAAGAGCTGGGAGAGGGTAATTCTGGAGAGTTTTTTAAAAAGAAAATTACCTTAAATTGAGATTTTTCAGTTCAGAACTAGAGAGATATGTGCTAATCAGAATTTACGTCACTGTGTTCCTTTTTAAAAACCGTAAATGTTACTAGAGATGTAATACTAGAACACTATATGTAGGCTACTTACTGTGTTTTAATTTTAAGAAAAATTTCAGATCTCAGTTTACGAAATCTTAGTGGCTTTTTAACCCAGGTGCACAAATAAATCTCTTAGATAAAGAAGTATCAGCTGGTAGTTTACACTGAATTTATGTAAGGTTTATGACCTGGTGTCTTTTTGTGTGGTTCAGACTTATAGCTGATTTGGGGGGGGATTTTTCTTTGTTTGTTTTCGGTGAACCTGTTAGCATACCTACCTGAAATGCTTGTATTTCACAAGAATGCCATACTGGCTTCCCCTCAAACTCTTGCAGAAAATGCCAGTTGTGTAGGTTCCCTCTGCCAGTCAGCTGAAGAATAATAAATGTTTCCTGTGGGGGTAGGGAAATAATTTTGGTTTCTGTGATTAGAAAAATTAGGAGTTTTAATGAAGTCACAATTATTTTGTTTCCACTTCATTTACTAGGATGGTGTTTAGAAAAAACACACTTAAACTTGAAATGTTTTGGCTTCTATATGGCATCCTCTAGTGCATAAAAGATCTTAAGATCTGTTGTTGATGTTTTGAATAATATATAAAATGCTTATTTATTTTTTTATTTTGTATGTATGTGTTCATGTATACAGACAGTATGAGAGTTTTGGAAATATCTGCTCCAAAACTTGTTTAAAAAAAAAAATAATAATTTTAAACACAGAAATGCTCTACTGGGAAAAATTTCACTGCTTCTAAACCAGATTTTCTTCCTCACATCTAGGCACTCAATTCCATAAACTGTGAGACAGAGGACCTGCAAAGTTAAGCTTCATTTTCCAATATCTACAAGTTAACTAGGGGATTTCCTTCAATTTACAGGGAATTCTTCTGTCCTCTGAATTATTTTTATATCTGGAACATCTAGATCATTCCTTAACAAAACCTTAATTGCACTTGATTTCTAGCTATGATTAAAGTATTTTCTTAAGTGTTCAGGTATTTTTGCATGCAGTGACACTTCTACAGAGTAGATACAGTGATGAAAGTGAAGGATGCTCAAGATGCAGTTCCCACCATCTGCATTTAAATTCCAAGGCAGGACAAAGCTGGCCTCTTTCCCTTCTGTCTTTGTTAGTATAACAGGCCGTGAAAAAAGGGAGACTTGCATTGGATTTTGTTAACACCTACTACTTTCATCCCCCACTTCCCCTTAAATAGCAGCCGTCTGAAGTGTGCCTGTACACTTTGATCACTCTACCTTTACCCTCCGTAGTCCAGGAGCAGCGGGAAATGCCTGCTGCCATCTCTGGAGCAGGACTCTGGTGGCAGCCTCACAAACTCACTGGTTTACAGCAGAATGAGATGAATAGCAACAAGGGCAGCAGATTTGAAGAAATTGAGCTACTTTGCAGGGTTAGAGCCAAGGAAAAGTTATTTTAAGCAAGAGAATAGTCTTAATATTTCTGTGGTAATACCTATGTGGCTAACTGGGCTTTGTCCTAAATCAGAAATTCCCAAGACTGGGTTATTGGGAAGGATGAGGTGAGCCAGCTGGGTTAAAGAGCAGGGAGACTACACGATGTTGACTCTGCCATAGTTTTCTGCAGGAATGTTTCATGAAACTGCTTAAAAGGTTTAATGGATCTTTCTAATTTCACTTTTCCTGTAAGCAGTTTGTGTGACTATCAGCAATGCTTGTGAATAATAGGAAGAGTACAATTATGTCTCTCACGGTTTGCTCCCTGAACAGTAATGAGAGATTCTGTATAAACTGTTTTGAGGATGCTGCCCAAAGGGGTTTGTTCTTTGGCAGTCAGATGCTTACCTGAGGAGATTTTATGCATCTGTTGAAAATTGTTGCAGAGTGAAATGGAACAAAAACCTGTTATAGTAATCTAAGCACTCTCCAATATATCAGAGGTTCCAGTATAAAAAGAGATATATTGGAGATATATAAAAAGAGATATTATAGAAATAGAGAAAGCTAAATTGGAAGACACGTGTGAGGAACTATAATTAAATGCAAGGTGACTCTGTCTACAGTTTAATGATTGTGTGATTCGATGCAGGAAAACTTCTCACATGTAAGTTTATGCTGAAAGACTTTGGTGAGTGTTGGGGACTACTTTTTTTTCTTGTCAGTCTCACCAATTACAATTTTCAAGTTCCTTTTTAAAATCTCTATCCATATGGGTCTTAGACCACATCAAAGACACTTGATTTATCGAGAAAATTATTATAAGTCTATAGAGTTCAGTGTCTGTTGTGCCCTCACTACACTGAATAGTGTAGTATTCTGGAAGAATTTATGGGCTTTGCTGGGCCTTTCTTTGTGTAAATCATTTAATGCCATATTTACACTTAATCTCTTTCTTCAACTTTAATAAAAAGCAATCCCAGTAGAAAGTCCTATTCTTAAGACACTGAACATCTCCTGGGAAGTGTTGGAAGTTCTCACAAAAGTTATTGGGAAGACATGATTGTGATTATTCTTTCAAGATGACTTCTCCCTCTCAGTTGTATTCTAAGTCTTGACCGAAAAAAGTGCTTGTGGACGTGTGCCTTTCTTACACTTTTTAAAATTATTTTTAAATTAAAATCTGTTTTTAAAAAAGTCTGTTTGACTTCTAACTCTATTTGGATGGCCCAGTGGAGTGCTAGAACTGCTTACTGATGTCATTGTAGTCTCAAAAATCATCTCTATGCTCTCAGTACTTTTATACTTTTGATATGAGGCACTTGTATACATTGGCATCCTTCTTTCAGATGTCAGGTTTTACTCTGATTTGTTTGAACTTATATGTAACATTTTCTAAAGCCACATCCAAATGGGACATTAGTACACATTATGAAATGACAGACTTGGTAATTATTCTGTCTTCAAGAAGTTGATGTGGCATAAAAGAAGACATATTTCCTACAGTAAAATTTTCTGTTGTAAAATATCAAGAGGAAAATTTGAGAACCCTGCATTTATCTTCAAGGTCTTCTAAGAATACTAGGAAACTTGTACTTCTGCATTAACATTTACCACTTACTGAAATTTCAAGGAGAAGAGACCATAAAATGCAATTACCGATAGAAACTTCAATAGTAGGGTCTGTCTAGTTCAGCATAAAGACTAACTTCATGATGAAATTTTAAAGCTACATTTATAGTGAAATACCACTTCCTATGTATCATTTATGCTGCACTGTCATATTCTTTTTCTTTTTTCTTTTTTTTCCTCTCTGGTTTTAGATGCTTATTTTTTTTGGAAAGAATGTGTTTTTCTGTTCCTCTGTAAAAGACGGTGGGCAAACAAGGTGAAGGGCATTGCCAAGAACATCAGACACTTGGGCTCAGAGGCTAATAGTTAACCCTCGGGAGTGTATATTTGAATAGTAATATGTTCATACTCTCTGTAGGCTTCTACATGATCACAGGAGTGCTGCAAAGAAATTAAAAGTGAATCTTATGGATTCCTGTGCATTTTGTTAAGAAATGCTAAAAAATGTGACATGGTCGTAAGGCCCAATGTGACATTTAAAAGGTTTTTAAAGCATGCTGTTGCATATGCAATAATACTTCAGGGAATCATTGCAGGTATGCCCCCTCAGCAAAACTCTGGCCCTCTGAGGCCCTCGGGCTGGCCCAGGAATCCAGGAGCTTCCCCACCCCCTTGCCCAGCAGCCTCTGGGCTCTAGCCCTTACCCAAAAACACCCACCCTGGAATCGTTTCAGGAAGCCTCTTTTGGGCAGAGAAGTCTTGAGATTGGCAGTGTTAGGTTAACAGTTGGACTCGATGATCTTAAAGGTCCTTTCCAACCTAAATGATTCTATGATTCAGTTAATACCCATGTAAAGCACATTTCATAGTTTAAACACCTGCATTATGTTAACAGCTACAAGGCATTGTGACTTGCTTGTTCTATGAGTCAAAAAGTTGATTCCTTAGAGTGCTTAAAATTCCTAGGGCCGCTCATGGGATTTCCCTAAACTGCTGCATGGATATGCAGAAGGGAGGAATGCTGCAAGAGGAATAGAGGAAAATAGACAATATGTTAACAATATAGCAATATCCTATTCTATACAGACAGTAAGGCCTCTCCTAGCAATTTTTTTTTCACTGTCAGAATTGGCTTTCAGCATAAATGGCTAAATTTTCAATTAGAGAACTCAGTAATGCTAAACAGTTTTGGATGAACTGGCCTCTAAATCCATATTGTTAATGCTGTTGTTAGCTCCTATAATCCAAGTGGTTGGTGAATTGCTTGTGTCCACACTAAGTGACTACTCAGTGCTGTGAACACTGGGTTAACTGCTGGCCAGACAGATGGAATTGAAAGAGATCCTCAGAAAGAGTTGGTTGAAGAAAGTATCCCTATTCCCTACTTTATTTTTCAATAGTGTATTGCTATTAAAATATCACTATTGTTACACTTAAGGGAACTATGTAGTTATTCAACACAACTGATCTCAAACTGGTCAAACTAAGGATGCCCCACTAAGGTCATATTTTAAAAACTTTAGCTGTGCCACTAGTTAATATAATTGTAGGTCTCAAACTAAATTTACTTCATCTGTAACTTTACCAGATATAGTAGAACTACAGTGTAAGTTACATTCTTCCTTTATTAAACTTTCTTGAAGGATTTCTTTGTCTATGTATGTTTCTCTGGCCAGTATTGTTTTTACCTCTTGTAAAACGTAACTGCCTTGAATACTTTACTAATATTTCAAAAGCTTTAGTTTGTATATTTAAAAAAAAAAAAAATCCTTAAAATCTAAACCACCAAACCCATTTAACTAACACTTGCTGACTCCACACAGACTGTAGTTGAATGTTAAACAAACTACTTCATTTTGTTATTGCTTGTTACAATCCAAAGAAAAGAAAAAAGCCTTTCTTCTCAATAATAAATGTGCTCAAAAGGTAACAGATGTAAAGATCTTTGAAATCAGTGTTCTGCAACTGGGCTTACTCCCCTTCTTGTGACTGAGGCTGGATAATGCTGGTGTTGACTTTACATTACTTTCATACCTTGTTTTTTATCTATGTGTTGAAAAGTGACAGTAGTTGTGTGTTTTCAACCCTTTCTCCTTTAGCAGGAATTTGGGTGATTCCTATTGTCTGCTCTTAATCTTACCTAATTTTGATCTGATTGTGCCTGCCACAATTGAAACAGGTGCAGAAGACTCAAATATTGGAGGAAGCTCCCTGTGGTTGTGTCTAATGGGAAGAGGATTCTCTTCTTCATAAGGGTCAAGTTCAGATGGAGCAGTATTAGTTAACTGGTGTCTTAAGTGTCCACAGCTGTTTACTTTTATAGCATATTTTACAGTTGTTTAATTTCATAGTTTGGATTGCACTGTTGTTTAGTTTTGAAATGGAGGTCTCTTCCCTCTTTAAATATTTGCATAGTGGGTCACAGCAGTTGCTCCAGGAGGTTTGATCCTGCAGGGTTAAGAGAGCACTTGTTGAGCAGTGCCTTTTTCTGTACCCCTGGTTCTTCAGCCGCTTGCTTGGTAGCATCGGTTTGGCTGTTTGTTTCCCCGGGAGCGGGAAGGGAGGACATACGGCGTCTAAGGCAAGAGGCTACAATTAAACTTTTAAGAACCCCTGTGAATAGCAACCTAGTCAAAAACAGTACTTTTAGAAGTATCAGGTAAATCTGTATGCTCATCGGGGCCAAAGGTTTATACATTTTTGTTGAGTAGTCCCTTGTTTTCTGGTTTCATGGGGGTCTCTACAGAAGGCAGACTCAGAGAATGAGACCTTGATACTCTGGTTTTTAAAGAGTAATTTATTTCTCTTAAAGTTGCTGCATCATAGTGAATGTAGCTAATTGTGAGATAAAACAGTACACAGTGTAAGCTTATCCAGATTTAATATAACAGAAGTAAGGCCTTCAGATGCTTTTGTATTTTCTCTGTTGAACAGAAAAGCTACTAGCTGGTCACTCACTGCCCTGTTACTGCAGGGTACCCGAGAGCATGGACTGCAATATGTAGTTGCAGCTCAGCCAGTAGCTGCTCAGAGACATCTCGGACTCTGCCAGAGTTGCTCAAAATCTTCCACTAATATTCTGTAATGTAATTTCTGTGATAGTGATACACAACACAGTATGCTTTATAACGCATTCAAGTGAGAACAAAAGAAAAAAAGGCAGAGTGTCATATGTCCAGTCAGAAGTGCAGTGTAAATAGGAGTGTAAAATTGCCTCCTGTGACCTACAGAGCCAAGAACACAGTAGTAATCTTCTAGGATAATTATATTTCTTCTCACATTGATTTACTATTTACAAGATGCTTGTGGTGTAATTTGAGAAGACAAAAATAAATAGTTCAGCTGAACAAACCAACATCAATTTTCCTCCGCAAGCTGAGCATTCCACACGATTCCTTAGTTCATTTTCTTCCAAGTTTTGCATTTATCAATGGTGTTTGTCACTGAAAAAAAAAAAATTCTTGTAGCTTCCTCATTCCAACTCCTCTTATTTCTTATTGCACTTATCATCCCCTCCATTTCTCTTTCCCTGCTCCAGGGTTATTTGTTTAAAAAAAAGGGTATTGTATTCTTTCCAAGCTCTTGGTACTCCCTTTCAGCATCTCAAACATTTCATGGCTAGATGAAGATAGGAGTTCAAATTCCAGATGCCCCCTAAATGTAAACCTTGGATTGAGGAGCTTGATTTAATCCTAGCAGATATCTGAGGGGGAACAAGTTTTCGCTCACATAAGTATCTGGTGGGAGGAATGAAGTAGAAGCTTCTTGTAACCCCCATTTTACCTCCTGAATGTGGATGGATAGACATAGTTGTGTCATGCGTGTTCATCGTAGGTGCTGGGAAGCTGGGGTTGCTGAAGGTGTGATGCTCTTAGAGAAGATTGGGCAGGAATGCTTTATCTCCATCACTTTGGACAAATATCTGGGTAAATTTGAACTTGGCAATATGAAAAATCTGCTGTGTGTGTTTTCTTCCCCCCTCCTTACTTTTAGTTCTGATTTTTTAGATCTAAAGTAACACTTGAAAGCTTGTGTTGTGCAAACTCTAGCTTTTTTGGAATTACAACGATCTTTGACAGAGACATCCCACTTCAGTATTTTATGGTTATGCTGTGACAATTCCTAGTGTAGGTTCAACAAAACATGGATTTGTAGCAGTAATGAAGACCAAATCTTTGTAAAGAACTATCTGCTGTACAGTCTTGAAAACAGAAATGGAAGGTGAATAACAGAAAGTGCAATACTGAGTTTGCAGCTTGTGCACGTTAGGTTGAGTAGCACTAAACAGGGGAGCATTTATGAAATGGAAATCTTCAGTAGGTATCTTCTCTCTTGCTCTGATGCTAGGTACTGTAAAGCAGTTTCAGATCACTGTGGAAATGGCAGAGTTTCAACAATGATTACAAGATTTCTAATCAATTCTGCCATGTCTATTCTTTAGAATTTTTAAGGACAAAGTTTACAGATGGAGGACTGAAGTCACTTGTGACAGGAGCTGCCTCAACTGTGACTATAACATCATAGAAGGCAGCATTCCTATATCTGTTTTCTGTGCTAAAAGTGTATTACACTCTCACTTATAAGGGATTCTTCCAGAGCAAGGACAGAAGAGGATTGTTTTATGCTTACCAGCTCCAACAGCAAGTCTGTTTTCTCTTTAAGACAGCTATTTAACTGCTGATTGCAATGAGACTGTAATCCCAACAGTGGTGTCTCAGCACTGCTGCAATATATGTATATTTTTAATTTCACCACATTTTTCGCTGTTCCCTGATTTCTGTCCACCCAGCTCCCCAACAGTCATCAGAAACACTGGAAGTAAGCTTTATTGCTCAAATGGATGTTTCTTTTCTCCTTCTGTGTTGGCATACAAAGTCTAGAGAGATTGTATTTCTTGACACAAGTTTTATCTTTAAGCTTCCCCAATCTGAAACATAAAAGAAATGTATACTATTAATCTTCTAACAATTGCTCTTATAATTTGCAAATTGCATGACCACATAGCCTTACTAAGCATATAGTCATGATATTTTTCTATCGTGTATGCTTTCATATATGTTGGCACAGCATCTTGTGACTTCTGTGGTTGAAATTTTCTTCCAGCCTTTTACCGGGATATTGGTTCCCCCCCCTTCCTTTTTTTAAGCTATAGATTTCCTTTCCATTTGTTTAGTATGGTTGAAGAGACTACCATGTGCATGTCAGAGCAAAAAACTGTTGGTCAAACATGTTTTCTTAAGCTAGTATTTAATCATTCTGTAATCTGGAGTGTTCAACAGGAAGTTGTCTGAGAAATCGCAGTTAAAAAAAGAGATAAATTCTTCTACCAGGCCTTATTTTAATGGAAAACATTGGAATTGGTAATGAAGTGTCCTTACAAATTTCCACATCATGGACTTAGAAGTGCACTATGCAATATATCTGACAAAAGGGAACCAGAATCAGGATTTCTTATGTGTGTGAATGCCCAGTGAAAGAAAACTGAGTCCTATTAAAGAGCTTGTGATCTTCTAAATATGCAAAAATTAATGACTGAATAACTCGGTCTTGAATCTCTTCAGTATGTTGCCTGCAAGAATGGCCAAATAATTTTTTTATATTTGCAAATGGGTTTTCATATTCAGATTCAGCTATGTTAACTGTAACAGACCCTGTAATCTGCCCTCTTGAAACAACTGAAACAGCAGTGGAGAGCTGATTTTGCAGTTAGCTGTGGATGCAGTAGACAGGCATCTTGCTCATATCATCATCTGTGATGTGACAGTTTTGAACTGCAAATTGAGTTGCAAGTGATTTGGGTGCACATGTGTAGCCTTGAAATGATCACTGCTTCCAGCTGGAGCAAGGATTACTGGCTCTTCTTGTCCTCTTCCCCCAGTCCCTTTTGTTAAAGAACAAAAGCTTGGGTTGCTGCAAGTAGTGTCAACATCCAGTCTGTTGTGCTCTTTCAGTAACTCACCTATCATAGCATTCCATTCATATCAAAATAGGAGGTGAGCTGTTAATTCTGGTGGATTCTACTGCATTTAGACACCTAAATTGGATGCAGTGACAGCAGCAGCTGTGGATTGGATAACTTCCTTAAGAATTTTATCCCAAGTTGTTCCTGACTCCTTGAGCCCAATGCTACAGGTTTCGTATGAATATTTTGCCTCTCACTTCTCAATAACAGCATTGGCGTTAGTGTATGTGGATAACATAGGAATCCTTCGACAAAAATGTCCCGTCCACCTGTCGTAAAACCAAGCAGACTTCTTGAAGTTTGCTCTCCCTTTCTCAGACAGAATATGAACTAATATTAGCTGTCTTTCAGGAGTGCACAGTTCGCATCCTTTTCAGCATGCTGAGACTTGATGTTTTCAAACTAAATTATGTGAATTGATAATTTGAGATATGTGGCAAACACCTGATTATTTCTTTTTTCCTTTTCTGTTGAAACTTGGGTTGGGGGAGACTGAGTTAAGGCTTTGGATGTTCCTATTATGTCATTGCATTTTCACATTGTTGCTTCCTTTGTGTAGAGTGAATTACAACTGATGTCCTTTGAGCTCTCATGAGCTTTGGGCACTTTAGAAACTTTACACATTTCTCAAACTCCTGTTCTCATATTAATTCTATGCAGTCCAACCTGTTTTAAGTAAAAGCTGAAAAGTGTGATTTTTTTTGGTCCCCACATCCAAACTGAGAATAGGAGAAACATACAATGAAATGCAAAAAGATACTTTTCCATTTCCCTCTGTCTGTCCAGGCAATGACTAAGGCTGAAGTTCAGAGTTTTTCCTGTCTTAACAATTTAGTTTTGTATGTGATGCCTGAAGACAATGGCAATTATGTTCTAACAGATTCTCAAGGCTCTAAAGGGTATCGCTAAGTTTGCTTATGGTAAAATTGTTCCTTTTTATAGAGGATAGGACTTGAAACAAGGGAAACGCTGTGCTAGACCATAGCCTACCTACAGTACCATGCCTCTTAATATATCACATAGTTCTGAGATGGAGATGGGTGTTTGACACTTGGGGTTCCACTTCTGGATTAATAACGTACTGAGCTAATAATTATGCCTGTTCATAATTTTGGTGAGGCAGGTCTAGTAAAGGTATCATATCATCTCAAGCTTGATAAGCTTAGCAAAACATGGCACATTCATGAAAAGCTTAAGCTTTGCAGGAATGTGAAAGTTACTCTTTTGAGGGCCAAACCAATTCATCAGTATCCCCTTTAGATGAGCAGTGGAGCTGAGGAAGAGGTTGAATATCATGCTCTGAAATTCATCTCTTTGAAATCATTAATGAACATATAAAAATTCATCTTCCACAACTGAACATGACTATAATGTCAGAGGTAGGTGGTTTCCTTTGCTGGTTGAGGTGTCCCTCCCATGATATTGTGATTTGTTGTGCCTTCAGTTGTGCTGACACAGCTGTTGTGTGCTGTAGATGGCATCACCAAAGCCTTTTATTTTCAGGGTGGTGGTTGTAAACAGCTCTGGGAGATAACAGACATTTAAATCCTCCTGTCTTGCTGGATGTGTCAATAACTGAGTGCAACCAGTATGTTGGAAGATGCTCATGCAACCATGTCACTTCTGTGCCACGAATACGTGCTCTGTGAGCAGCAATGACTGGGGATGTCCAGGAGTCCCCTTGTTTATTCCTTTCAGATGCCAGAAGGATTTCAAAATAATTGTAAACTTGTAATGCAACTATGTGTGTATCTTAGGTCATACAACTGAATAATCAGCCTGTAAACAGTGTCCAGTTATGTAAATCCCTTTAATATTAGAGGATAAGCTTATACTCTAACGCGTATTAAAAAGTTTGCTGCTTTGTTGGCTTATCTAAACACTATATGTTTATTTTGATGTCAGGATCAATTCTGCATGCAGCACTGGGCATGTGAAATCAAAACCTGGCTTTTGTGCTTAGCTTCATCTTGGGACTGCAAAATGCTCTAACACATTCTCCTGTAATGGCAAAGGTACAGAGGGTTAGTGTTGAATTATTTCCTCTTTTCTAATTCTCTAAAGTATTTTTTTTTTAAATCACTGAGTTTGTTTTTGAATTTGTTTACAGGTTGGCTCTTTTTTTTTTCCTTTAACCCTTTAGTCTATGAAGTAATGACACTACTGTAGCACTGGGAGCGCGCTATGAAATTCTATCAGGTTTTACTTCATTGGGTTTTTAAAATTCAGGTCTATTAGTATTTATATTAAGCTTGTGCCAGGTCTTTTACTGCCTTTACTGCATGCTATGTGCTTGAAGCGGTGCGCTTTAACCAAGATACCAAATAGAACTGCCAAGACAAACCACTTACGAACTGTAAGCCATTATCTTTAACTCATCTGGAATCCCTCAGCAAGTACATTGGCTTATGCTGTGTGTGCAACATTTTCATTTTACAGATATTAGAAAAATAGTGTAGGAATAAGAGAGAATCTTTCCATTCAGAAGACACAAGCCAACCAGTCAACTGGTGGTTCTTCAGAAGCTGCTGTGGTTTCAGGGCTGCTCTTGCATTTTTGCATCCTGTTTTCGTTGCCAGTTTCATGCTGGAAGTTCTGCCAGGTTTTTGTTCCTGCTCTTTGCCTGCTGTACTGCTGCCTTTCTGAGGAGCAGGCTGGAATATAAGAAAAAAGCGTGAATTGCAAATGCATGCTGTTGTTCAAAGTTGTCTAACGTAGCAGAACTCCGCTGCTCGCTTCATCCTTTTGAAGCCCGTTTGCTTAAGTTTTGTTTGATGTGAAACTGTCTTTTTAAATAGCATTTTAAAATTTAAATTTCTGTTTGAAGTAATGGGACCCTCTCTGCAGGTTACTTAAGAGCTTTAAACTGGTAGCCTGCTGTAAGGCAGTAAAATTGCAGTGTTTTTTAAAGCCAATTCAACTATTTATTTCATAATGTATCTCAGACAGATTAAAACCTCCGTTAATCCTAAGTAATTACTGCAACCCTTTGCACAATTAGCTTCAAACTTTCAGGTCAACAGAATAATTACATTAAAAGATGAACCTATTTCTCTTCCCCATTTAACTCCCGTTTAAGTGGAAGAATAAATTAGGCTAAACAGATGCCATAGATTTTATTTGGTTAAGAGGAGATTTATGGCCTAATATTTTGTTGAATCACAATTTCGTGTGCACCTGTTTTAAAATAATGCAGAGATTGATTAGTAGTTTTTTGTACCAAATTTGCACTTCAGAAATGATTACATTAAAAAAAAAAAAAAAAAAAAAAGAGCCACTGGAAATCCAGAAAATAGAAGCTCCAATCTGCATGGCCAGGTGGAATGGTATTGAAATGAAAGACAGAAAGCTTCCTTTTCCTTCTATAGTGTGCGATGTTTTATTAAATCAGGATTGAGTTTATTCCAATGGTTACTTAGTTTAGAAATCAACATATATTTTCAAATGTCATCCTGTTGCTATTATAAGTAATGTGCCCAAATCAAAGCCTGATTTGGTCTTGTCATGAAAGGCACTTCAAAACTTTTTTTTTTAAACGCTGGCTTGATGTTTACACTTGTGTTTCTTTCAAAAGTGAAGGTGTGTGCTAGTTTTGGTTTTTTGTTGGTTTTTTTTTTGGGGGGGGGTGGGGGGGTGGTGGTGGTGGTGGTGACCCTGCTTGATTCCTTGGGATAAGGCAGAGAATTAGGATTTATTTCTTTGTTTTTCTTTTCTTTCCTTAAAATATATTTATATTGCAGAGGAAGGAACATATTTTAAAATATATCTATCTACAGTGAGATAGAAATGACTCTGCATTTCAGATAGCGTTGGGAAGTTTTAACTTGTCCACAGCTTTCATTTTAAGGAAGCTTATCAAGGAAAGACTATTGTTACCGAAGACTAGATGTGAGTGTCCATTTTGATTGTCTCTCTGCCGTTTCTAATACTGTTCCAGTAATTACTTCTAGATAAATTAGCAAGAAGTAAAATATGCTAAATACTTCAGATCAAATGAAGACAATATAAGGTATACTTTTTTTTAAAGTCCTTTAATCCTGCTGTAAATAGACACATCTTTCTCCCACCATTCTTCTTATGTTTACTTACATGTAAGGTCCAACATCACCTGACAAAAGACTGGTCTAGAGAAAAAATTACTAGAAGTAACTTTAACATAACTTTATCCCATCATAACAAATATTATAGTTCTTTCTAAGGCTTTACTCTTGAGTGGGGTTTTTTTGCTTTATAGTTTCATAACGGACATTCTTTTATGCAATGATGTTGCATTAGATTAATTAAATATTAAGGTGTAGACAGATTATCTTTTAAATCTGAATTGTGTATAGCAATTCAACACAAACACTTGTGTTGAAAAAGATTTTATCCTCAAGCAGACCATGAGCCTCAAGCTTTTGGAGTGCGGGAATCACAGACTCATTTAGGTTGGAACAGACCTGTAAGGTAATCAACTTCAACCATAAAGGAAGGTCCAGTGTTGCCTATTCTTTGTTTTATTCTTATACAGAAATTTTTCTTGACCCATTTTTTTGTATCCGCCTTCACTAATTACAACCTCCTTACCTTCCCTCAAGAAACTGCGGAATTAAATTGTAGTTTTGTGTTAACACATTGAGAATTGTTTCCTTGCAGTGGTTAGAATCTGCTCCTGTTTTGCAGAGATAGCTAATGAATTTCTAATGGCACCAGTGTGTCTCTGAGCTGCTGATACTGTGAGAAGAGCTGTTTGTTCTTATTTTCTTTAATTGCATTAAGCACTGAAATTTAAAAAATCACATTCCTCTGAAAAGACCTCTAAATCTTCCCAATGACTGCCACATATGAGCAAAACTCGACAAGGCCTAACCTTCATCCTCTTTGAAGGTTTGACAGAAATCTTTCAGGCTGCTTTCACACACCTTTTTATTCAGTGGTTTGGTGTATTTAAATGCCAGCTTTACACATTTTAAAATTAGGAAAAGCATCTGGTTTAGTAGATGAAGTTGATTCATCCTGGACACACCTTTGTTTGGTCAGGTGCTGGTACACTAATTAAATTAAAGCCTCTATTCATCTTGCCAGCCTTGTCTGACATGGTTCAAGATGCCTGACATACTAGCTTTCACATTGCCTCTGGTAATCTAAATGAGTAGAGTTACATATTTAAAAAGCTGTTACCAAATACAGCACTTTGTAGTTTATTGTAATGGGATGCTGGTGCTTCCCTATAAAATCTCGTCTTTGCAAATAGCCATTTTTGGGCAGTCAATGCCAGGTGCAGTAACAAAATATTTTCCTAGTGCAACTAACCAAAAGGCCTTCATGTCTATTTTAGTGCTAGTAAATCCAGTTCTTCATTTATTTTCATAAGTATTTATAGGTGTCGCAAGACTCTTTGCTTAGTTATTTTCCGTGCCATAGAAAATTCTATGTGGAGAATAAGAATAGTGTTTACACTGCATTTAGAGAAGAATTTCCTGCTTAAGTGGTTGCCTAGCATGTGCTAGTTAGTTAATACACTAAAAAAAATATTGCTAATCTTATTGCAGCACTTTTTTTTTTTTTTTTTAAATGAATTTGTCTAACCTTGATTATCCAGAAAACTGAAAGTACAAACAGACTTCTTGATTCCCTCCACACCCCTACCCCTAACTACAGGTAGCTATTCTACTAGCCAGTTCAGTATTTTTCACTTGTAAAATCATCAAGTAATTTCCTACATGATGTGTCTTATGCTGTGTTGATCCCTTCTTGCCTTAATGAAAACAACTTAAAAGTTTGTGTTAGAGGTATGGCGGAAAAACACTGCCCTAAGTATGCGTTTGGAATTCCCATGCAAGTGAAATGAAGATAATGCAAAATGTCTTCTCCTGTATTCTCAAATTTCTGTGCTGCGTGCAGATCTAAAGTTAAGCAATCTGCACAGTGAGTGCGCTTATGATTAAAAGCTTTTTTTGTTTGTTTGACTTTTTTCCTGTAAGCATTTACTTCCTAGTCTGCTGGCTTAGCTAATTATACAAATACTGTCCTATACAAATAGTGTAAATATTTTCAAAATTACTTCATATGGGAGGTGGCATGCTTTCTTCTCTTGAAAGGGTGTGATTTCCAAAATATGCTCAAAACAATGAGTTGAATCCCTCACAGCATTGATATTTCTATCCTTCTGTCTGTCCTCCTCCAGGTGATTTACTTCAGTCCCTGCCACTCTCTCAGTTCAGCTATTTCTGTGTCTGTGCCATAAAACTCGTTTGGATTAAAAAGAAAGCAAAAGCAATGAGCCAGCAGGGCTAGGTCTTCCTGTGTTGGCTCTGATGCCAGTTCAAACATTTTTGGGAACCGAGAATATCAGATAATAGACCTCCAGGAGCCTCTCTTTATGAGTGCTGCTGGAGTAGGGCTCCTTGAACAGTGGTAATTAACGGGCTGTTGCGAATGGGTCAGCTTTCACATTTTCAAGTGTGGAGCCACAAAAGTGGAAGCAGAGGAAGTGTGTTCTTGCTCTTAAGAAACCAAAACACTTTCTGGTAATTAAGCAGAATAGTTTACCTTCTCTGTTCCTCCTTTTCTCTGTGTGAAGCACATCTCTTCTTAATTTAACTATAGATATTAATCCTGGGATTTTACTACTTGAATCTAATTACTCAACCTTTTCTAAGGGAGCATGTGATTAAGACAGTTACCAAAGGGATTATTCTATGTTAGTGAAGGCAAACTGATCAAGGAAACTGCATTTGACTATCTGAAGTGCAAACCCGAAAGAAGAAGAAGGAAAAAAAAGGTATTGAAGTCTTTCATTTCAAGCCCCACTGGCGTTTCTCATTGGAAAAGGTCTGCTTCATCATGTGCTTTTTTTTACTTTACAGAAGAGAACCAAGAAAACCTTTCTTCACCTTTCTCATGCCCATACCATTTGCAAGTTAACACTTGTGCCGTAATCCCAGGCAGTTTGATTAGTCTGCAAATTGTGATCACACCTCACATGAGGTCCTGCCTGCGTCAAAAACCAAAACAGAGCGCTCTTGGAAAGGGAAGCTCCTCACCAAGCTGCAACTTGTACGATGGCAGAGATCACCTGGTGTTGGAGCGAGCCAGCCTGACAGAGCCTGGGAGTAGCACATTACAGGGGTTGGCTTTGTAGAAACACCACCACAGTTGCTAAGGAGCAGATAATTAAACCAGTCTATTAATCTTGAAGTGCCTACAGCTAGATCTGTTCAAAGGCATCAGCCTTTTGAAGCTGGTACTTCAGACTGCATTGCAAAGGTGGGCAATTGGAAGTCACATGTGACCAGAGCTGCTTTTGCCCCTTGTCTTGGGCTGTTATTCAGCGCAAAAGGAGTTTGCAACATTGTCAAGGGTAAATGTTAAAAGCTCATCCTTAAACCAAGGTGAGCGATAGCACCAACAGTGCTGTGCTAAACTTCAAACTATGTGATTCAGAATGTATGTGAAAAGGAAGTTGAAATGTAATGGAAAGCAACAGCAAAAAAAAAATCCCAACCCTTTTTTTTTTTTTTTAATAGAAATTCTGTATCCTGGCTGTACTATCTGTATTTCTTGGGCCCAAGTAGTAATGGACCACCTAGCAGTATAGATTTTGTCTGACTGGGCTTGAACATGCAATTAACTCTTGTAAAATTAGCCACAGCAAACAAAATGAAGTATGTATGAGCCTTATTGTGTTTTTTGTCAGCTATGGGAAGAAACTTAGTATCTAATCTCACTAACTTTTTGACATCAATAAGGTTTAGTCTCTTTGTTACTGCAATGAATTCATGGTGAACATGGTGTAGTTGCAATGTCTTTTATTGGAATAGTTTTTACTGGAATCCCTACAGTCCAACTTTATCATTAAACCATGACTTTTCTGTGTTCTCTTGCTTCATATAACTTGTGGTAAGGAAGCAGTCTTGTGGTGCTGTCAGTCTGGGTTTAAGGAGCTGTTTATCAACATGCTGTGACAATTGCTTAAGTGTATCTGTGTGTTACAATAATATGAGCCACAAAAGCTGATTTCATTAGCCTAGGGGCTAGCTACATAGTAGATCAGTGGGCAGAAGACTGATCATAATCTAACAAAGCTGTCTGTGGGATCATTTGATAATAAAGAATGAAGGTTGTGTTTAAAAAAAAATAATAAATTCCCCAGAAGTCATATATAAGGAGAGTCTGTAAAGAAAACTAGATATAGTAAAGTTTTTCTGTGCAGTACAGTCCTTTGATATTTGGTCAATTTGATATGCTGATCCAGAGGATGTTCTACTATTAAAGTAAAGCAAAAAATTGTATAAACAGGGTTAAAAAAATTCCACTTCTTGAAACCAGTCACACTAAAATCTCCCGTCAGCCACCATGTCTCAGGAGAAGTAGTCTTCAGTTTTGATTTTTCTACCAGTGGAGTGCTTACAGAAGTCTTAAGAAAATTATGAATCCTAAATCAGCAGCAATTGCTTTGTCTCACTCGAGCTAAGGAATAAAAACCCCCTCTCTTCTTCCCTCTCCCCTGTACCCAGAAGCTTGAGAGTGCAGGGCCAGTGCTGTGGGAACAGAGCACAGCAGTCAGGGAGCCTTCAAGAGGAGTTCAGCTGGGAAGGGAGTAGATTAGTTGAGTAAAGCAAAATTTTCGAAGTTTGAGATCCAAATGCATAAATAGTATAGGTTATCGGTTTCTGTCATGCAGTCGGATTTTATTCCTCCAAGATGAGGAAACATACAAAGTAACCTTAACAGGACCTGTAGACTAAAAACCTGTACGTGTGAATAAATAAGCATGTCCCTCCACTGGAAGTGAAGCCTGTATCCAACAGTTTAGAAAAAGGATGTTTGTATCAACTTGGTCAATTACCTCAACCAAGTAAGCGAGGGAAAGTTATATAGAGTTGATGGCATTTACCCTTCAAAGGTCATATTCAAAGCAGCAGATTTGATTTTTTTTTTTTAGATTTTGAGTGTATTTGTATTAGTCTTATTATTTATTCAAAATTATCACCATTGTCTGTCTTCTCCCTGCCCCATGAATCAGACACTTAGTCCAAATATAGTGCAGTTAATTACTGTTGTTTCTGAATACACAATAGGCCATAATATTAGATGTCTCATAGGTATGAACAAATGGGTCTGGAGGCCCTCAGTATTTCTCAAGTAAAGACAAGGGAAGAAAGAACTGTGAAAATTTAAGTTGTAGCTTACATTTGTATGTAATATGTAATGTAATACCCCCATAATAAATGGGGTACTATAGCAAGCATGAAGTGAGAATTGCAGCTGGTTTCATGGAGGGTATGAAAATGACAATTTTCTGTTTGTTTATAATTGCTAGTTGGAACTGTCACTCCAGTAATTTTTAGCTCTTCTTTACTTTAGTGAGTGAACCTAGGAAATACAGAACAAGTGCTCTTTTGTGTCATTAAAAAAAAAAAAATCTAAAAAATCAGTAATTGCATATGAATTTTTTTCTTGTTTTCAATCCCAGCTCCTGGGCAGGTAATGAAGCTCCAGCTGCTCCTGTCAAACAGGGTGCTGAGATCAATCCTTCTGTCACTCTGCGTATCTACATTTGGTCGTTGTTTATCACGTCAGTTCTCTATGAAGTTTCCTTACAGTAGAAAATACTCAGATTCTGATAAAAAATATTCATTAGAGTAGTGGCAGAAATGGACAATTGTTTGTTTAGAAATGGAAACAAAACCCCAGAATAACTACAGATCTAAAAGTCTGCTTTTTTCTTGATTTATGCTTGAAATCAAACATTCAGACAGTTTTTGTTTTCTAAGCGCGATCAGACATATTCCCTGACATTTGTTCTCAGCTTGCTGTTGGCTAAGTGAAGACTGACTTGTTAGCCAAGGAAGAAATACTTCACCAGGAGGCGTTCAGCCTAGGCTTTGGAAAAACTCTGTAGCTTGTTGATCAAGACACTTGTCAAGTTTCATTTTGCTTTTGCATTAAAGAAGGTCCCAAGGCTGAGCTCATCAAACAAGTGTCCAAAACTCTTATGACTGACACAGTAAGAGACAGCAACAGAAGACATGACTTTTTTTCTGTGGAAAAGGATGACTAATATTGTGGCCTGTTACAGGAAAAAAGCAGATTTAATTCCCTGATGAAAATCAATTCATTATTCCTTGTTTTTTCTTTTGTTTTTGTTTTTCAATATTGTGAACACAAATGTTGCAGTTAAATAGCAATTAGGCAGATGAGTTGTGAAGAAAATGAGAATGTAAACAAA
This sequence comes from Strix aluco, assembly GCF_031877795.1. Classification (NCBI taxonomy): domain Eukaryota; kingdom Metazoa; phylum Chordata; class Aves; order Strigiformes; family Strigidae; genus Strix; species Strix aluco. Next base: position 32,155,187 of record NC_133933.1, read on the forward strand.
CCAAACTGTTGTCAAATACAACTTCAGGAATGAACATCACTAGTAAATAACACTCTGAGTACAAATGTGTTAAACACGTTAAAGTGTTCTTTCATTTATGAAAACTGTAATATCATTAGCAAGCAGAAAATTAATACTTAAATATGAATTTCCAGCTGTCTCCTTTCTCCTCAGCAATGCTGGTACAATATTGTGGTTATAGAGTGAAAGAAAATCAGTGAACTGATTTGGCTGTGAAAATGCTTGTTTTTTAACTTTTCAGATAGATCAGTGTCCTGAGCTACCTTGTAGCATGGCCTCACAGCTCTGAAGGAGAAAGCGAGGAAGGCAGAGCAGGCAACTTCACCAGAGAGGTATCCTCCTCATTACCACTGCTGCTGGATGTTGAACCTTGCTTTCAGCTTCCTGTGTATGGAGAGCGGTACTTCCCTTCGCCTGAGAGAGCCGTGGACTCATTCCATCATGATTCTGCTGTGAGCTAATATTGAAACATCTGGTTTTGCATCTGGGTGACATTGGGTTTGAGTTGTGACCATCCATCTTGAGCAAAAAAGGATTTTGTGGTTTTTTTTATTTGGAAATGTAGTCTTGTAGCACATTCATGGTGCTTTAGGAATCAAGTGAAACATGAATGCACTTCTGAGCTGTAAGACTTAAAAAGAAATATGCAAGTTGAGAAACTTATTGCATAAAACAAACTGAACAGAGAGAGACCGGTATATTGTGAAACTGACACTGGCAGCCACTAAAGATAATCAGTGAAGAGAAAAAAGGTGAGGACAAATTTTTATGGAACGACAAAAACTGTAGTGTTAAAGGAAGCATAGATTTTTCCACACGGGAAAATGTCTAGAGGCAGTTTATATAGCTGAAAATCAAGTGGTAATGGTTGTACTGGGACTAATATAAAAGTAGCCTCAGATGGTAATTTATTGTGCCATAGTACTACTTTTCACTGTTTGATTAATCTCAAGTCTCCCTTAGGAAATTCATGGGAGGTAGGAGAATAATTTTAGTTCTTTGGAAAATGTTAAGCGAAGCATCTCATGTTGTGCTCATTAGCAGAAGAAAAGAAACAAAACAAACAAGATATAACCCATGCTGGGAGTGGTTCAGATGTCTGCAATCTTTCTTCACAGTAATTTGAATTTCTTCCCACTAATTTTCTACTTAGTAATACCTGAATTAATATTGTCTTGATTTTTTCCTTGTCATTGTTGATTTGAATTTATACATATAAAATCAATGTGATCATGTTACTTGCAAAAAACAGTTGATTGCAGTTGATCCATGGGTGAACCTTATTATGCAATTCTGTGTCAGTTATAATATACCTCTGTATGAAATTTCACCCATCACTCAGTGCACACCCTGTTCTGAAGATTTCTACAAATCCAGGTTTAATTAATTTTACTTATAAAGACAGATACCAAATCTCATGCAGATCATGAGAATTATCTATGCTTTACAGGTGAAAAATTTTGGTCAAGGACAAAAATTTGCCTGGGATTAAGCAACTAAGAAGTAGAGCAGAGACAGCAGCTTGGCTCTCCCAAGTTTAGTCTTTCTGTTAAGTCCTTGTGCTTGTATGCTTATATGTGTTGCTGTATTGAGAAAAAGGAAAGGGGCGGGCAGAAGACAAAGGATGGGATACCATATTTGAGATCAAGAACTTGGAGAAGGATGACAGCTCCACAAAACATAACAAAAAGTGTCAGCCTATCCATGATTCTTGTTACCAGATTCAGGAAGAGGTATGTTTCTTCTCAAGGAGTCATTTTATTACTGACTTTTTTTTTTTTTTTTCCTCCAAGGTTGCCAAGGAATTATTGTAGTGCATGGAGACAAAAAGCTTGATCTCAGTTCATGATATATTATGCAAAAAATTTGCTTCCTCTCCCTTCACCATCTTCTCCATGAGCACAGTGCTACATCAGTGGTGCCCAGGTCAAGTACCTCAGGAGAAAACTGAGCTGTCAGATAAGGCAGTCTCTCTTGGACTTCATACTCTGGAAAGTGCAGTTCTATACTTGTCCCAAGATAAGCTTTCTTTGGCTTGTACTAAGATTACTAAATCTTTGGTAAACTTCTGTATTACAGTGAAAAAAAAATTAGCCATTGTTTTACTGTGGCTTTTTATTTTAAAATCTCATAATTCTATAAAACTATTTCTGTGCTGCAATTATTTGTCACTTGCTGTTGGCCTCATTTGGACTCACAAGGGTTCATGCTAGGCCCACAGTCATCCATACTGGCTTTCAAAGTTGTGCCTCTTTATTTCGTGAGTTCATTCAACTTCAGTTCTGACCTAAGAGAATCTGGTTTGAAGATACCAAACCTGGAGATTTTTTTAACAGTACTTCAGAGATCATGACATGTGTGAGATGGGCCAGAGCTGAAAGACTAAGGTCTCTGAATCCATAAACATGGCAGAAGGTTGAATAGGGAGTGTTGAGTTCTGCTGTAAGCCATTGGTAAATCATTCTGCTGATCTTGAAATTGTCTCGCCTGGAGGAGGTACTTCTTAGAAATGAAGAATAGAGTTTGGTGTGGGAAGTCAAACTCATGTTATGCTTCAGTCTAGCTTAAAATAAATAATTATATTCAAAAGACAGGCCCAGTTCACCACCTATCTAGCCGTGATTGGCAAGTTACCATTTTGGCCTTCTAAAAATTGGCTCCTGAATCCTTTTCAGCCATCCTGAGAAGTTGTTCAGGTATAAAGTGTGATTTCGTAAAGTCACTGTTGGCCTTTTTTTTTTTTTTTCTTTTTACTTTATTTTAAAAACAAATTCTTTTTTTTACCCCAGGGTCTTCTGAGGGTTGAGGTTTGACTTAGATGTAGTCAGGGTCTTGATAAAGCAATGATAACTTCATTTTCACCACTTAAAAATCTAGAATTTTCTAAATGAGGAGGAAATAGAATGACTTAACTAAGAATTAAAAATTCAGGAACTCTGAGAGAGGTTCAAGTGCTTTGCCAAGTGACCTAGCTTGAAAAAATACGTTTTTATTGCCAAGGAAAAAGCAGCTCATTTATGAAGTTGAAATGAAAAGGTTATAAAATGTCCAAGTATTAAAATATGGGTGCCAAATGCAATTTTGGCCAGTATGTAAATAACACCCTGAAATCTGGTTTGAAACTAGTTTTCAGCTTTTGGTGGTGTCACTTGCTACCTTGATCATAAATTTTATGGTTTGGATTTTTTTTCCCTGCTTGTTCCATTCCCCTTCTTTCCTGTAACACTCTCATCCCCCTTTCTGCAGGAAAAAAAAAAGTACTTGTGTACATTTTTATTAACTTTATATGTATATTGCTGGATAGCCAAATTCACCTTCATATTACATCTGGAAAGTGGAAAACAAGGGATGAAAAAATTGTACTCTGAATTTATTTGAATTATTCTGTAGATTTCCTCTTTGTTTAAGACTGATTTTAATATCTGGAGAGTATTTCTAACAGTTAGCAATAATGAGTAGGAAATATAAGTAATTTGGGGGTCAAATTATTTACATAGCTTGCATTCTCACTTGGGTACCTAAACTCCACTTTTCCAATAGTAAAGCTGAAAAGATAATTTTGAAGGCTTCAGAAGTGTGAATTGTAATAGTCCATATATGTAAAGTTATAAGGTGGAGCTTTTGTTTATTTATGACAGGAATTTATCTTAAGAATATACACAGTGTGTGCATGTATCCTTGAGACTTAAATATAAATGTGCAAGCTTAGGTATTTGGAGATAACGCTTTTTCTCAAAACTTGTCCAAAGTATACTGGGGAAAATTTTTTTTTTCTTTAAAATGCCATGTTTTATCTCTACTGGGACCAGAGTGTAGCAGAGATGTAAATCCACTTGAGTGCAAAACTGGGCATGAGTGTATGCATTATTGTGCCTAAAGAATGTTTTTCTGAAGCCAGGCACTTCCCTGTATATGTATGCAGGATGAGATACAAACTACCAATAGATTAATGTGTCTGTATCTCTCAGGTGAAATGCATGTGCACCATCAGTGCATGGTGATATAACCATAACATTTTTTCCCCCCCAAGTACTACAGACGGTTAAATAGGGGATTGTTTAAAATATAAAAACATCTGTAATCTGGAGGCTAGAGTTTAAGGACAGGGTTTATCTTCTCTGTGCCAACAGTAAAGTTAGAAATAAATTCATCACCATGATGAGTAAGTAGTGACTGAAAAAAAAATTTCATATCAAGGCTCTGTGTACAGTTTAACAGTTGGATAGTAAAAGCTGATGTTAAATTAAAAAAACCCCACTTTGGTTCAGATCAAAGGATATTTTTCCTCATTGAAAAGGACATCACATAAAAATCTTGTGTTTGAAATGAAATTTTTTATGCAGTGTGAGTTGTTTCAAATCAAGGGCGCAGGAGTTAGAACTCGTGGGAGAGAGTGCTGGCTGTATTGATTGACTGGGTGGTGGCTCCACAAGGATAAAACATAGGAAATAACGATCCTTCAGGCACTTTCATCTACCAGTCTTACCACCACCTTCTATATTGCCTATTTTGGTATAGTCAGTCGTCTTCATCAGAAATGAATTGAAAGTAGTATAGGGGAAGGCCAGTTAGGGAAATGAATTAAAAGTAGTATAGGGGAAGGCCAGTTAGGACAGACTAGGAATTTGGATTATTTTCTGAGAGGGGCTAAAGTAATCTCCTGTTTAATGAAGCAAAATATTCCTTGAGATAGAACTGCTTTATGTAGGAAGATGCTTGCAGGAGTGGATAACATTTATTTAGAGAATACTTGTTGAAAGGGATAAGTTTAAATCAGAAACTAGAAGAAGGCTGTGCACTATCCAGGGAATGAAATTCTAAGATCCCATTCCCAATATTGCAGTGGAAGTAAGGAACCCAGCCTAACTGAAATATGGGTGTTTTAGTAGAAAGGATTATAGAACAGAATTTCAGTCATTTTAAGCTTAAAAATGCGGGAGTGCAATAGGAATATCCCCAGCAAGCCACCAAATCAATCTTGAAGGAAGTTCTCTTTGTGTCATAGTTTTCTGAGCTGTGATGATTTGAGTCTGTGCTTCAGGTGTTTTGCTGATAACCCAAGGGGACCAGGAAGAAACTTTCCCTGTTCTTCTTTGGTGCTTGGTCTGACTTTTACTCCCATTCTGTAGCTTGGTGAGCTTTTTTGGTCTTCCCTTAAGAGTGGACTGGATTTGGAATTTCAGCAGAGTATTGTAGTGAATAACTTCTGAGATGCCTGGCTGAGACTGAAAAAGAAAGTGATAAACTGTCTGTCAAAGTTACAATCAGGATTGCCTTTGAACTCAGGCGGAAGTTTTGCATCCTTTATTTTCCTCCCCCTCTTTGGACTTTCATGAAGTAAACCATTCCTCATACTATTTGATTATGTCCCCTCTGTAGATTTTGTACCAGTTTTGAGGATCCTACATATAGCAATGTCTTTGATTTGTCATTCTGCTTGAGGTCACCGTTTTAACGCTTTTGTTTTCATAAGTTTTGTTGTCCTTGGCAGTGGTTTTTATTTTTCTTTTTTTTTTTCATATATATATATATATATTATTTTTGTTTCTAATTATTAAACCAGAGCTTAAAGGAGTCTGGTGTTTTTGGTTTGATTTCTGAGGACTCTCTTGGAATAAGTCCCATGGATACTTGTTCCACAGGTGTTGGGCTGGGCCCAACACTTCTGACTTTTTTAGTTCAAAATCTTTGATCTGTCAGGCTAAAGTGAATGAAAATTGGAGACCCTAATTTTGCAGTGTCCTGACCACTGAAATAGTGAGATGTGTCTCTAGTTTTCATAAAATTGTTCTCCTCCATATGAAACACTCAGAATTGTCAATGAGACAAACTGAGAATGACTTACTAGTGAATGACAATTTGAATACTTACCTGAGTTTAATTTCACTACCACAAGGCAATGGATCTCAAGATGCTGATTTAAGATAATTAAAATAGAAATAGAGTTTTTGTTTTCATTCTCTGGTATAAACAAATACCTTCCCAAAATTTATCTCTTAAAACTCAGAAGTTAATAAGAGTTTTCATCAAATTAGCTGATAATTTTGTCTTTTGCAAGACTCAGTCATTTGTTACTTGTTATTCTTTTTGTATCATTGGACCTGAGAGAGACCATGTTTTATTTCTTCTATAATTCCTGTGGGCAATGTAAAACATGAAATAGCTTGACTACTTTTATAGTTATTGCTGTAATTAAGCTGTTTATTGAGAAAATTAAGATTTCTGTTGCTGCCAAATTTTCTAGAACTCTCTCAGAGGGAGCAATAATAACTAAGCATAGTTAAGCCTAGACCTTTAAAACAAGTCTAATTAAGTAATACTTGAGAAACACCCTTATCTCCATGCTTATTGCTTTTTTTTTTTTTTTTTATGAATAGGTGACTTTGTGTTTGAAATTGGCTTCTCTAAAATAAGTCATTGCTCGATAAGGAATTTAAGAAATTTAAATAGGACTGAATTATACTGAAGTCTGTAGATGTCAATATAAGTTATGTCTTCTATTCAGACCTTTTTAATGGAGTTTTTAAGTAGTTCTTATAATGATTTTGGAGTTTGTAAAATCAACTGACCACAAACCGTTTTTACAATTTTATTTTCTTTGCTGCCTAATGACCCTATTAGAAAAATGTCAAGTTCTTTTGAAATAGAGCATTTGAGTTGTCCAGCAGGCATACGGCTGAAGTTATGGGTAATTCAGAAAACTTAATGGAAAGCATGATTTTGCAAAGTCAGTAATAGGAAGCAAGTTGGTTTTATTCCCAGCCTTATAATGTAGGACTCAACAACCTAACTGATCCATCTGGCACAGCAGTCTGCACTTGAGAAGGCAGGACAAACAAGTGAGCCATGCACAGGCACAAAAGAGCTGCGTCATGGGGAGAGATTTTGAAGTCCAGTGTCAGAGCTGTGGGTCCTAGGTGACTGTGGGCCAGCTGCAGACATGCGTTCTGGGGAGCAGCCGGCCATGCCGGAGCAACCATGGCCAGGAAAGGGGCGTCCACCCTGTAGCTCCACAGCCGCTCTTGCGGCCTCGAGCTTGCAGGCATTTCCAGCAACTTCAGTACTCATCTATGCGGGAGCCTAATGGTATGGGAGACTGAAATCTTCAGTGCTGATGCTTGCAGGCTCTGTTGAGGCACAGCTGGTAGCTCACCCCCTGCTTTTTGTTACTCTTTGGAGCTGCTGAAGAGCCTTCTTAAGTTGACCAAAATTATTCAGCTGTTTTCTGGTCACTTGGGTTAGATGTCTGGTGCAGGAATTGCTCACTGTGATACTTTCCTAATAGAACAATAGACTTGATGTGTATGTGCTACTTAATTTACCCTCTTCCAAAAGCCAGAGATTTGTTGTTGCAGTTTGTCTATGCGCTATGATTTCTTTGTGGACAAATTCCCCCTTGTGCTTAGGACCCAGGTAAATAGGCCATTTGGAGAAAGTTGTCCAAGAGCTTAACTGCTGTGAAATCTCCCCCATCAGCAAGAGCAGGAGTTTGGAGAATAAAGCATTTGTTTTATTAAAGATATTTATGGAACCCTAATGTATGCTTGGTAATTGGGTTTAATCTGCACAGGTGCAACTAGATTTATGAAATTCTTTACCTTTGTTGGGGACCTTTCCACCAGTGTCCTGGCAGCCTCCTGCCATCTTTGGAATCTCCTTTAGAAGGAATCCAATATTTGCCTGGTGTAATACACAGCGTAAAAAAGGGGACCACTTTTCAGTAAAAGTACATCTACTCCATGACATTCTTCAAATCATATAAATATGTGTGTTCAGTAACAGCTATGGACATTTTCAGGCATTTTGCTTCAGCTAAAAATTAATAAAGATATGGGGTGGGGTAGGAGGAGAATGTTTTCTAAACCTAAACTTTTTGAGAGTGCTTAATCAAAGGGTCTTTAAAATTACTCTGTAAGTAGACAGATTTATTACAGGCTTAAAGCTGGAAGTTTCAGGCATGAAAGTACAAGGCTGAAAGTGGTCAGCACTGTTGATATGTGCATTTATAGAAATTTATAACATGTTTGTGGGTGTACCATGCATATGCATTTTCTTCCACCTCCCAATGTACTACTAATCATTCCAATTTTCAGCTTGTGGAACTTTTTATGAAGTCAGATTTTCCCTGGAGCAACACAACTTCTTTCACTCTCACTGGTCTTAAAAAGACTGCTTTAAGCACAGGGCAAGACCCAGAACATTTGGGATGATGATATCAGGTCTCCCTCGTGCCTCTGTCTCTTGAATCCAAATGACATCGTCATTTGGCGGCTGAACTCGAAGGATCAAAATGAGCCAGATGTTGAGTGGACAGATCTTTATTTGCCAGCAATCAAACCTCTGCTGAGCATGCCATTGCAGCTCAGATTTCCATGTCTGCTACCATTTACTTCATTTTGGCTCATTAAATTGACAGCTTTTAAAATGAGAAAAAGGGGAGAATGGGAAAGAGCAAAAGTTAATGTAGAAAGCTGTTGCATTGTCAATCCACATTTATTTTTAAAAAGTCCCAACTGTTGATTGCATTTAAGGCCTGTTTCTTTCCAAAACTTTTGCTATTCTCAGTGTTATAAAATAGGTTACTTGTTACATTCTGTGAACATGCACATTTGTTTTATGATTGTTCCAGGTAGGTTTGCATGCACACCTAGGGAGCTGTCCTTGTAATGTCTCAGACTTTTGTGCGTAAAAATTGGACGCCTAGTTTGAAAATGAGGGAGTGAAAACCTGCTGCTCTTGTGCTTTTTTGATAGTGCTGCTCTTTTGAAGTAATTATTTTCTTTTGCTACACGGCGAACCCCAATAACTCTCCACAAGTGGCATTTCTATTTAATTGTTGGTTTGGTACTCCCAATAGCTAAGAGAGAAACAGTCCACAACTAATAATAGTTTCCTATATCTAGTGTGAACCAGTGGATCAAATAATGCTGTCCAAGTTGATGCTAACTTAGAGATCAGTTAAAAAATGATCTCTGATATAAACTTAAGCATGCTGTCACATATAGTATGCTGTTCCTGACACCTCACTTGATGTTACACCATCTTCAGGCAGCTGGTAATGAAATGTGGCATAATGTTTCTGCCTGATGCAGTCTGGCACTACTGTAGCTGTACTGTGTGTAGCAGGGTTATGATGAGCCATGGCTCCTGAGAGGTACAACCTGAGAAGATGAGGGGATTCCCAGTAGCCGTCTTTTGGTACTGTCTGGAATATGAGAGCTTTCAGAAGGCTTCTGGGAACGAGACGTGGGCCAGCTCTGTTAAAGTTCAGGGCCTTCAGCAAATCCTAAGTGACTGAAGCAAGGGGGCAAGTAATTCCTTTCAGCTGTAGGTGAAGTCTTGATAATGCAGATCCTGTGTCTTTCTGTTGGAAACAATTATCTAGGGAAAGTAAGGTCTGGGGCAGCTGCTGTAGGTGCCCGTGTACCATGGCTGTATCAATACAGCTGACACACAAAAAATTATAAAATCATAAAATACGTGAAGTAATACATCAGTATTTCCTGAGCAATGCTTGTGTCATCCTCCTATCTTTGCTAGAATTCATGTTTTCACTGTGTCTATTCATAATCGAGATGGAGAAACTTTTCCATATGCTTTTCTCCTCTAAAAGTTTATGATTTATGGTAATTTTCTGAAAAAGAAGGAACTGAACACAAAGTTTAAAAAGGAAGGCTTTGTCCTTTTTTGTTTCCAGATGGTTTTATGTTGAAGGGAGCATCGCTGATGGAAAGAATTTGACTTGATGGCATGGCTTGGTACACTACAGTCTTTTTCTCTGACTTACAGGCAAAATTAAGAACTCCTGTTTATAATAGTTACACAATCATAAAAAACAATACAGGTGAAGTTTTAAACATCATCTGCTTACCAGGAAACTGTAAAGGGACATGCTCTAGTTGCTCTACACAACTAAAATCACAGGATTGTTTTCAAAGTAGATAAATTGCAGAATTTCCTATTTTTGCAGTCTTCTAAATGACTTCAACTGCATTGTTGTGGATGGAGTGAATCCCTCCCTGTTTCTGTTGGCTGACCAGGGTTCAGGTGTCAGGCAGTTCCTCTTTAAAAGGATCACTGTCTTGTCAGTGGAAGCCTTTGTACAACATTGTCAGATACACAAAAGCATCCAGATGTAAATTAAGACAATAAATAGAGAAAACCATTAGAAAAGTGGGAGTGATTGATACCAATTATTACTGGAAAAGAAATGTGTTAAATATGTAAAAGATAAATACTTATACACATTGGGGGCTAGTGATTGATTAAAATGCTCTGCTACCACAGGCATTCTTTCTAGTGCTTTATAACTTTGTCAAAACTTTAGGGGACACTTTCTTCTGGTGGACATTTTCTGTGGTATTTGGAAAACAGGAGGGGAATGGAGAAGAAGGAAAGAGGAAAAGGAACTAGGAAAAACTTGTGAGAGTTGCTTCCTGTAAGCTCAACATCCTGGGTGTACATGTAGTCTGATACAGAAAATGATACATGTGGAGTTGTCCCAGCTGCATGTAGCAACAGTATGTAAATGAAGCTTGACACAGGGAATTGCTCTGTTCTTGAACTATTCTTCTGTCCGAGGCCCTTTCCTCTAAAACCTACTTCTTCTTATTTTTCTACATCTAGGGACATAAGGTTTCTAAACTTCTAGCATTTTATAACATGGGTACCAACTAAGAAGCACAACTCCAGATCACTTTTTGCAGTCTCCCTACTAAGCCTATATTGTTTCTTGCAGCAGTTATAAACTACTCTTCTTCAAAGGCAGATTATGTTAAAAGATCAGAGGTGTTCTGACACTACAATCCTCTCAACCATCCCACCTTCATAACATGTTACCCAAATGCCTCATCTCAGTCTTGATGCTGTTTCTCTTTGGAAGGATGGACTCGGTGAATAATAGGTTGACTTTTCCCCCCTGGCCCCCCACTTGCAAATGAATAACCTTGTCTTCCCAAATGTCTTCAGCAAGTGGAAAACAAAATAATGAAAGTAAAGAAAGTAAAGAAAGTAAAGTGTGGGAGAGCACAGAATATTCAAATTCAGATTGAAATAGTATTTGAATAGTAGCTTTCAGTTCTACTTTGGATTTTCTTGCAGTGAATTTCATGAGGTACTACCCTGACAGGAAGGTTATTTAATGAGAAGCCAGTGTTCCTACACTTCCTGCAGACCACCATATTACGGTAAAAGAGAGCTGGAGGGCAAGAAATTGCCTCTTTCACCTTTTTAAAAGAAAGCTCAGTAGGTTTTCTGAGGCTGCTGTAGAGATGGTAACAAGCTGATTTGCAAGCGTGCTTTGGTAGGAAAGCCTGAAATGATTTTTCTCCAGGAACATCTAGTGGGGGAAAAATTGCTTTGTAGAAGGTCAAATGTTTCAACAGCAAGGTAAAATAAGTGCAGAAACTTAGGCTTATGTTCAGTGGCAATGACTCTGGATTGTCTGGGACCTTTATTTTTGTGAGGAAAAAGGGTAGTATTGTATGCTGCTGGAAGAGTTGCTTGGATCTTGCAGATTTTAAATGGAGTGCACACTTCGTTCACTTAATGTGTACTCCCAACACATGGATCATAATTTCCTGTCCTACTTCGAGGAGCAAAATGGCTTAAGCTGCCACACATGGATGCTGGAAGTGTGGTCAGCAGTACTAGGGAAGTGATTGTCCCCCTGTACTCAGCACTGGTGGCACCCCACCTGGAATACTGTGTTCAGTTTTGGGCCCCCCACTACAAGAAAGATATTAAGGTGCTGGAACGTGTCCAAAGAAGAGCAGTGAAGCTGGTGAAATGTCTAGAGAGCAAGTCTTATGAGGAGCACCTGAGGGAACTGGGGTTGTTTACCCTGGAGAAAAGGAGGCTCAGGGGAGGCCATATCACTCTCCTGAAAGGAGGTTGAGGCGAGGTGGGTGTTAGTCTCTTCTCCCAAGTAACAAGTGATAGGACAAGAGGAAACAGCCTCAAGTTGTGCCAGGGGAGGTTTAGATTGGATATTAGGAAAACCTTGTTCAGTGAAAGGGTTGTAAAGCATTGCAATGAGCTGCCCAGGGAAGTGATTGAGTTACCATCCCTGGAAGTATTTAAAAGATGTGTAGATGTGGCACTTAGGGACGTAGTTCAGTGGTGGGCTTGGCAGTGTTAGGGTAACCATTGGACTCTATGATCTTAAAGGTCTTTTCCAACCTAAATGATTCTATGATTCTAAGTATCTTAAAATCTGGAGTAAATATTTTGCTATTTCTTTGAGAAGTATTCTGTGTGGCAAAACAGTAACTGATGCACCTTCTGGTTTTCGCACTGGTTTAGTAAGAGCAAGAAATTCATTCCGGGTTGGGTATGTAGTGTTCTGTAGCAGCTTGTGTCTGCATGGGATTCGACAAGAATGTCTTTGTATTTTTTTCTTGTATTAATCCTTTTTAACCTGCTTCTAGAGGCATTTTTGATGAAGACAGATATGAGGTTTGCTTAAAAGAAGAAATTTGAAAGAACTGCTCTCAGTGCTGAAATGTAATTTTTTTTTTCTTGAAAAGCATATTTTCCTGACATGTTCCTTCCCTCCTTTTCTGCCTGTTCCTTTCTCTTTGAAGGATCAGATGTCAGTAACTAGACTTCTGACTATCTACAGTCAGTTCTGCCGTCAGCATGTGTATATCATGTTATCACTTTGCCTTCCACTACAGTTGTCCCCATGTGTTATCTTGCCAGCAGAAAGCATTGAAGCTGTCTGGATTCCCATTCAAAGATTTGCAGGGACTAATTTGAAGTGTAATGAGGTGAGATGGAAAACCTTGCACAGGGAGAAGGCTAGGTCCCCTGAAAACAGGTTTCCTGTTAAATCCTGTCTTGGTTTTTTGGGTCTTCTTGCAAAAACTAAGGAACACCAGGATGCAACAGCATCATGAACATCGGTATAGTTATCTCAGTGGTGCGTTCTGGACTCTGGTTACTATTCCCCATGTCATATGAGCAAGGAACCTTGAAAACCATGTTAGCTTTTGGGTTTTGATGATTAAGAGCTGTGCCAGAGAGAGTGTGTACCCAGTCTAAACTGAATCAGTTTTATATTGTACTTCTAATGGCTTTAGTGGAGTTATTCCTCACTTAGTGAGCATTGTAAAACTTTATGCCAACCAGCGTATGTTTTACAGAGAAAAAACCCAGCATAACATGCTTAAATGCAGTACTGCAGAGGTCATAATGTTAAAAAGAGCTGTGCAACTATATGAATATGAAACTTAAAGTTGTATCAGCATTTGCTGTTAGAGGAATTTTTTTCTGGCACTTTATATAAATCACATTTTAAAAAATTCAACATTTAAATGATAGTAAATTTTAGAATCTTCTAAAACTTCCCAGTTACTTCATCATATAGGTTTTTTCCTAGCCTGTCAAAATAAATTGTTAAAGCTACAAGTCTCAAAATCTTCAGATTCAGAGTGAATATGGAAAAATGAGCCCAGCCAGCCGACTGTCCTTCCTTTCCTCCTACAACTCCCAAAGACAACGGAGTTGTTTTTTTCAAAAGGCAGAGGATGTTGCTGGAACTATACCATGGAAGTATATTATAAATATATGTGTATTTTCCAGTGATCATATTTCTCTTCTTCTGAAGCTGTAACACATTTTTGCAGCATAATCAGTTGCAAGAATGACCTTTAGTTTTACTGGAATAAAATTGTTCTCAAGACCGATTAACAAAAACACATGAGTTTGAGCATTGCAGCATGCATGAAAATAAAAATATTTTTAAATCATTTTAGCCTCAGAGCATGTCGTGGTCAGTCATTCAGGTAGGAGTAGGATCACCTAGTCTGCCACCTTTTTAAACAGTTATTCTCAGATTTTTGAGTGTTTTAATGCTGCTTATATTTTTGTCTCTGTATTCAAGCTTGCAGCGCATTATGAAATATAGAAAGTGCTCTGATGTTTGCATTTAACAGTGCTATCAGCAAGTCTTCACATGAAAGTAAAACAAAGTCTTTCAAATTCAGAGGTTGTGGTTTCCCATTCAAGAGATCCTATTATTTTAGCATTGTGTTTATAATGCCTTGGATAGCTTTGTGCCAACACCTCTATTGTAACCTACCCCACCCACCATGTATTTTATAACCCAGCTTTTAAATTCTCCTCCTAGTTGAAACTTGTCCTAAAAAATGTCAACTCAAGAGCAAATTTTCTTCATCATATTTTCCCATTAAAGGATTCCTTTATTTTTTTTTTTACAGGAAAGCTTTTCCAGAATAATAAACAGTTGGTCTATAGGTAGATAGAGTTACTTCCATGGCATGTATGTCTATGCATTCAGCAAATACAGAATCTAGATGGAATAAAAAGTAAATGCATAACAACTACAAGGACCAAAGAAAGTCTAACAACTGTAAGATCTGATTCAGTCTGCAAATGATCTAAAGCAGCCTTGAAAGTCTCTTTCTGTCACCTACAATTTAGCAGTGTCCCTGAGGATTTGGTTTAGAAGCTGGAGAATGCTTTCAAAAGTGTAATAAATGATTTCATTTGTTGTTTTTTTGGGAAAAATTTCTGTGAAACTAGAACTGAGTCTTCATAATATAGTGCAGAAAGAAAGCAGGAACCTGAGTGGGGGAATGAGGGGACAAAGGGAAAAAGCATGAAAGAAGAGGAGGGAAACAATGGCAAAAAATTGTACTTCTAGTATTTCAGTTTTTCTTGATGAATTTGCTCTATCTTTCTCTTATCATGGGCCTTGGGAATTTTTTTTAAATTGCATTCTTAGGCTTTGAGACACTTTGGAGAAGAAATCTCCACTTTTCTGTGCCTTTATACATCAATGTGATAGTTGTATTACCAGTACTTCCCTGACACAGAGAAATGTTCTTCTCTTGAACTGAATTTGTACAGTGCAGAAAAATACTGTCAAAGTGTGGTAGGCTTACAGACATTTTGATGACCTCCTACCCACTTGGCATCCCTAGGTAGTTAAAGATCTTCAGTTTCTAGCCAGAATGTTATCTCCTGAATCTCAGTGCCACAAATCTGTAAACATAGATTTGTACGTGGATTAAGGATGCAAAATTGTGAATGCCTATCCAGATACAGTTTTCTATCTTCTATAGAAATGCAGAATCTAAATGACCTTGCTTTTGGACCAGTTTCAACTGTAAGCATCTATTCTGATACCTCATTCCAGTTCTCTTCTGTGCCTTGTAAATGAACTGTACTGTCTCAATGTCTGAGGTTTAAGCTAATCAGATAATTTGCCTACCAGCTCTGCCTCCCTGTGTGGTACCTGGGTGAAGCTTTTAAGGGTTTTTCAGATGCTTTTTCACTTGCCACATCTTTAGGTTCTGATTTTTATGCACAATTTTCATCTGTGAAAGGAGCTATATAATAAATCCTGTAATTCACATATTATTTGATTTTTAATTGTTGCACAGATTCTTGACCTCATTTACTACTTGCAAATGCCATATAAAATGAAAGTTCCTCCATATGTTTACCTGTCAGAGAAATGTAAGAATGAGTGTATCATTTTGGAGGATCAGATTTCTGTCCTGTGCAGCTCTCAGCAATTTATTGGAAATTTAAAATTATCTAGAGCATATAAAGAGGAGACATAGAAGAGGAAGGCTAAGACAGTCTGCAAGGAAAAAGCATATAATCTTGTGTTTAACTTGCAAACAGATGTGCATTTCAAGTGTGAAAAAGAAAGAAATGTCGTTTCCCTGCTCCAGCTTGTGAAACATGTAGTATAGGGGCCACATTGCCTTAAATACTTTACTTTTCATGTGAGCTGATTTTTTCTGAATGGGCAGAGATTTGAGTGAGAATGTGGTTTCTTGAACATTTGTTCTGCAGGGCTGACTGATGGAATAAGTATTTTAGTAAAGTTGTAGAATGATTCAGTGTGATTTCGTTTTGTTTTGGTGTTTTTCCTTGGATCAGGAGTAGCTTTATACCTAGGTATTGTGTAAGTGTGCTCTGGAAACAGAAAACTGTCTTTTGTTTTTGAAAAGGTGTATATGCACAGATCAGGCCTTTTTTTAGCTTTGGCTTTTTTTTTTTTTTTTTTTTTTTTTTCCCATCTGAAAGATAAAACCTAGCAGAAGCAGAGCTTTTCTTTGTTGAAAAGGGTGAGAACATGTGTGGCATCAGAAAGTCAATCCAACATCCTAAAGACTGGAAACTAAATATGTCTCATATGCATAGGCAGCTATGGGCCTGAATACATTGTTTTACAGATCTGAACAGGTGAACAGATCCACCAAAGAATGGAGAGAGCATGGAGTAGCCGTACCTCCTTTACAGGAAAAAGGCAAAAAGACAAAAAATGTACCAGTGCCTTTGAAAGAATTTCTCTACAATATAACATCTCTTTGTGAAGGAATGTACAGAGGGCCACAACACATCATGTCAAATGAGCTTTTCCTTGATTTCTGTTTGTGCGTTTTTCTTTTTCCTTCTACCCCCCTCCCCTTGGCTACAAGCTTAAAATGCAAACTCTTCTGAGTGTCACACAAAAATACATCTGAAGAGAGAGAGGGTTACAAAAATGGCCTATACTGTCTGGAGAGGGAAAAAATGCATGCTGTTATACTTTTGAGGGCCCTTTCTCAAATGTTTCTTGTACCACCTGCACCGAGGTTACTTTGTATGGTGAATTAGAAGTACATGCCTTGTCTGTTCAGCTGCCAAAATAACAGGTATTCATCTTACCAAAAATGACAAACTAGCTAACAAAGGTATTTGATACTTGTTACACTAATTAGTCCTCCTCTGATGCCTCTGCTCAGTATTAGTCAGGACATGATATGTGAAGACATGCTTCAGCTCTATAATTTTAAAGTTTTTCCTGTGTCTCAAAACATAATGATTCAGACCAGAGCGCGACCTGTCCCAGTTCCTTGTATACCACAGTTGCTAGAAATGGATGCCCAATGGAATGTAAGAACACAACAAGTGTATAATATTTCTTTCTAAAGTACTCTTTCAGACTCCAACTATTTTTACTTCATTTTTAGATATTTTCTCTGAACCTGATCTGATTTATCTGTTTAGTAAATCCATGGTCATCTCTCATGAAACTGTGCAGCCTGTCCTTTAACCTATGTAAACTTTTTGCACACACAGTAGCATTTGGCAAGGAATTCCTGAGGTCTGTCACTCGCAGCCTATACAGCTACTTGTGTCTTTTACTCTGACACTTGTTTGGCTTCATTTGACACCCCAATTTATATATTGGAACAGAAGTAAACTCCCAATACTTTTTTACCCTTTTCATAACACTTGCGTTGTTGTGGCCCTCTTTCACATCTCACTGTTAGTTACATCTGTTCCAGGCTGCAGAAGCCCAGCCTGCTTGTTTGTTTCTCCTCTGTGGAACCAGTTTCGATCTTGTTGCCCTTCTCTGAAATTTTTCCAGTTATAATACATTCTGAGAGCTGACCAGAATTTCTAACATCATGCCAGTTGTGGGCAAACTGTAGATTTCTACCATACCATGAAAATGAGATTTTAAGGTTTTTTTCTCTATTCCTTCCTAAAATTTTCTAAATTTCCCGAAATGTTTCATTTTCTGTTTTGACTGCCACTGTAAGTATTGAGTTGATGTTTATACCAAAATATCTACCAGAACCACAGTGTTCTGGAGCCTGTCTGGTAAGTGAATGTATGGATTACTTTATTCCATGCAAAACACTTTTATTTACATTTCTGGTGCCATTTTATTGTCCAGACAGCTAGTATTTTAAGGTCTTTCTGCAGTTACTAAGTTTGCCATTCCCCCTTACCTTATTTAAACACCTTTGTTTCATCAGCAAATTTGGTCACCTCATTGCTTACTCCCTTTTCCAGTCACTTAAGAATACGTTGAACAGCACAGTTCCTACAACACAGACCTCTGAATGTTTCTTCTATGCTGTTTCTTGTCATTACTCAATGTTATACTCTTACATCTTTTCCGTTTAGTTTCTTTAAAAGACTTTGGGAGAGACCTTGTTAAATGGGTTTAGGAAACTTAAGTTGACAGAGTTACCCTTAAATGAAAATGTATTGAATTCTTCATTTTATCAGCTGTGTGATAACCCTTGCAGCCAGCTTCAGTAGGTTTGCAAGGCAGGCATTCTCTTCACAGAAACCATGGCAGCTTTTCTCTGAATAGAGAGAATTAGTGGACACTGGAATAAATGCTATCCTCTGTAGTTTCTCTCTGTATACTCTGTCTAATATGAATATGGGCATAAATATTATCTCTTTGCCTAATGTGAGGCTTACAGGCCTGTGGTTGCCACTTTATCACAAACCATTTTTTAAAGTCACATACAGCAGAGATTGAGGTGGGGCTTAAGGTAAATTAGGGGTATGCAGGGATTCATATTTTTGTCAAAAGAGAAGATAACAAAAATGACTCACTGAAGGCTTGATGGTTTGACAGAAGACAGAGTTCAGAATTTAAAACTTTGCATCTTAATGTAGAATGATTTCATATCATGTGCAGAAATGTAAACATCTTCTCCCTTTTCTCTTATTGTCTTCAGCATCAAGTTTTAAGTTAATAAGTTCATTAAAAACATTTGTATTTAGTCACAGTTGTGACTTTAAGCTTTAGCCATCTTGTGCTTATTAATATATAAAAGGCTTTAAGAGAAGCAGTCAAAGATTGCGGATACATGAAAGCCGTTCTTAATCTTCTCTCCAAAAGCGATTTTGTAGAATTCACATTTTTCCCCCCAGAGGGTTCTCCTTCACTGTGTTTATTTTCCTGTTTTCAGAGTCCATTCCATAGCAAGGCAAAGTAGCACTTGCACCAACGTGTAAATTTTGGGAAGGCTGTAAACATTACTCCACTGTAACTTTAGCTGATGAGATAAAGGGACGTGCTTTAAACATAGCTACACTGGTAGTTGCATTGAGTAATTGAAGTTACTCCTTGTGCAAGTGCACTGATCATAGTTCTTCAGAAATGAGATTACTGTTTTGTTCCACAGAAGCAAGGAGGTGAATATTTTCCACTTTAATTAAAGTAACGTGTGACAGCAGGAAAAAAAGAATAGACTGGTAATTCTGTATATATTCAGTACTGGAAGTCTGGTAGAACTGTTTGAATATTTGGTTTATTGCATCAACTAATGTAGAAAACAGAAACAAATATTAAACCTGATTATGTGAAAATCTCTTTTGAAGTATAGGGACACTGTAATAGCAGTTATACAAAAAGTGGACAAAATTGGCATGTAACTATAGTAGTCCAAATTTGTAGTGTGAGAGAAAAAAAATCACGGTAGATTTCATAACTTGAAGCTTTTCTTGAAGAAAGACTGTATACCCATGACAGTAAAATTAACAGGCTACCGTATGTGAGATGAGGAACTGATTATCCCTCCTCTTCTGGTGGTGACTATGAAGTCTCAGCTGAAAATTGTATTTTAAGAAATGTAGACCAATTGGCAAGAGTCCAGAGAGGTACTTCAGTAATGAATGCATTGGAAAACATGAGCTGTGAGGAAAGACTGAAACACAGAAAAGATGAAGACTAAACAAATTGTCAGGGATAGATTTGCATTCTGCTTAAGTGAAAGAGCAGGGGTAGATAGATTCTTTTTAGTTCAGCACTTTGACAGTGGTAGTTTTGGATTTGTCAATAGCCGTGCTCTTTTGGCAGTAGGTATTTGAATAGAATGAGTGACTATGCAAACAGGGAGAGGAGAGACAAAGACAAGGTAATCACCACTGATTTTTCCATGTAACCTTGAATATGAAGAGGATACAAAACCATTTTTCTTAACTTCTCAGTTACTGAGAGAGTTTCCAAACCTCTCTAAATAAGGAATGGTAATGCTATGTCTATTAGATCTTGTAGTTGTTACAAAAAATGGCAACTTGAAAACACAGGGACACTGTGCAAGGAAACCTCCCTAAAACTGGCTGCTAGTGTTAGTTTCCTCAGCTGCCACCACCCGCTCGCTTCTGCCTGCAGCAATTTTGGAATGCTCTGCATGCAGGATATGATTCCAGATGGTCCCATGCAAGCAGTCTGTTCAAGTGTGTGAATTCCTACCGTTGGGATAAAAATGTGAAGCAAAGTCTTGGGAGAATATTTTGTTCCTTGTCTTTTGAGGTAAAATGCAGACTCTTTTGATAATATCAAAAAGGGAAGAATGAAGTTTGTCCCAGTGTAGAGGTTTCCATCAGAGAGATTTCCATAATTGTTCGCAATACAAGTTAAAAACAAAAAGCTTTAAAAAAATGAGACTTCTAAATCCAGCACTATTGCACATTATTTTATTTAGAATAGAAATAGAATTAAATTGAAATATGCAAATTTGAGAATGAAGTGCCTTTTTTTTTGTTTTCTTCCTTTTTTTTTCTTTTTTTTTTTTTTTTTTTTTTTTCCCTTGGCTTAAGATGGACTCCTACTGTTCTTTTGGATCCATACATAAGAAGTCATCTTTTGACTTTTTAAGGAACTTATTGCCTTTATTGATACACTAAGAAAGTGTAAAAGTAGTGCAAAAATTGTGTAAAATGCAGAAATACTTTAAAACTTCTAAACAGAAGCATGTGGAAGTATTGGTAACCTTCATATTCTGAGACAAGGATGGACTATTTTTGCAGACTGGCGTAGGGATTTCCTGAAATGTTCCTGGAATGTAATTTTGCTGGGGTTTAGCTTTTAGATTAAATACCACATCGGTGAGCTGCAGCAGAAGTGTAGCTCTAGTTCCCAAGGTGTGTGTGGTTGAGAGTTTCGTGAGAATTCATCTGTTTGCCAAGCATTGTGGAAAGCAGTTGTAGTAACAGAAAACAATGTGAGAAATGTATGTCAGATGAATGACTGAAGACGTGGTAAATGGACAACAGGAAGAACCTGAAATCCAGGATACAGACCGTTGCTGATCGTGTCTGTGTTCAGACATTCCCTGCTACATCTGCACTGATCTCCCTAAAGCAAGTGGCATCTGCGTGCTGACCAGATAGGCTGCCCAAAGCAAAAGGTGCTGAATGCAGTCAGGATCTGTGCCTGCAGTGGCACTACCCTCCAGCAATGCTAAGGGCAGGTGGCAACTGTAAATAAGATCTATTAGATGTACCAAAAGTTCCTCAAAACAACCACCAGAATTTTGAGAAACCTGTCAGCTACAAATTAGAGAGGAATGATTGTGAGGTTTAGATGAGCAAATGTAACACTTGGAGAAGGTACCTTACTTGTTTCACTGAGCAAATGCATGTTGTGTGAAAAGGAGTTCAGACAAGAAACTGATTTGAAGCAATTCAGCAAATCACTTCTAATTTGTCATAGTGTCCTACATGAAGTCTCACCAACTTTTCCTAGTGAGGAATGGAGCAAATTTCTTAGAGATCTGTTTCACATGATGAAACTTGTCAATAAGAAGTATGCAGTCAGAAGAGATCAGCAGAAAAGGCCTTATTTCTGAAATTCACTTGGCTTTGCTTTATTGTGAATTGTGTTTTCTTGTGGCAAAAATTTAGTAGAGATGATGAAATGTGATTATTATTTGATATTTAATGATTAACATGGTGATCATAAAATTAGAAAGAAAAAAAATTGTACTACATTTCAAGAAATCTTCCTCTTAAAGATTTCCACCCACCCCCCACCCCCCCCCGAAATTTTATCAGGAAATGGAAGCTAAGTGTCTTGAGTACATTTCAGTTTTTTTCCTTACTGAAGTAATTTGCACGTGCAGACCAAATTCACATAAAGATCCTGGAAATGGTTTTTTATTTACTTTTGATTTAAATTTAGTTCAGCAGTGTAGCACCTCTGTATTTAGAGAATTGTTTTTCCAGATTCTTGCTCTCTGTGCTGAAATTCCCAGGCAAGTGACTATGAAATTTTGTACAGATTCATTGTGCATTAAGCTCTTCAAGGGAACACACATGCAGAAATGGAAGATCTCAGAATAAATCTCTTGTAGACAAAAAAAGAAACCCCAAAATACTCAAAAGCTCCCTTTCTAATCCACACTTTTTAGAATTCAGCTGCAAGTCTTACATCCCCTTCCTGCTACTTCTTGCAAAATTATAAATCCTGGGCTTTTAAAACTACTCCTGAGGCATCTGTTTATGTAAATTGTGTGATTGGTAGATAAGATGATTATTTATTCTTCTGTAAAGACATCTCTGAAAGTGATTTTATTTTTTAACATTGTTAAAAGATGAAGCATTTAATGTATAAACAACTCTCAGTCTATGCAGAAACTTTCTAACAAACCTAGCCCACATGTTGATGTTGTAAGAGATTTTTCACATTTTTAAAATCTGTACTGTCCAGTTTCCATGCCTGGGTTTACAGAGCTTGTTGTTTACCTATCCAAAGACTTTTTTTTTTTATTACTTATGGTTAAGGATATGGGAAGAACTTCTAAGGAATCCAAAGTCTCAGTTATAAAGGAGGTTTTGTTTGTTTCTGCCTTGTCCATTTAATTCTGGGATCACAGATTTTTGATGTGAACTGTCCATCATTAACTAGCCTTCAGTATTAACTACCAAATTGCTTGCAAATGCCTAATTTTTGAGGACTGTTTAAATAATGCAAGCTATGGTGAGACCAAAAGTAGTGCTTTTTGCCATCAGATCCTATTTTACATCAGTGACGATATCTAGAGATGGCAACTTTGTCAGAATCTGTTGTAACGTGATGTCTCCTTGAAATGGATATCCTGTTGCATTAGTGGCTATAAAAACATCTCATCAAACATGTTGTGGTCTGACAGACACACATAAAAATTTCAGGAGGAGAGGAGGAAGATTTCTTCTGCACTTGATGGATAACTTGAAAATCAAAGAGTGGATGTTACTGCATTTCAAGTGCTGGAAAGAGAGAAGCTGTTGGAAACATTTGGAGCCCTCAAACCCAGCTCACTGAAGAGGGTGATGTGGGGGGGATGCCTGCTGCTGGCTGGTGGAGGCTGTGGATACTCAAGTCTAACTTTAGGTATCAGTGTTCCCTAGGCAAAGCATGGGGATTTGGGCATCCAAGAAGCCAGCTTGCTCTATGGGGAGCTGCTTGTGCCACCTTCATTAGACAGATCTAGACTGTTTTACTCCACTTGCTATAGGCTTCCACCATCTCAGCTGTTCCTGGTTGCTCTTCAACTGAGGGACCAAGAACCTCCTAGGCAGTAGAAAGATTAATCTGTTTCCTTCATTGGAAGCAAAAATTGGTAGATTAGTTACTGTTTTGCAGCTTTTTTTCAATCTCCCAAATCCTGAGAGCCTAAAACACCCTAATGGGGATGTCCATGCTTATAGCACATGACTCGATGTCTTTGTGTGGTCTCTCAATGTAGGTGGTCTGCCTCTGGCCCTTCCTTGCAAGAGCTGACACACATGTCCAGAACATGTCTAAGGAATGGGACTCATCTCCTCTGTGCCCTTATTGACTCTGTAGTTCTGATCAGAGCAGTTGAAGTCTGTGGTAACAGTCTTGAACAGCAGCTAGCAGAATATTTAAATGCCTGAAGTGGTAGTGTTTGAGCAGTAGCCCTAAGCAACTGTAGTTACATGTAGCCTCAGCAGTCTGTTTGCTCTTAATAGGCTGCCCAAGCATGTGAGAGAGGATCTTAATTTGTGAAAGCTGATATCTAGGTGCTTCTTAAAATCTGGCTCTTTTGTTCCAGCACTAATTCTCTTGTCTAATGTACTCTTTTGATCTTTAAAAACAGAATTCCCTGATAATTTTTGACCTCTGGCTAATATTTTCAATGACTCAGTCTTCCTTCTAGTGCATAAAATGAATATTTAGGTATACTTAAGCATATAACATCTATGTGATTAGTTAATAAAGTGTGTTATTTGTGTAGCCTAAACAGCTGATATTTGTGCCTGTAACTTTTTTTCCCCATTGTATCACTTAACATGTGATGCAAAGTCAGATTAGGTTTTCACTCTGCCTTTCTGTGATCATACAGTGAAACAGTTGGATGTGCTTTTATATACCTTTTTTTTTTTTTTTTTTAACCTGTTTATTAAACAAGTTCACTAAATGGAATTTTAAGAAAGCTTTTGATTTGTTGATGTGGAAGAGTTTGATAGCCTACAGTTGGGTGGATATTAAAAAAACCCCGTGTGTGGAACCCTGGGAATTCACGTGTTGCACCTGTATGCTAAAGCTCTAGATATAATCATTGGGTGATCTTGTAGGATACCCATAATCAATCTGTGCCATGTATACTGGCAGAGAACTGTTTCATAAATCAAAGTAATTGCTGTTATATACTGATTTCTGAAGCTTACAGGCTTGCACATAAATTATCACTTTGATTGAGACTGTGAATATAGTCTCCTGAAATCTTTTTCTCTTTGTAATCTTAACTTTTGTTTAGAGAATGTTTGGGGTTTTGTCATAGAAATAATTTCCTGTCTTACCCACTACTGTTTGCACATACTTGTGTGAGTGCTAAAGAGATTAGAATTGAAACATATGGGGATTTTTGTTTGTTTTAAATACTCTGCAGGAACATAAGGAATTCCTTAATCACTTCAAACCCCTCTCTAAGTTGATGTGTGTAGGCTTTCTTCTACTGGGATTACTTTAGTAGAACTGGAACCAGTCGAGATACTACAACAGCGTAATAGAAACATGTGGTTTTAACAATAAGTGTTATTTGGAGGAGTTAGAGGAGTTTCAGGTGTTTCAAAACCCTTTGAGTGTAATAATGATGTTTGGTTATAAATTAAATACTTTCAGTGTACATGCTAATTTAGGAGTCGTGTTATAAAATCGGTTTGTGAAAAAATGTAAAAGCTGATATTTTCTTAGGGTGCTAATTGTAAGTTCTAACTGATACAGTTCAATATTGCCTTTCTTCATCTACAAAGTTCACTTTGGCAGTTTTTTTTCTGACAAATTTTCCTTCTGATTTTTCTACACATATTTGTCTTGCAGTTGTCCTCTTGAAAGTCTTTTTTTTTCTTTACAATCACCTCTTGATTCTATTGAAATCAGCCAGTTCCTTTTGTACACTAGATCTATATACAGTGCTTGTTAATTTTTGTCATGATGCTGGGCATCCTTAATTTTTGTCTTGGTTTCTCAAATTGGTATTAAAGCTATATTTGCAAGCCCGTTGCTGTAAAAATGGACAAATAAAACTCTCCACATCTGTCACATAGTGAAAACAAACACTTTTTGCCTAGGTGGTGTGTTTGCTCTCTCTTGGTAAATAGCCACTACATTAATGGCTGCCAAAACAAACGCATGTGGCCATCATTTCTAATGGCAGGAGGTAGTTCTCCCCTTTCTTCCTGCACCTCTGCCTTGCAACCTGAACTCTGGTTTAAAACCATGTTAAGTGTAGTAATTTCTATATTAAAACAGAGCGCTCTTAATTTAGAGGATACCATTCTTTATGTGCCATAGTGACTAAAGAGAAGATCTGTCCTGATCTCAGTGCTATTTGAATATTGCAGTTTATTTGGTATGTGACCAAATCTTACATGTTCATAAGGTTTTTGTTTATGCTTTAAAAATGCTCCTCCTAAATGTATTGTTTACTCTGAAAAAGTATTTCAAATGTATTAGGTGAGCACATTAGATGAGACTGGTTTGTAGATCTGCATTCATCTGGCACATTATAGTTCTCATAACATGTTTCTAAAGCAAATTGCTGTAGGCACATCTGACTTAATTGCTGTCTGATATATTGTTAAGTGCCATATAGCTTTTACAGAAAACAGACTGTGGATCTTTCTTAAGTAGTGGAATTAATAAAACTACAAAGAATTTTTATAACTGTAGATTAGAAGTTGCCTTGAGGTTATTCAGTTTTCTCCCCATTTCTTTTCCCCCACATCTATCTTTGTGACTCATATTTCTATAAAATTTTGACTCCTTTTATTTGTACTTTTGAATACATACATACAAATGTATTCATTAAATATAAAATTCATTAAATATAAACATACATACAATGTATTCATTAAAAGCCCATCAAGTTTGCATTGTGTTTAAAACTAGGAAACTGGATGAAGAATCAAAGAACAAAATTCAGATTTGGCAGTAATTGTATTTTAATGATAGTATTTATGATTGCTCTTAGACTACTTTGTGAATTGCATGTTGTGAGTTATGACTAAACCGCTCAAACCTGTTTTCCTAGAGCAAGACACAAATGTACATAAACAGAGGTGCCTGAGAGAGGAAACTGCACCAAATGTAGTTAGGATTATGGATCTCTAGCCAAAAGATGTGGTCTGAATAGCAAAATTGGTTTGGGGGGAAAATTGTGCTTACCTTTTGGTGGCAGCATATCTCTGATAGCAACAAATCTCTTCAGTATGATATGCATCACTGATCTTTCTGTAAATACTTGGCAAAGGCAAAGCAGCAAAGACAGTAGCAAAGACAGAGCCCTTCTGAGTAAGAAATGATGGTGGAGACACAGCCCAGAGGTGAATGGTGCTAAGTAGGGTTGAAGTGTAACTCAGAGCTCTAGTAAGGGACTGCAGCTACTGGGCAGTGAATCTGTAGTTGTTACTCTTGAGATAAGTTATAAAGTCCTTGCAGAAAAGCAGGAGGCAGCTCTTCTTTTAACAAGCAAAAGAGGAACCTGAAATGCCAGATGCCCCAGAAATTGGAATGGGAAATTTTTCACAGGTAGCCACGATATTGCTGACTTAAGTGCTGACTTGAGCACTGACTTTCTGAAGCTTATGTCCTTCTTTCTTTCTCTGACTTTAATTGCCCCGGAAGTCATCTTTGTAAAATGGACTCAGTGCTTGTATTATATTGTCAAGTACTGGTGACACAGGAGGTATATCCAAGTATTAAGTGTAAGCTGGAGTTGAATTTTCAGAAAGCTTTTCTAAAGAAAAGCAATCACAGCCTATTTGCTACCTCACAGATGGTTACACCAGGATAATCTATGCATGATGGTGTGCTTACCGGCTTGGTGTTGATCAATGTTTGCCACGCAGATCTGTGGGAACATCTGATGTTATGATTTAATCTGTGCATGAGTGAGGTAACCACCTTACAGAACATGTTTTATTTACTAGATTGAGGGTTATAAAAGGTAAGAGCACGGTCCAATTAAAAAACAAAAGTTGACATAAAATTACTCTCTAGTTCTACCTCATGGACACGCAGAACGATTGCAATTTCCACTTTGTACAACTCTAGTTTACTGAATAAGTCAAATTTCACCCTCCTACCATTTCTAAAAACAAGATGTAAATAGCTAAAGATCTGTATACTTACAAAACCAAGCTTTTTAACTTTTTTTTTCTTGGTAAAGTGTATTCAAGTCATACCTGAGTTGAAAGCCCTGGTATGAAAGGACTTGTTACTTTGAATGAGAAAGGAAACTCATTAGAGAAATAGCACTAGAACTATGATGAAGAGTGAAAACTATGTCATACTATCTACATCATACTATAGCAGAAGGGAGAGTTTTTGTTGCGTTGGAGACTATGCAGCACATAAACTGTGTTAACCTGTCTCCATAGAAAAAAATTCCTTAAACTTTATGACTCAGTGAAAAAAAATTGTATAATGAAGGTTTGAGTTTACTTTGCCTAGAAGTAATTCAGAAGTAAGGGCAGACCTGCATGGAGGTGTAATGTAGTTTTGGAGCAGTAAGCAAGGCAGTAAAGATAAAATGGTGGCTGTTGAGTATCCAGAGTATCTTGAGATACAGACCAGGTATCTAACTGTTTGGGCCAAGCTACAGGCAATCTTTGTCAAGATTAAGCATTCAGAAGGTCTTACTTGGAGCAGACTAAACTTTCTTTTAGTTCATGACAACTGCTTTGGCCTTAGAGACTTGGAATAAGCAGACAGAGATCTGAAAATCCAAGAGGCACATTAACTATGTCCTTTTTCCCATGCCTTTCCCTGCAGCTTTTGTATGAAGTTTGCAGGAGGTTCTGTAATGGTTTGGTATTAAAGTATAATCGTTGCAATGTTCTCAGGACAACACAAGCTCCTTCTCATGGTCCAGCCACACTAGTGGTACAATAGAAAAGCTGTTAAGATGGAGCTGAAGATGGGGACTAGTTTTCCTAAGGAAACCAAGAAGTCTTTTCTTCCACATAAAAATGTTTCAGTGGTGAAGATGGTGGGGGATAAACCAGAAGTTATCCAAAATCTGAGTTTCGTACTTGCCTACTCTTCTCTGAAAATGAAAATTCAGCAATATGACTGTTAATCATTGTAATTTGAATATTTCGTATTCTCATTCTTTTATATTTGGGCATGATCAACAGATGGAATAAGTCTCTTAAAATGAAACACAGTCATTCCTTTCTACAGAACCGATCAGAGTAAATGAATCCCCTTTGAGGAAGCTGATGGTCTGATATTACCAGGTAAGAACTTCCATGAAGCATTACAATGATGTTTTCAAGATCTAGAAGTTGGAGTTGGGATATATATAATTTTTCTCCCTGAATTAATAATATTGGTTGATTTTTTAATTTTATTTTTTTTTTTTTTTTTGGGTGGGGGGGTGTGGTGTGGTATGAAGAGGCAGATAATGCATGAGGTTTTTCACTGAAAACTCAACTGAAAGTTATCCTGCTCCTCCTCCAACCATAAACCCGTGGAAAAGTTTCCTTAAGATCTGTATTTATTCTAGTTAGTCTAATTAAACTTTGCTTTGAATTTGCTGTAGTGTAACAGTACACAGACTTTGTGAAAGACTATCCAATTCCCCTGCACACTTGCTTTGCATAGGTTTATCAAAGGCTGTACTGCAAGGTTTCCACTTGTGATTTGCTTGTGGAGAATTAGTCCTGGAGTTCCCACTGGGAACTGGATAGCCAGTAATAGCAACTGTGTCTCCTGACTCAGGTATGTGGAAGATTGGAAGATGCTGTAGTTACACTGGAAAAGCATCCTCCGGAGGTGCAGACTCTTCTCTTAAGGACTTGTGAAAATTCTGTCAACCTTGAGTAGATGGTGGAGATTGTCATTGTGTTTAGATTCTTTGGTGGCTGGTGGCAGATGTATCCTAGAACTATTAATAAAGTAATAAAGTATGCTAGGTGCTAAAGAGGAAGATGAGCCATAAAAGGGTGGTATCCATGTGGATCACTTATTTTAGGGTTTTCTTGAATGTAGTGGTAGAATGACATGGAGAGAAAATGCAAAAGCAGAGTTGGAAGTTAAAGGAAAAGAAAGTAAAATGAAGCAAAGATGGAGCTACAGGAGATAGGCACTGCAGCATCTTGAAAGGTAGGAATAGCAGAAGAGGTTCATTATTTTAGCAATGATATTAAAAGAAAAAAATGAAGTAGAAAAGTGGCTAAGGAAAGATTGCATACAGGAAGCTGAGAAAACACTAAAATATGTGAAAAGGATTCAGTGAGATAGAATAGACTCTTAAAGAAGCAACTGAATGGTTTGAGAATGAATCAATATTTTTCCTTAAAAGTCTGCTGAGATTAATTTTGGCTAAAATGTAGCAATGACTTTTTGCAAGGGAGGAGGTAACAGATGGACCCAGAGAGGGTCTTGACTTTCATGTCTGTACAGAATTTTTTTAAAATTTTGTTTGTTGAAGGCATTAAAAAATATCTCTGGCAGTTTTTCCATTTCCTTTGGCTTTCATGTCTAAAGAAATATGCAAACTGGGAGAGGGGATGGGAAACTGAGCCAGGTGGCAAGCCTATTCATCACCTAGTCAGTTGTGGAAAATATTGAATGATCAAATGAAAGTGTCTTAAAATAACATGAACACAGAGACAGAAAAAACTGCCAAGGGAAGGAATTTGTGTTAAAAGAAAACTTGCAGTTTCCCTGTCCAGTTGTAATAAAAGACTTCAACGTTCAGTGGAAGGCAGTGTATATATCATTTGCACCTATAATTTTTTATTATTGTTACTTTTTAGAGTAGTTAGTCATTAAAAAATACTTTTTTATGAAAGGCATTCAATTTGAATACTTTTATGGAAAATACCTCTTGTATTTTTATGTATCTGAGTATGCCTGTACGCTATAGGTCAAAGTCTCTAAATTTGATTCTAAAGAAGAAAAAAACCTTTTTGCCCATTTTTGTAAATAAAAATAATTTCTGTAACTTACTGAATAAGCTGTGAGGTGGTTTGGTAGCTCTGTCAACCTCAGGATGTAAACCAAAACAACAGGAGAAAAAATTATCTTTTAAATAAAAAAGGTTCAGATCTCGAACTGAAACTGACATATCAGCTATGTATATTCATCAATCTGCATGATTAAAGGGGGCATGGTTAGTTTTATTATAACCTGCTACCTATCCCTTATTTTTCACAATGTGGAAAAGGTCAGGTGGTAGGAAATCCTATCTCTAACCTTTCTTTCTTTGTCTACTTCGTATTCATGAACTGATGAACAGTGTCTGCTAATAAAGTCTACAGTGTTTTAAAACCATTCTCAGGTTTTAGAGAATGTTCCAAATGTATCTGCTGGGAACCTCTAATATTTTGCTGGCAGTTGATATGTCTAATTATTTTTACTGTATTTGACTAAATTTAAAGGGTTAGGTAACCATGAATTTTTGGTTACTTCCCAAAGTAGGATCCCTTTCTTAATACCCAGTCACCTTAATCACAACCATGCAGGAAATGGGAGCTACGTACCAGCACTTCTTAAAAATAAATTAATTGCCTACCTAAGATTTCCTACAAAAATAAAACCTCTAATGAATTTAACTAATATTTATATATAGGTAAACTAACATTGGCCCCAGCAAATGCTGCTAGAATCCAGGTAGTTATCTTAAAGACTGGAGTTATACTGGACACATTTTGCCACAGATGAGAGAGGAGTTTAAGGTATAAGCTCTTCAATTTAGAGAAGGCACAGCCCAGAAAATGCTGTTGTAAACATGTACATGCTAACTAAATCCTGTATTAATTTGGTCCAGGCGTAGTGAGAGCTTAAGACTTTGATTTGTTCCCTGTAGTCAAAATATTGTGATTGGTTGGCCAGTGTAGAAATATGAGAAGAAAAGAAGAGCTTCAAAGTCTTGTAAGAAATAGAAAGGAAGTGTTTTTGAATCATAGATTTGGGTTGATATATTCTATCTAAAGCAAAAACCTGATTAATTTCTCCTCCTTTTTTTTATAGCAAAAAGACACTTTGACCAAACTGGCCAAAATATTTGGAAGATTTCTCCCTCCATTCCACCCCCTGCCCAAATTGTGAATGAAAATGGAGATTAAGCTGTAAAAGCTTTAAAGATGACTTAAAAGAACTTCTGGTCCCTGGCCAGTTCTCAAAATAAATAACATCCCATTTTTACCATTACTCTCTAATAGTTTGTCAAACGTGCAGAAATCATCATATTAGCATTTATCAATTGTACAGATGTCATTCATCAGCCAACACTATGTACAAACAAGTAAGTATAATGGATTTTTAAAATCCACACTGCTTAAATTAAAAACATATTTATTTCACATAGCGGATATTATGTTTCGAGATTTGTTTTCTGGGCACGTGAGCTTTTGGGAACACAAACTGTCCTAATCAGGATTGTTCAAAGTTGCTCTGCTTGGTAAAAGGGTTCTTCAGTGCTGCTGTAGTGCAAAAAACAGTGATGTGCTAGAAATATTTTGACAAACACTTAAAGAAATAGAGGGGTAAACTGTCTTTAAAGACATCGGTCCTGATGTAAAAATGTCTGTGTGGCCACTGTGAGGCAGACAGATTTGGAATTGACTTTCTTCAAATGTCCTTGACCGGTTTTAAGCTCCACTGCTGCATATACATTCTGAATCAAGAGTTTAACAGTTGAAACTGGGCTTGAACTCAAATGATATAATTGATTTAATTGTTTTATGCCAAATAGTTCTTAGAAATTTCTCTGCTTGAGTGCAAGGTTAGCAGGCTTACTGTTCAGCCACCTGAGGGTCTTTCTCAGAACATTCTCAGACTTTTATCCCAAATGTATTTTTGAATTATATGCTGTGCTTAATGAAAAGCAGAGAGTTAATTGGAACAAGCAATATAGGAAATTAGTTTTCTGCGTACATGAAGGGGAGATTTATAGTTCCTGTATATTTCGTGTCTTTGTAGACTGGAAGGCAGCACCTTGCAGCGTTAGAAAGTAGGCATGAAAGAACCTTTTAGGTGATGAAGGAAAAAGCAAAGAACTTTCTTGTCCCAAATTTTGTGGTTTTGGATCTTGGCACAGTTGTATTTCATGGAATTAGTAGGAAATGGTTTAAAATGGACAGTCATTTTCATCATGACTCATTATGCATAGCAAGATATATATAAACACATTGTTTGGAACCAATACAGTGAGTTTTATCTTGTGGTTCAATTAATACTATACTGAATATGATCTTCTGGAAATAGAATACCTTGATTACATTCTGCCAGTTACATACTAATGAACCATCTCTGAGCTTCCTTTATTTACAGCTGAGATCTTGAATTTATTTAGACAGAAAGCTTCATAGATTGAGGTTCCCTCTAGCTACATAGAAGTGACATACAGCACAACAGCAAAAAGTTGCCATACCAGAATACAAATACAAATCATCAGTATTGTAGATTAATCCATTGATATTCCAACAAAAACACTTTGCTTTTAATTTTTATCTGAGTTTTGGCCCCTAAAAATTATGAAAATGATGAACTTAACAGTGTTAGCTTAAAAACCTCTCTTTTTAGAAACCTGCAGGACCACTAGGAGTACCCTGGAAATTTCAGTCCACAAGCTGCTATCTTTACCAGTTCCTGTAATGTAGCAGTGACATAAAAGTAGAAAAGTTGACAAGTAGGCACAGCTCTTTGGAGGTGTGAAAAATCCATCAGGCTTAATTTGTATCTTTTTTTGACTGGATTTCCAAGGAGAAAAAATTCAGTAATGGATTCTCTGAGATGGATTCTGAAATGCAGTGGTCTTGATAAAATTGCATCTATGTACACTACTTAATAACTACTTAAAGAAAGGTAGGAGGCTGGTGGTAAATCCAATAAATGCAAGTTAAATGCTACTGTCTGACCTTTATTTGAACTGCAGGGTCAGATCCATCACAACATGATTGGTTTATCCTCTTGTGTCTAAGACACTCTGTAGTAAACATAGTATTTTTGTCCTGGAGAGCTTAGTTTACAAGTGAAAACTTTTCTGAGTCTGGTAGATTTGATTAATACAGGCTAAACAATGTGTGTGGCTAAAGATGCTCTGTTAGCATTTTAGAAAGTCACACCAGTTCCATATGTAAAACAAACCCTTGTTTGAACTACAGGGTTAGAGTGATCACAGTATAATTGGTTTATCCTCTTATGTCCAAGACGCTGTGTAGTAAAGAGTATCTTATGTCCTGGAAAGCTCAAGCCTGGCCACTATTTTTGGTTGCTGTTCAGTAATTGTAACAGGAAACAGTGAATATTCATTCCCTGTTAACATTGAATGTGCTAGTAATATTATACACCTTTCTGAAAATTTTCTCAGGCTGGAAAAGAGAGTTCAAGTAGATATAATAATTTCTGGTAGGTAAGTTGTTCTGTGTCCTTGGTCATCCAGGTAGTCCTCCTCCGTACCTTTGTTACCTCTACTAGATCTGTTCAAGAAAGGAATAATCAAAAGTTATGTTTTTCTGGTGTAATTGCAAAATACAGTCACTCTAGTGTTATGATAATGCAATAGCAAGTAAGATATCTAAGTTGAATCTATTAATTTTTCTTATTAGGATATGATTTTAAAAAACATTTCAGTAGTTCAGACTACTGAACTTAAGCTTCAGAGAAACCCCTTGCTTGACGTTTTAGCATGAAGCATGGATCCTGTGTTTGAAAACATTTTGTGGGGTGAGGTGCTGTCAAAAGGGTAAACTCTAAAGTAATCTATGCCTCAAATTAACTCTTCTGCCCCTGCTTCCACAAGAGTTGAAGCGCAACACAACTATTTCTCTTAGGATGCCTGCACGCCTGAGGCTAGGCTTGGGAACCTGTCTATATAAATATTTATACAATATGTTCTGGGAATCCAGTCTCATTGACATAAAAAACTCAACACCACCCCCACCCCCCCACCCCCCCAGCAATAAGTCTTTCTCAGTGTGATATTTTTTTTAAAAAATTAATAACAAGATTTTACAGAATCTGCAAATAAATTTGAAATATATCGTTAGGCCTTCTATCAGTAAATGCTTCTTAATGCAAAGTGAGAAACTCATGTATATCTAGATGTAGGTAACACTTGGGATAGCATGAAAGAGTTACCATTTTGTCATCACCTCTCAAATTAGCTTTAATTGTTCATTATTCTTCTTACTTATGCACTACAGTGGGGGAGGAGAACAGCCTAATAATTCTTCATATGAACAGTGTAGGTGATCATGCAGGTGTTGGTCTTTCTACAGCTGCTCTAGAAATAAGGGAAGTGGCATAGGTGACTCACAAATCAATAGCACAGTCTGTGACTGCAGAATTGTCTCATATTCAATTTAACTGCATAGCTAAGCTAGAAAGTCTATCTTAGACCATACTCAACTTAAGATTGTGCCATTTATCTCATCTTCAAAGACTACTGAGTGTTGGAAAAGTGAACAGTGAGGATTTTATTCAAGTGTGTAAGCAATAGGATGTAAATGTATGATGCTTTCACAGTCCTTTATGTTGTTGCCATTATTTCTACGAATTTTCCTCCATGAAATAGAATTGTGTTTTGTATCCCAAATTCAGAAAACACCTGTGTTCTCTGAAATCAGTCTGAGTTGTGACTAGAAGGTGACGCGCAGACTAACTTCGTGCTAAATGGTGGTGTGTTGAGGAGGAATTGTTTCCATTGAAGCTGATGGGTATTCAGTTAACTCTTCCAGATAAGGAGTACTAGGTATAACTTTGTAGTTTGTCTTTAAATATGATAAGTTTTCCTAATAGAGCTTCTAAAGTTTTTGTCGTGATAAATCAACTTACGCGTCCCCTTCTCATTGCTCCATTTAAGACAATGGAAATCTCATGTTGTCAGAGTTGGATTCTCAGATGGATACGTAATCTCCCTCATACTCCTCTTAACACAAATAATGTGCATGTGTTCTGATAGAGATGGTGGAGAGCTAAGCAGCATTTTTTCTGTTCTGCAATTCTGTGCAGCCCTGCTTATGCTCTGTTTTGGAATGAGACTTTGCAAAGGACTCATGGACTTCATTTAGCTTTCTAGAAAGTTAATGGGTGTATCTGAAGTTGGTTAACTGGGCTCACCCTTTAATTGGTTTAAGGATCGGCAACTCCAGAAAACAGTTCATTCCACAAAATGATGATTGTTTAAGACAGGAAAAGTTCTCATCTTAGAGAGATTCTTATTAGCCAGATTTAATAATTCTACTTTGTGAGTTCATATCCAGATCTGTTGGTAGAAATGAGATATTAAGAAAGTATCTAATGCAGAGTATACTTAAATCACAGTACTATCATAGATCCATATTCTGATTTGATGATAGGAAGCATGACAGTACTTGCTTCTGGAAATCTGTATATAAGGTTTGTGTAATTTATCTAAAATCTTTGTTCTCAGAGAGATGTGATAGCTTTAATGTAATAGCTGCAGAAAATTCCCTCAGTGTTATCATGTATGCTATATGACTACAACTTACATGTATGATTACAAGGCATTTTAAGAAACTTACCTCCTGGAAACTTTTCAAAGTGATTTCAAATAGATTCCTCATAAGCCAAGCTCACAGAGATTAAAAACAATTTTTACATATAGCCGGTAACCTCTTTTGACCAAGAGACTTAATTGGTTTCTATTCCCTAAATTTGGAAAATAGGTAAGCATATTGGATTGGGTCCATAAAGAAATGACACATGTACTGCGAGCCCACAATAAGATGCTGTGATTTTTTTTATATTTGCAGATATCCTGTTTTCCTCTTGGTTTACAAAGAAAACTCAGTGTCGAGGGAACTGAAGACTGGGATGTGCTGGGCTAATACAAACTTAACTGAAGCCAAGAATGCCCCTGGTTTGGCGCTCAAAAGAGTAGTAAGCAGCCAAGGACATTTGGAAGGCCAAATCCAAACCAGTACGGTGAGCTTCCTATATAGTACTACATACAGCAATAATTATGTATGTGAATTTTATTCTATCTTGCCTTTATATCTTGTTTTAACAGAGGATAGTCTGCTTTCTAAGTGCCAGAGCAGGGTGATAATAGCTTCATGAGTGTCACAAACTTTATATTCTGCTCTTCTAGAAAGAGCTTTAATTTCTTGTCATTAGCTCCCTGCTTTTTAGCCAGAATTGACTGTATGGCTCTAGTTTGCCCTGGTCAGGATGTGGGAAAAGCTAAATCCAACATACAGACTGACTTAAAAAAGTTATATTGGCACAGAGACAGAGTCAATAAGTAATTTATTTTGCAATATAAGCAGAAACCAGGGTGTGATTAAAAAATAAAAATAAATAGCAACAATTTTTTATATTCTTTTGTGATAATACGGCAGACCTTGATTTCTTCCGAGGATTATTATTTACTCCTGATACTGTGCTTCAGTAATATCTCTCAACAGACTCTTCCCCTAAAACTGTTTTCATAGAAAAAATCTAGCTAAATATTTGTGTTAAAACACCCTCTGACTTCTTAATTTTATATACTGTAAGATGCTAGAGTTATACTCCCTATCACTTTGGGAATTTTTTAACTATCTAGAGTAAAATAAAATGCTTTAGGCTGAATGAGATCCCCCGAGAGGTATCATTCTTTAATATAGTTGATGTTCCCTGTTTTCATGAATGTACAAACATTCATGTGGAAATGAGTATTCACCATATTTGTAGATATACCTGCTTTATATTTTCACCAAACTACTTATCCCATCTAATTTAAATTATTCTCATCTTGTTTTCTAGAAGATCCATGTGCTCTTACTAATTTAAATCTTTCTGTTCTTCTCTTCCCCATTTTTCTCTCTTCTTGCTTGTTGTTGTGCCTGAATTAAAAACATCTGGATTAAAAATGTTGAGGTTTTGATAACAAGCCTGTCTCTCATTTATTTTTCTTGTAAAATACCACAGCATCCTTTCTATACTTAGCATCCAAGAAAAGTTGAGATGTGTTGAAAGTTTTCACTAGAAAAAATTTTTTATACAAAATCACTGTTTTGATCAAGACTTTTTTTTTTTCATATGAAGTTTTTACTTCCTTTGGCGAGTTAGCTTTTCATTACACCTCTGAAAGGGCAAGAAAACTGGATTTTTTGGAGCGTCAACAGCTGAGACTGAAAAAAAGAAAATTTGCATGTACTTCTAATGATTACAGTTGTAATTACCATACTGCTGTGCTTTCATGTATTTTGCCAGCAAATCCTGAAGGGCCAAGTGCGCTCAGAAAAAAAGATGAGGGGTGTGTACAGTAAATGAAAAAACCTATGCAATGATAACATGCATTAGCAAACCATTCTTCACTCAACTGCAGCAAAAAACTATATAGAAACTTTGCATGTTATTACATACTAGGAAGAAAATTCCATGCTACCAAAACAGGGTATGACTGAGGAAAATGAATGCTAGTACAGCAGCCTAGCCAAGGATCTTCTCGTCCGTTTTTTATTTCTTGCCAGTCCTAACTATGTTGTGACCTGCCCAGAAACAAGGACAAAGTGTAGGCTAGGGAATGAGCTTGTTATCATAAATCCAGTGTTACCACTTGAAAATGGATTATGCAGATGAGTAACATCAAGCTCTTGACACAATTTGTAACACAAAAGTTGGAAATTCAAGTTAGTGCAAATGCTCTTCAAGCTGGAACAGTTGTTATTGCAAAAGCAAAATGGGTAAAACCAGCTATGAATGGTAGACTTGGGGAGTTTGTAGTTTGTTTACTGAATATCACATGTTCAAATAAAAGGGAAATTGTTTTTCAAAAGTTGCTTAATTACTGATTCAGTTGGAGCCACTGAAGATCAATGCTTAGAGATTCTGAAAATCTTATTATCAACACAGGGTTCTGTGTCTTCACAAGTTTTCTCTAATTCTGTTATTGGACTGGAGCGCAACTGCAGAACTGATTTTCCTGCACATTTTGGGACAGTTTATCTGCGGCCTGAACTTTACAAATCAGATGTGCTGTGTAATTAGAGTATTTGTTGTAGAATGAAGGAATTCTGAGCTCTGATGTTGATTCATCGACAACAACAAAAACTGCAATCAGGAGGAGTATCTGTTCATATCACATCCATTTGAGTTCATACTGAACTCCTGTGGAACTACAGAACCAGAAATGGCTGTGGCTCTGCCAAGCAGAGACGGCCTCAATTTCCACTGGACTTTCCAGTAAGCACTAGCACTTAATTACTGCCTTTAAGGTAGAGTACAGTAGTTAAGTGATGTGCAGCATAGCTATGGCCCTCTACTACTTTCTACATGTCATAATGCATCATGCTATGAATGAAGTCAGGAGTGGAGCTCCTTTGCTGATAGTCTTGTGCTTGGCAGGATCTGCAGGTACATAATAATTAACCGATTCCCAATTATACAACATAAATTGTCCCTGCTTTCTCAAGCGGGTAATTGCATATTAATAAATGCTAAATAATAAATATTGTAGGTACTGAAAACCTACCTAATTTTTTTCCCTGTTTATAAAGCTAGACTTACCTATTTTCAGACATATTCTGCATCCTCAGAAGCTTATTCTGCCTTCAAATTTCATAAATGACATTGTAATTCTTGTAAATTAAAGATGTAAAAGTGTCTGTCTGTCTTTAAAACTTCAATCTAGTTCTTGAGCTCTGACCTCATAGGAAGTGAGCATTTGGCTCCTCAGTAAAATCATCTCTGGATTAGGTTTTGCTCACATTCAAGTCAGCCAGGCAAATAGTTCCTGCCATTTGACTTCTCACAGGCGGAGTTGTACTGCTTTCAATTAGCGCTCTCCCCTTCTTGTCCACCCACCCCAAACCTCCTGGAGACCAGGAATAGTGTAGTGAGTAACAGGAATTTTCAAATAGCACAGTATCAAATTGATTCCAGGCTCTGCAGCCATGTTGCAAACTAAGTTTTGCCGTGAACTTTTATTTTAAAATACCTGGTATATTTATTTTCTGTATCTTTGTCACTTCCACCTTTTAAAAGAAAAGCTTGTTGGCAATTTACTGGTCACATAGAAGGGTGAGGAAAGAAGATTTTTAACACTGGAAAATTGCTTGCTTTCATAACATGTGTCATGGTTTACATGTAATAGAAAGTAAGCTTGAGATGACAGATTTTGAGGTGCTTATTTCCAGAGCTCAAGCTACATTGTTTAAAGGGGTGTCTGTGTAGACAGCTCATGTAATTACTTTGAACAGGACCTGTACAGATTATCTTCCTGTAATGTGCAGTGAGAAGAAAATCAAGTTGCATATTTTGCAGTATGTGCTTGTGCTTGTGTGTGTATATATTATATATGCATGTGAAGTAAGCGCTGGAGAACTGAAGTAATAGATCCCGGCTGTGAGAT
Source organism: Strix aluco (assembly GCF_031877795.1). Taxonomy (NCBI): domain Eukaryota; kingdom Metazoa; phylum Chordata; class Aves; order Strigiformes; family Strigidae; genus Strix; species Strix aluco. The sequence continues at coordinate 32,194,585 of NC_133933.1, forward strand.
TTTATGCAATGTACACTTAACACATGTAAATGCTTTGTCTGGCAATCATGCCAGTCACCATAGAATAACATGCAATGAGTAGAAACCAATTTTGTGGTAACTGCAGCCCACAGTGGTTTGATGAAAAGTCCTAGTAAGAAATTGCTTTCACGTCAGAAAATTCTGTATCGTCAGAAATTCCTGAAATGTCAGCAAGGGTGTAGCCCTTATGAAAATCCTTGAATACTCCAGGGTTACTTTTCCTTGTTTTCCTTTGTGTCTTCTTTTATCTTCTTTCATCAGGTATATGAGCAACCAAGTGTATAAATATTGCGCAGACTTGTGTACTTATGAGGAATGAGTCTTAGTCATTGGTGTATTTAAAATTTTTTGTTTTCAGAGCAGTTAGCTTGTTTCAGAGGTAAAGTTTTCAGTGCAGAACAGGCACTGCAAGAATCCTGTCAAAGGGCTGCACAGAACCTTTTCAGTCCTTTGTATATAAGCCAAATACCTACAGTGTGCTCAGTTTTCTGTTTGGCATTTTTTGATTTCATAGAAGAGCCCCAGGGAACTGCATGCTTAGCTTCCTTGTAAAAAACCTGGAAAAATATAAGCAGAAAAAAGATAGGAGGTGCTTGACTCCCCGCCCCCCCACCCCAACTGTGGCTAGAAAAAAAAAAGTCCACCTTTTTTTTTCTGATTGCAAGCAATAAGAACCTACGAAAATATCTATCAGCCATATCAAAATATTTAGAGAGTTTTTGCCATTCAGGGAACTCCATGCACCACATGGTAACAGCAGGCTTTGAAGCCGAGGGTGGGAGCTGGCCACATCACCCTGCCCAGACTGCAGAGGTGGGAAGGGGCTGGGGAACAGCGAGGTGTGAAACGTCTGGGCCCCGAACTTTGCAGTGTGCCCAGTGGGTGTTTCTGTTCTGAGCTGGCTCCGTGATTTGGGAAGGGTGGGACCTGAAGGGGAAAAGGAAGGAAGAAGAGCTTTCTCCTTGCTTTTATCTTTCCATGTGGTTCTGCACTCAGGTGAAGATGTCTTCCCCTGAACACTCAGCTATTTCAGTAGTGTATAGTCAAGTGCATACTATTTTAAAATCCTAAAGCCAAAAAACACAGAAACTCCATTTTATAATGGTATCTTAGCTTTCATGTAATCAGGTAATTCAAGGTCGACCATCTTTTTCACTATGGGTTTGTAAAACTATTAGACTTCCTTTGTTACTATTTCTTATACTTGGTCTAATCAAACGTATGGTTTTGAAGAGGGGGGGGATCCTTTTATGCTTTCTGGTTCCATTTGAACTGCATACTGCTGAACAGTAAAACCAGAAAAATTAAGCTCTGTTTTGATGGTGTAAGTCAAAATCTATTATCGTAAGAACATATTTTTTTGTGATTTTTTTTTTTAATTGCAAAAGAAAACCTCTCTCATGTACTTCCAGATGTCAAGTAGGTGACACACACAGCACTTTTTTTTTTTCTTCATTGTAGTGTTATACTTCAAAATGAATACATTTTGTTTTTGTTTGTGCTGAGTGGAAATTAAACACTGACGCAACCTTATTCTGACTATGCTTTTACTGTCAATTCTAACCACTTAAAGCAGTAGTCTAGTAAATAATGTTGTCTGCAAGGAGTTGGCTTAGGTGGAGTTTTCTGAACCACTCCCCAGCACTCTGAAGAACTCCTGAAACTTCCAATATCTGTTGCTGACACTTGAAAAAAGAAGAATTTGCTGCCTTCACACTCTCACTGTGTTCTTGAGATTGCAGTACTAAACCTTTTGAAGGTCTAATTTGACAAACCTGAGTTTGGAGGCATCATTTAGATTTCTGGTGGTCTTGATGAGCTGTGGAGGAAGAAAATTAGTGTTATGCCCATATTCTAATATATTTATGTATGTGTGTGAGTATAAAAATATATATGACCTATACATCTCTGTTATATAAGCATTCAGAGGTGTTGTCTCCTCTAACCCAGGACTAGTGTCTATATGACTTGTTTCCATGTGTATTAATGATGCCTCAGAAATGGTATTCTGCATACAGAACTAAAATCAATTATTGATTATTTTGAAAGTGATTGTTCTCTGAAGATTCCTGTACCATGTTGGATGTAGTTGTGAGGGAGAAGGATCAGAGTGCAGTAAGACACTGAAAAATGTTGGATATATGAAATTTATTGCAGTGCTTAAGGAATCATATAGTATCATAATATTATGTGTATTGTGTGTACATAGAAAGAGAACAAACCTCAGACAGAGGACAGCTGTAACTACCATGAAGTACAGCAAAGGTTTAATGTCCACACAAACCTCAAACTGAAACAAACCATTGAAACTACAAATGAGTGTTATTCACCTATGCCACTTCTGACTAGCCACTTACAGTAAAATTGAGCAACTTCAGCCAAATTGTATAGAATATTCACAGAATTTTACTACTGGAAGCAAATATTAAAGGCTTCCTCCCCTCAGAGCTCCTGAATAATAAGATGGCCTCCAAAATACCTGGCAAATTTGAACCAGTTGCTACAAGATTATAAAAGCCCTAAGGCAGAGACCAAGTTTTAAGTGAGCACTTTATTACTCTTGTGTGAATCCAGCTTGATTCACTCAAACCCTGTATTTAACTGCTAACTGCCTCGTCTGGAAAAGGATATTCTGTGTATCCTGTGATAGCTCATCCATCATCAGCAGAAAGACATTTAACAAGACAGGAAAAAACCTCATATTTTACTAGTATGTACATATGCAAGGAAGGGGAGGAGGAAGTTTTGAGCAAGGTTCTCCTTCCATTAGCCAAATAAACTCACTGCTGCCTATTATGAAAAATGGTTATGTGGCTGATGTGTTGGAAATTTCTGCATTGCATATATTGCATAGTAACCAATAGAACCTACCATTTTCCATAGTGTTTGGTCTGTTCAAAACTTCAATTCTCCTCCTCGGAGGAGCACAATTATATTAATTGCCCTGAGGATTGTAAGTAACTTCGAAGTTGCTAATTTAGGGCCTTTGTTCAAGAAGACTGATCAGTGTGTGAATGACAGGTAATGGTGCAGATGGCCAATGAAATATTCTTTGTTATAATCTTTTGTTGACCCACTACTAATCCTAAATCATGAAAGAGAATGCAATGGCTGATATCTAGAAAATACAGACTGTTGCAAATATGGACTGAATTGCAAAGACAAGACAAAGGCAAAGTTACCTAAACTATGAAAAATCTTATAATGGAGAAAACATGTTTGCCTAATTGAGACTATCCCATTTCAGGTGGTAGGTTTATATCAGCTAAAATGTCACACATCCATTCCAAAGTCAGCAACGTCAAACATCTTCCTCTGCCTTTCCCAAAATTACTATGACCGATGTATATTATTGCTTCAAAGTGTTAAGTCATGTCTCATGATTGAATCGCATGATAAAGAATATTCCCGTTGATTAATAATTGGTCTGATTGTCTAACCTGTACTCACCTTGCTAGTCCCTCAGAGAAACTGGCTTCAGGAGAATGACTCAAGTGTGAAATAAGTATTTCAAGTTCGAACCTTGTTTTATCAAATGTAATCTCTGTTGCAGCCTATGGGAATTTAAAACATTGAAATAACCTGAATCTCCTTAGGGTTTTGTAGTGACGTGATATTCTGGGAGGGGAAAAAAGGGTTCTTTGGGTTTCACTAAATAATCCAGTTTTACACACTGGCTGCAAATCAGGGTGTGGTATGAAGATGACTTGATTCTACAAGCTAGAAAAAACTAGTCTGTACTGAGATAATTTCCTTAACTAATTTGAAATTGTGACAAAGAACTAAAAATAATTATGATATAGTTCAACTCAAACATTTTGGGAAGATATGCCAAGTTCTGTAGGGTGTCTGATTTCCTTTAGCTGGTCCTTACGTTGTTTATGCATGTTGATGTTTGATTTGCTAAGCCACGGATAAATATCGCTAGAGATGCTGGGTTTTGTTTATCTTTTTAAGGTCTTTCAGTTAGTTGCATTGCAGAGGAGGTGACTTGCTGCTTACGAGTCTGAAGAATGATATGCTGTTTGGGGTCTGCACCTTAAAGAAAATGTATGACAGTTTAGAGTGAGGGTAAATAAGTTTAGGGTGAGGATAAATAAGACAGAAATATATGAACACAGAGATAAGGAAAAGCAGATGTAGAGAAGAGCAGTGCTCAAGGCTGAATTTACAAGCTATTCATTACTGGTATACAGACAACTGTCATTGCTGTGAAACTACCCTAGTGGGTTGAGCAGCATGGGCAGAGTGCTTTGAGTTGATCTGGGAGCATGTGGAATAAATCATGCTATTTCCACATCTCCTTGGCACCCATGACTGCAGGACCCCTTGCTATTGGAGGATCACTAGCATCGCAAGTATCTCCATAAACAGAGCATGTTTTGCTAATCACTGAGAAGCAGCAGGCTCCGATAATGAATTACCTGCCTGCTGTTTGTGTGTAGTGCATGCTCAGAAGTGTTTCATGTGAATATAGCAGGACAACACTTGCTTTGTCTCCTCTGGCCACACACTCGTATTATTTTGACTTGCTATGCTGTTTTGTGCAGTCACTAAAGTAACAAAATTTGGCTTACATAGAAGTTATAGAAGGATAAAGCTGGAAGTGTTATTGAGCCCAGTTGTTTACTCTCACATCACAATTTATATTATACAAACTGATACAGCTCCACCTTGAAAAGCAGTAAATTTCTCCAGATGTTTTTTTGGAAAGGTGTCTTAAGAAAGACAAATTCTTCTCATGAGAAACTTATTTCTAATTTTTAGTCTGAGCACATGCATGGCTACATTTTATCCATTTGTTCTTGTGCCATTTTTTTTCCTTTACCTTAGTCAACTTTTTTCCTTCCTGGATTGTCCCTTTCCCCACAATGAATTTATAAGTAGTAATCCTATCCCTTCCAAGCGTCTTGTATGAAATTCTGTTGATTCTTAGAGGATCATCAAATCTTTCTCTTAAATAATCCCATTCTGAAGTAATCTCTTGAATATGACTGGCCATTATTATGTGTATTTAGCTACCTACGTGAGTCTCATGAGTGCCTTGTAAACTGACAATATTTTTTATCTCTACTCTGAAACATTAAGATCCTTGGGTTTCCTGGGGCTGTGATACTGATGCTTATAGATAACCTGTCATAAACACTTTCTAATTCTGCCAGCTAATGAGACAGCAGGAGATGTTTTTAGATCCAGGCATTTATCTGTAACTCCATCTTGAATTCTGAACTCCTGGGGTCAATCTATCTACTGCTGTTCTGTGGCAACCAGTTATTTCTCTGTGTAGCCTCCACCCCCTATGTTGTCAATGTCTTCTAATTTTGCACCAGCAACATCTTTTGTTGGCACTTTTCTGGTCTTTGAGATGGGGACCTTAGAAAATTTGAAAGAGCAAGGAACTCCACCAGTGATACCCTTCATTACTTTCCTTCTTGCATCCACCTGTTTTCCTCTCATCTTAGCTTTGTTCTAAAGCTGGCCTATTATCAAGGTGTTTAGCAATTCCAATCACTCCAGCCCTTCTCCAGTATTGCATTGAGTATTACATTTGCTATTCTCTCACCCTAAAAATGGAGATGGTCACGAAAAAACCTTTTCTTCACTATCCTTAAGTTTGAAACTTAAACTGGATGGAAGAAAAGACATGTCTGTCTGAGAGGGCTTTAGGGGCTGTTTCTGTGAACAGAATAATGTGAAGAAGCAAAGGACAACAGTAAATGGATATTCCCTTCTACCACCACGTTTGAGCCTTTTTTGACCTGATCTGGTCCTGTTCTTTATGTATGCACATTTAAATTACTACGTGTGGTGCACATAAAAAGTGTGTGTGTAGATCTTGATTGGTATTTGGACACTTTTTTTTGGTCATATTGCTGAACTCAAATTAGGGTATATGTAAATCTAATCTCAAGTTCCTGCTGTGGTATGTTAGTTGTGTATATGATCCTGTTGGTAGATCCACAGTGTCAGGTACATAGAGTGATGTTCATCCTTAATTACATCCTCTTTTACAAAGATTCACAGTTTTGCATTTTGACCATTTTCTGCATTAAAGAGGTGACTGAGCTATGGAATACTGCTATAGCATATGTGTTAGCTTGACCAGTCTTCAACTTTTGTTTTTGTTTTCCTTTGGAGATGCAAAACCTTCCCTCAGTGAATGGAGATTTCCACTCTAGCCTGTCTCTCTGCTTTTACAAGTGCTGCAGTGTGCTTTATTTTTGCCTTAAGAGGGAGGGGGGCATGGGTTGAAAGATAAGAAAGCTGTGTTGTAGCATACTGGTTCCAAAAATGATAAAATGTGAAAAATAACAGACTTGTTCCAGGGCCATGCAATCAAAATAGATTTTGCACTGGAGATATAAAAAGTGACTATGCAAAACATTCCTGAAATAATTTATGCTGAGTTCAAGTTTAAAGCCAGAGATATACTAGTATATTATGTGTTCTTTTGGCATTGTGTTTTGAAATCAACAAAATTATCTCAACTTTTGCACTCCCCTCAGTGCACTGATTCCCTTAATATTGTACAGTCAGAGCTACAGGTCTACCAGTTTTTCAGCTGGAAGGCTTTATTGTTTTTTAGTGTCGGTTATCCAGTTTCTATGACAGTGATATGCTATTACTTATTAGTATTCATGGACTGATCTATCAGCTTCTTTATTTACACATATTTCACTGTGTTTTGGGCTCTCTTGGTGCCACACTCAGAAAGAGAAGCATTCATATGTCTCTTTGCTTGGCAATTAATGTTTTTCTGGTTATGCTTACTTATGCCAACCACCAGTGTAACCTATCTGTTGGTAACCCAGCTGAGCTGGTAACATTTGCCAATTCTGGGCAAGGCCTGAGTCCTGCTGTGGGCAAGGTAGCTTGCCTGTTGCAATCCTAGTTTAGAGTCTAAAAGGTTTTACCTTTTCATGTGTGTGGCCTGGCTTTTCCAGGTGGCCTTAGGGCCAGAAAAAGTGCCCTGGCTCTGCTTAGCTTGCTAACATAGGTATACGTATAGCCAAGGGGTAAAGGCCTATCAGGACATCTCCCAAGACTGAATATTTTTGTTGTGAAGGTATTTACTTTCCTTCCTCTTTCTCTACCATATCATTTTCCTCATTGCTTCCAGATCTTTTACCATCTTATTTCATGGAGTGGTTTGTTGGTTGTTGTTTTTTTTTTTTTTCCCAGCTAATTATTTATTTTTAACTCTGATTGATCAGGAAAATACCCAGGAGAGAACTGTGACTAGAAGGGCCTTAAACATGAGCTGACTAACTTGAACATGTATGAAACCATCTGCAAAAGGCTTCATATAACAAGTCTAAATTCCCATAATAATATAATTTATTAATCTGCAAAGTTAATGAAGTCTCCGAATAGCATGCAAAAAATTATTTTGAAGTATAGTCTTTCAGTTAGAAAAAAATTGTAATTTGAGTTTTAGAGTCTGGTGCAAAGCCCACTGAAACAATTGGGAGTTTTGCTAATGCTCTCAATTGGAGCTAGACTTGGCCTCCAAATGCAAGCACTCTTAGGGTGAAAGCATTATAGTCCAGTGGAAGTTACATTTTCCACTCAAAATAATCTCTCCGTTCTGAGAGGTCAGGCTCTGAAAGTGTCCCAGAACTGGGACTTCACCAAAGAGTTATAAAAGTTGCATGTGAAATTGCATATGCTTTGATAACAAGGTAAAATGAAAAATGTGGGAGAAACATACAAAGCCAACAGCAAAATATTTTTTTCCTAAATTATATCATATGCATAACACTATAGAGATCACACTTAGCATAAACTGTCTCCATTCATATTCCAGAAATGCCCTCAATATCTATGTACGTACCTACATATTTATGTTGTAAATTCTCTGCATTTGGGAACTAATTGACTGCCACAGTATTAAAGCAGGTGACCCCTGGAGCATGTGTCAAAGAGTGGAAAGCAACAGCTATTGCTGAGGCTGGTCCTCCCTTTACTGCCTTGTACTCACCCTGTATTTCCGTCAGGGCCCTGCACTGCCCAAAGACACAATTATAATTATTTTTAGTTGTAAGTGCCTGCATAATGGAAAAAATATCTTGTATCTTGAAAAAATTGTGGTTTTATAGCATGCCTGAGAGGATTTGTGTTGCATGCCATGAATGGCTCATGAGGTGTTTGAAGGGATGAGACTACATGGGAACTTCTGAAAGACTGACCCAGATATGGGGCCAAAACATGGCATAGTCTAGCTCCAAACATTGCTTTGAGTGAACTGTCTTACCAGGTCCCAGATATCAGGAATCTTGGGTGACCCATGTTAGCAGGTTCCAAGTTTTCTTCTTTATGGTTGCTGTAGAAGGGAGCTTAGAGACAACTGCTGTTACATGCAGTGTGAACAAACAGGGGCTCGAGAGCCAATGAGGAAATTAAATTACTTGACAGTATAGGTATATACTCTGCAGAGGTCAAAAGGAACCTGAATCACCTCTTGAGCATTAGCCTAACATGAAGCTGCTTGGGACTTTTTTTAAAATATAATTTGATCTCCTTTAAAGAAGTCATAATGAAAAGTGTATGTGTGTGTTTATGTACAGGAAGGAAGGGTAGAGTCTGAAATCTGATCTTTGAAAAACTTTTGTGCCCAGTCCCAATCATAGGCTTAGGCTGGTTGAATTCTAAATAGGGAGAATCAAGTAAGTGATTATTAGGGTGTTAATATTGAGTTGGGGCTGTCTGTGCTTATTTAAGATTGAGACATGTTAGTGACATGAGAATGAGCAAATTAAAATTACTGGGTTTAGTTCCTTCTACATTTATTTTTATTGAGACACATAGTTTAATTATGCTGCAGTAAGGGATAATTAAACTTGTCTAAAAAAGAGAAAATCAATTTACTGCCAAATTCACATATTTATAATACTCTGGTTAGACTGAACTAGAGCTGCACTTTGGAAAGGAAAAAGTAAATTGATACTTTGCACTGGAAGTGTATAATATTTAGAACATGAGGGTAGGTAAAAAGGTAGTCAGGTAACTTCAGTTAGAATGAAGTGATTTTGTTTCTAATGATTTATAAACTATTTATATTTAGGCAGTACACTGAATTTGTGGTGTAACATCCATTTGAAAGTATAACTTAAATATTATATATTACACTATTACAGCATTTATATGTTCTTTTAAACCCTTTGCTCTACCTTTTGTTCTGATACCTTCCATTTAAATTTATGCAGTCATCCTGTGTGTGATAGCGAGAGGTTGCTTCATGGAAACAGTGGGGGAACAAGGTTTAATGAATACAGGAAAGTGTTTGTTCTGCTTTTTTTTTAAAAAAAAAAAAAAAGAAAAAAGAAAAAAAAAGAAGCACATTACATGTATTTTCATGTAAAGACCTGATATTTGTTAGGAATGGCTGACTGATTTTTTTTTTTAGGTTTTATTTTTTTAAGAGAACTGTTGTAATCAGAACTATGGAAAATACAACATTCTGTTTGTATTATATACTTCTCAGTTGTTCTTCTTTAGTAGAATTATTTTTCATATCCAAGCATTCCTCCATCCAGCATTGTCTACTGTTTTACTACCCTAACTCATCACAATTTGCTGGTATGACAACGTAAAAATGTCAAGAACATATTTTAATGAAAGTACTGCATAACCTACAGTTCATCCATGAGAAAAGTAAAATCTTGTTGAAGTCATTGTTTTGGGTTTTTTTTGGAAAATGTCAGATTTAACCTTTTGTAGGGAAAAAATAGTATTTATCTTTACTAGATCTGGAAGAGATTTCCTCAAAAGTATCCATGAAGGCTTTCTGAACAGTCAACTTCTTCAGGGTGTTAGTTATTTGCCTGAGCGGGCAGTTCTTTAAAAAGAGATGACATGAGTTCTTCTATGAAGAATTATCAGAAAATAAGGACCTCGAATATTTTAAGTTTGTATTGCAAAAATACAAGAATAAGAAAATGATTTTAGATTTGCACCATGTTTTAATCTGTATAACATTTGATGAGATTGTTCAATTATTATTGGTCCTGGCCTCCTAATTCCTATTTTCCTGATTCTTTCCTCTCTATCAGTTTTCTCTATTCATGAGCAATAAGCAAAACAGACTTGCACTTGTATGGAAATTAAAAAGCAGTCTAGTTAAGACTGAGTATAAGTTTAGCTCAAGCTGAGAGACTTGAAATCCATGAAAAGGGCTTGGGATCATATCTCAGTTGATAATTCACTCAAAAAAAAAGGTATGATAAGTCTGATTCTAAATATGTATGAAAATATGTATGAAAATATGAGAATGGTCAGTGTTAAGTTAATGGTTTGACTAGATGATCTTCAAGGTCTTTTCCAACCTAGATGATTCTGTGATATGTTCCAGATCAGCTAGCATATCTTTAAAGTGTCACTCTGTTCTCAGCTTACATTAACACTTGTTATTTGGCAGGACTGGCAATCCTTTTGTCTTTTATTAGTAAAGCACCTGGCAAATTGAGATCTTCATCAATAACTGACTCTTAGGCTTTGCCACAGTGCAGTTATACAGCTAGTGACAGGGAAGGTGTTAATATTGGCTCTCTGAGATAAACTCCCAATTAATTTCTGAAGCATTAGTGGTCTCAACATCATTCCATGGGATTTACAATATTTTATTTCCCCAAATTTTAGTATAAATGACTTGGTAGGGCAATGGCCAGCATTGCTGCTAAAGACTATGTAATATACATAGTGTTTGAAAAACGTTACTTTTAAGATAATTTCAAATATCTCACTTATATCTGTCATGTAATAAATCCAAGTACAGACTTCAAATCTGTAAATAGCCTGTAAACATTATTAAGGAAAAGAACAAACATATTTGTCAGGGCGCCTGTAGTTCATCCCTGCAATGTAACATTCAAATCATGCTGTGAGGTTAATATGGACATGAATATTAGGATAAATTGTTAAAAATATGGATGCACATGTGTAATTTAAACCAAATATATCTTTACACTATTTATAATGAAAAATGTATACCTATAGCTTAAACCTGGCTGAATTGGGGTTTTTTTGCCTTTTATCCTTAAAAAAAGGTAGTAACATCCATATCTTCTAGGCCTGTTTCTTTAACTTATAGTTTCATCTTAATTAAATTCATTAAAACAGCTTCACATCAAAGTACATTCCTAGACTCAGGAATTCAGTACCAACCTTGCTTGAAAAGTTTGCTCTGTCTTGAAAGTAGAGGTAAGATGAAGTTTGTAATGGAAATTTTAGACATAGCCTTGGCCTGTGTGCTGTGAATTGTTACTGTTGTAACAGGTTCGCTTTTTTTTTTTTTTTAAACGTGCCGATTTTTGCTTTCACAATGATATATGATAATTCAGTTAATTCTGTCTTCACCCTGAAACCTTCCTCTGTGGTCTTCAATGGTGAGGACAGAATTAAGTCCAAGCTACATATCACAATAACAACTTTCTATTGTAAGTTCCTGGTCTCCGTCTTGCGTTGTAACTCAGCTCAGTGGTGGTACTTGAAATGATGAGATGAGAAGAATTTGGCCCTGTCTCTTCTGTGTAAGAAATACTGGCAGTGGAGGTTAGTGGTGTGTTGCAATCTGCTTTATGATATGTTGGGGCTGGGGGAGGCGGGAGACTGACCTATCACGTCTGCCTTGGAAATCTCCCCAAGGTAAACAGGAGGAGAACGGCGTGTATGAGGGAGGACGACCCCAGTGTTGATGAGTAACAAAACCAGCCAATAAATTCACATCAAGGATGCCATCCATGACATGAATTTATACTTAAATGTGCTATCTGAATGTACTGCAGTACATTAAAAAAAAAAAAAAAATCACCCTTGAATAACTGAGAATATGTGACTGAAATGCCAAGCAAAGGGTCAAACAGTTAGAGAGAGAGGAGGGAGGGAGGAATTAATAATAAAAATGAAGAATGGTGGAAAAAAAAAGAGATAGGAAAAAGAAACCTTCTCATGCAAGCTTGTCAGAAAATGTTGCTCAGCATACATTATGAAACTCATCCTTTAGAACAATTTGCATCTTCTATTATATATCTTTTAATAACTATCTCTTGTTAATTATGATTTGTGACAGCTGTTACAAGGTAAATAGTACTTTAATTAAAGTTCTTTGTGGATATTTGAACAGAATTCAGTCAGCCTTACATTTAACAGGGAAGAAGTTTTGGATACTATTTTTACTAATGCAAATTTGGGCTGAAAAAGTGACCATAACTTTCAGGAGAAATAAATCCATCTGTAATTTTTAGTTCATTTGATATAAAAGGTCCCTCAGTTACAACATCATTATTGTTCTGAGTTAATATGCTGGAGAATTTGCTTTTTCTGTGCCTCTCCTCCACCTCCTCCCCTCAGAAAAGAAAAAGGAGCAGTTAATCACAGCATGTAATTTACATTTTCACATGCACAGTGTGAAAGAAAAAACAATAAATACCTGAAATGAATAATTCATAAACATCCTATTGGTTGAAAATTCATGAATTTTTTAGTGATCACTTAAAAAAAAAAATTGCCAAAAGAGAAGTTGATCTGAGGAGGCAGTCTAATTTTATTTTCTTCTATAGTCAATAATTGTGAAGAAAAGGTATGCTTTCCTAATGTTTTGATGCTTTTTTCTTGTGAAACTATTACCTTTAAAAATGCTGGCAGTTTGAATTTGTTGACAGCTGTATTGTTTCATCAGGCATATTGCAGTTACCCACAGAAACATCTGAGAAGTCTGAAACATTCTTGAAAACTTATAATGAATCAGAGACTTGCTGTTTTGTGTGGAGCTGTTATTTGGAGGTACTAGATCAACCCATCTCAAGCGTATGGCTGATGCATATCCTTGTATGCCCTGTATGAATTGGGATAAGCAGCTCTCTTTCAAATATGTAATACTGAACAATGTAAACCGGTTTAGGTCCCTGTATAAATAGTGGATATAACGTGTTGTTCTATCCCACAATATTGGGACTGTTGATAAAGTCATACAGTGGGGAAAAATGAGTGGGGAACTACTATTTGCTTTAAATTTATTTGGAACATAAGAAGATGGATAATTAGAACAACTAGTCATTTATCTCCCAGGATTTAATGAGATTGAGCAATCCTGTTACAGATTCAGCTCATATTAATATTACAGCTGCAGCTCCTAACATTCAAAAAGTGTCTTATTTAAAAGAGACCTCTGATAAAATCATGAGAGTTAGCACATATTGCTAGAAGCATCATATTTGGAGGAAGAGTTTTAGAGGAAGCACCGTATTAATTTGATCATCAAATCTGATTTATCCATCATTTAAACCAATCTGGTACAATTGGTTATGGCATTCCACAGTAAACCAGAACAAGGAGGAGATCATGGTTAAAAAAATAATCCTAAAAATTGTAAAAGAAGACATCTTGTTAAATTGCAGCTAAATACAGAGTGAAGGTAGAAGAGTAAAAGTAGTAGTTCGAAGACACTGAGGTTTTTTTCCTATCTTTTTCAGAAACTTTCCTTTTCTCTTAAATGGTTGTATATATATTTGCTGAGGAAAATTTATCTTAGATCCCAAAAGCGATTTAATTTATAAATGTCTGAAGTTTGGAATCCCCAGTATTAGACGGGGATTCAGTTTTTATGGTATAGATGCTCAGCACCATGTAAAAATCAAGGGATTTTTTCTGAGATGTCTCAGACAAGGCAAATAAAAGCTGATGCACTTGCAATTACTGGGTGCCTTCTGAAAATTTAAACCTAGAACTTTATGGAGATGGAATTTATTGACCTGGAATGGAGAAGTGATGTGTCTGAACTGAAACTGGTTGGTGCTACAGGAGGAAGTTTAGATGAATAGTTAGAATGTTGACTGAAGTTTCTGGACTTTAATGAGCTGAATAATTCAGATGTCAGAATAGTTATCTTTCTTTTATTCCTAGATGTTGATAATTTTGTCACATATATTAGTCCCTCCCTTCTACCCATAAAAGCACAATAGCACAAAGCTTTATCTAGATTTGAAAATTATTTCAAAGGGACTGAAGTGGTTTAGGTATTGATTTTCATTGAATGCCTTTGAAGTGTGTATCATCATCATGTGATTAGATCAGTCAAATAGGTCTTTAAATTATGAAGAACGCTACTGACCTTTTACACTGAGAAATACAGAAATCTGAATTTTTTGTCTTTTTGAAATTAAAGATAGATCCATTGCCCATTGTTTGTGTTTCAGCAAGGACCAAGCAGGTACAAATAGTACTACAATAAAAATGCAAATAAATTATACTGATTTTTCATGAGTCAGCTAAGAAATATACAGAATAATGAAAACAAAACAAATTATTCTTCTCATCTTTGATGTTTTCTTCTCTCTTCATACTCTCTTATTTTGAGTTATTTAAGCATGCTTGAATGATGTATTATTCAAGAATACTTTCATTCTAAATTACCTTTACTGTACTTCATAGCTCATGTAATTAAAATAGTTGTTCAGAGTACGCAGATGACTTGCAGTTTACGTGAGATCATGTCTTCAGGAGATAATGCTTGAAGTGGATTACCAGCTGCCTTTGAAGCATTTCAAGTAGGTTTAATCTGAGATAGTAACAACCACATGTTTTTGACACAATTCCATTTCATTGATGTTCCTGTTTGCTCTCAGAACTGTCTGAAGTGTCCTAACCAGGATCTAATCTTACAGTTTTATTTTGTAATTTCACAATTGTATACTGTGGTTTGTTCTCTTATCAAACACGTGCATAGTGCTCAAATAATAAAGAAAACAAACCCACCCACAACCAAAATCTGACTTAAAAGTTTGGAAAGGTGATTAGCAAGATAACTGTTAAAAAAAAAAAAAAAACAAACAAAAAGCTTAAAGTCTGTTAGTGAGTCTAAACCAAAATTAAATTTAAAAAAGGTGAGAAGATTCTTGGTCAAGTATATCCTTAAAACCTAATGAACAATGGTATGTGCTGGTGCTGGGAAATTCAGATTTGGAATTCAACATATGTTTGTAAAGATCTGAGCTGGAGCAAGCTTTATAAATGCTAAATGTACGTTGCAACATGGAATAATCAGTTATTGGCCTATGCTGAATGATACATATTTTATGATAGTTTATCCTATGCACAGCTTTAAGGATTTTCGGTTTGCTGGTTGTTTGTTGTTGCTGCGTTTAGCCCTTCCTAGTATAAATGCAAAAAGCCTATTTCTGATTTTTTTAAAGATTCATATGTTAGCAATGCAGAAACACACACACTTGGAGAATGCAAAACAAAAAAGCAACTGAAACGTTTCAAATTGTGTGACTACTTCCCTTTTAGATGAGAGACCACTGCAGATGTCAAAATTTGAAGTATTTTCTCTGGGTTTTGTTTTTTCTAAGTGCATGTGCTTCTGACCCATAATTTTTAGTCTGTTTTTTAAAAGCAGAAAGAACTTTTAAAAACAAAATGTTTACTTAGTAGTTAAAACAAATCTCTGTGTGTTTTTTTTTTTTTTATCTTTTGTGTTTCTTATATATTTTTAGAACAAATCCTAAACTTAACCATAATATTATTCACTTACAACTTTTTAATTATTCAGTAATTTCAATGCTTTGGACAATGATAAAAAAGTTCTAGAACATTAACTAGTAATATATGTAGCTTATGGCTTCAACCTGAAGGAGCTGAACACTGTAAGTAGTACCCATTGCATTTAGGGATGACATTCAGAAACTGGAAAAATAAACGAAAATATCAGTAATGCTGATTCAAACTCTGGCTCTGTGCTTGCTTAAATAACTAGGAATTTCATATCATTTATATAGTCAAGTAAATATCCTTTAATTTTTGGTCTGTCATTTGACTTTGTACCTGCCTGAATTTTCAGACCATTTTTTTTGGGAGGGGTTAGGCAGTTTAAGGAGCATCTAGAAACTGTCAGTTAAATCTGAAATATAGTATAAGTCATGGTTCAGGTTACCAGTTCTGAAGTATTTTATATTTCATTATATTTCAAACTAATATTTCCCTCTACATTTGATGTTGCATCTGAAATAAAAATCAAGGCTCAAGTTGGTGAGCATCTCAGGTTAGGCTGTCTTTGAAAAGGCTGACCTGTCCCAGGCTTGTCATCTGCCAAATCTGAACAACCCTGATGGCTCTTCAGGACTGTTTGTACATTTCAGTGTGTCCAGGACTGCATGATTCTTGCCCAGCACACTCTGTCGAACATGTAGCAGTGGTGTTACACTTGGATTTTTTACTTCTGCCATGGTGCAGCTACTCTGGGAATTCTCTTACTTGCATGCCTTTCGTTAAGTATGGCCTTCCATCATGGCAATAGCTTTATGACCCCTATTGTGCAACAATGCATGAAACTGCAAACACCTGGAAAGATTTTCCATGGTGCAAGCATTAGTGCATCAGTAGCCAAACATCTGGAACTCATTGGGAGATTCCCAATGGTCCCTTCAAATGCTGATTGAGATTTCTTTCTTTTATAAGATGCACATCTCTCTTGACGCTGATTCTGAAAACGGAGTGGGAGAGGGAAGAGGTAAAGTCTCTGATTGGCAAATGAAATTATCAACCACTGGGAACATTTTCTGTTAAAAGTGTAAAATATCAACATGTGTGTATGCAATTGTTTTTAAATAAAATGGTCACTTAAAATATCATTTGTGGTAATTACCAAATAACAGAATTTTGGGTATCAGGATGTCTGTAACTACCTTGGTCGTGAAATATGGATTTTGGCCTAAAATGAAATGCTTTTCAAAGAAGTTGTAAAACTGACCCAGGTCTCAACATAGTAAGAAATTAAATCCTCTGACTTAGGCTGGTTCTCATAATGTATGTTCTTGCCCTGCATTCCATAGTTTTTTTCCTTTCTTCTTTTTCTGTGTAATGATATGTATAACCTAGAGGTTAAAAATAAAGAGAGATGAAGCAGCTCAGTTATGTCTGCTATTTCCAATTTGTCAGATTTCCTCCTTCCTGATCTTTCACATGTGAGTCCTTATTGTGACTTCTTGTTAATAGCTGCCGATATTTTGCTTGGTACCACACCCTTCCTGTGGACATCTGGCACATTGTGGCTTCACTACATCTGGAAGGTAGTACAAATTAATCTCTGCTTAATGTCAAGTCATTTTTGAATGGCCACAGTGGCATAATTTTCAAGACTGCATGATGACATATGTGGAAAGTGCCTGTACACTTATTTTTTTTAAACTATCTTCCTTTTATTTTGACTTTTCCTGTAACAAAATAAGGCTCCATCCTGGGATGTTTTGGTGCTGCTCAGCATAGGACATTTATTGATTTCTTCCTTGTCAGGTTGGACACTCAGTCATGTATTGGAGGCAGAAAAAAGACCTCCTTATCATACACCTTTTTTTTCTCTGTGTAGAGAGACTGGGAGGCGAATTGTACAAGCAATATTTTGATGACTGTATGCTGCTCAAAAATGTATCTTAGAGGGATATAAGATCATAGGTCTAGCAACTGCCTCCATGTCCTGCTGGAGTGTTAGAAACCAGCTGGAGCCAGTCACAGGATTTAGCCTTCACTGTAGAATTTTTGTTTAAAGGTTTCCATCTGCATATTTTGATTGCTTCTAATATTACTTTTTAAGTTACAGGAAGATACTGATTATTGTTTTTTGGTGTGTGTGGGTTTGGTTGGTTGGTTTTGATGTTTGTTGTTTTTTGGTTTTTGGTTTTTTAATTAAAAAAACCTCTCCCCACTAATCTTTCTGATTTAATTGTATATGCAACTGTTGAAAACAGAGGAAAAAATAGCCAGGTCATAAACTTAGCTCTGTATTGACTTCATTAGGAGCAAAGCCCCAAAGTCTCATTGCTAGTGTCTTCACTGAGAAATACTGAGGGCCAGTAAAATTTGAACTGTAGAACAAAACAGAGGATACAGTGTGTGCATTTTGAGATGTTTTCCTTCAGACTAGCTCTCATGTGAATCTTTGGTTTAACTTCAGCTGAAACAGATCTGGTTCACATACTCCAAATCAATACTTAGTGTGCAGGGACAAGTGGGAGATTTGCTTCAGAAGTGTCCTTGGTGATTTAACTAAACCAGTAATTAGGCTCAGTTATTGTTGACTTCGGTCAGTAATGACTGGTTTTGAAGATTTTATTGGTATTAAAAGAGTGTGATCTAAAAATGAGATTTTTTTTTTTTTAAAGATTGAGCCTAGGTATACATATTAATGTTACTTTTCCTATGGAATTTGGGATTTCATTTTCAAAAGCATGAAATATACTTACAGCCTTTATTCATTTTCAGGTGTCTTTTTTTTAATGCAAAATTTTATGATGATCTTAATTTTAGATAAATTAGATTATGAGAAGCATTTCTCAGAATCTTGTGATTTATAATCAACTTATTTGACTGCCAAATGTTCCAACTGACCTCCAGAAGTTTGGCATATAAAAAAAATTTAACTAGAACCTGTTTGACAGAAAAGATACATAAGGATGCAGCAGTAACTTCAGGGAATTTGGATCACAGAACTGGTAAGATTGACTTACAGTGGAGAAAGTGTCCAGTGTAATTCTGGGTGGAAAACAAAGCTTAATCTTATTAAGAGTACATATATATAAAAGAACACCTCTGTTGTCTTTTCTGATGTAAAAGAAAGCTTCATTCTGGTGACTAGAGTAACAGAAAAAAAATTCAGTAGAATTAGGATGTCACATATGATTTAAGTCTTGCCAGAAACTGAAGTCAGTGGGATGTGCTGACTGTATTACTGGCCCAGGATCTAAGACTTTTCCAAACTCACACGAGACCTCTGTGGTAAATGTGAAAGCTCAGTTCAGATCTTCTGACTCCTAGTCCAGTCTTCAGATTGCAGGAACATCCACCCTCCCTTTGTTCTTCATCTTTCTGTACTGTTTTCTTATGTGTTAAGCAAGAATGACAACAGGTTTGTATGTCAAAGGGATGAGCCACTGGTAGATTTAGGTATTGCATCCCATACTCTATAAACTTTGCTTCTATAATCAGTGGAAGTAGTCTGTAGAGATAACTCTTACACATAAAAGTGATAATACTGGGTTCTTCGTCTCTAATGTGCTCTTTTCCTGGTTACCTTCCAGTTTTGCTAATACCGTCAGTACATATACTGCATTAGGCCTTGTGGAGAAATGTAAACTTTTAATGTACTGAGCAATACCAATTGTAGTGCAATTTAATGATAAAAGAGCCATTGAAACTTTTTGCTGGAAAGATAGGCTACATTTTTCAAGCATGTGTTTATAAACTCCTGCTTCTAAGCACAATGGCTGCATTATAAACGAGAGCTCGAGAATAGGCAGTGCTCCAAGCGGAGTCAGGAGTGGAAAAGGAGTAACAGCTGAGTTCTGTTTATCAGAGCAGCTTGAGCAGGATGTGCTTTCACATACCTAAATATTTATGTAAACAGATGCACATTAAACCACTTAGAAATAAATAAAGCTTTCTGAAAATAGAACTCCCCAATGACATCAGGAGCTGTTTATCTTCAAGAACTGTGGGAATGGGCTTGAATATGCAAATATTTCATTGAAAAAAAGGCAATAAAACTAGCTTCAGATGTAATTTCTTAAGTTTATATGACACAGGACATCTGACTGTGCTGAGTGTACAGATTTACTAGTAGTATTTTTCTAAAACCAGCCAACTTTACCTTCTTTCCCAGCCTCACACAATGGTTGATCATCTGTGCTTGTTGCTAGTAGGGCCTTTAAGTGAGAGTGCACTTGTCTGCCCTTCTGCATAGTAAGGCACAGAAAGCCTTGTTGGAGCATGGCGCTCTGCTAGACAAAGGGCAAAGTCTTGGCATTGACTGTGTCTCACCCACACAGCACAAACATGCCAGGTCTGCACAGCTTTTCTACTGTTATATTACGTGTCCATATAGAATCATGTCTCAGCAAACAAGGGTTGGTTTTAGTATGATTGTATACAAATGCTGAATTAACAAGTGTTATCATCTACATCTATCATCTACAAGTGGGTTTTTTTACAGTGTGTTACTTTTTCTGCTTCAGTTCCACAATTTGAAAGATAGTATACTGCAGTCACAGTTTAGTAGCTGTTTTCTCTCTATGCTTTTGTACATAATTTTTTGCTGGGGTCATGTTGTGTGGTGGTGTTTTTTTAAAAGAAGTTCTATTTTTGACAGCTCCGTGAAAGTTTTTTTTTAATATAACTTGCTGCATGCACCACCTCAGTTAAGTTGTTACTTCTTTAATGAAATTCACCAAACTCCTAAATTTCAAACATTACTATGGACTTCTCTGTGACCCTTTGTCTCTGAAAATGCAACACAACCTGTCTTTTGATTTCTTTTTCCTTGGACATGTATCTAGGTTTTCAGATAAATGATTAGGACTTATTTTAAATACATTGTCTTAGAGTATGTAAATGAAACTGCTCCAACTCAGCCAAAATTTATACAAGAGGAGGGAGGTCTGCTTTCCATGGATTTTAATTACATTTTCAGTATGTGATTTCTCCTACTTGACAACATTAGTTAAGATTTTTGATAGGTTTCAATTCTATAACCTTGATTGCACTGTTAGCCCTCTATGGCTTCTTGACCAGTTTTATATCTAAAAGCTTCATGCAACAGAAGCTAATAAAAGGAACATTCAAACAAGCTGTTTGTTGTAAATTTGGGACAAATTAACTTTAGGGGATATAACAACCATGAAGATATATTAGCAGATTTTTACAATCAGTTTACATCAATAAATGCCAGTCCTCGTTCCATGTCTTCGTACTGTGAGAACAATGCAGCTGGTCAAATGGTTAGAGAGTTTGTGGTTGGAAAAGGAAATTATTTCTGCTCAGTCTTGAGTTGATGTAGACAAAAGCAATTTTTTTTTTCTTTTTGCATGAAGCACCATGTTTCTGAAACTTAGTGGTCCAATACCTTCAGTTTGTCCTTAATTCCAATAAATGTGGAGGTGCAGTGCTGCAACCAAGTCAAGCATTTGCGTTCTGTGATTATGAAATCCTTGTAGTTGCTTGCTCCCACAGAGCTTCATTTTGTGAATCTGACAAACTTGGCAATAGCTCTTTTGGCCATAACACTCATGATCGTAAAGATTGACTAAATAAAACCCCAATTTATACCCACTGACTTTGTCTACAGTTACAAAATATCTCTATTTTGGCACCCCAATATGTATGAATAAAATGAACAATTGCTGATTTTGACCAGTTAGACTTCATAGATCCAAAAAGTCAAAACCACTATTATTTCAGATACCAGCACAAAATTTTGTCCACCTTTCATTTTTTAAACCTGAAACAATACCCTTGCCTGGGGATAGAATTTGTTTCCTAGATTTTCCCTATATATTTGAAATCTTTTTTATGTTTCTTCTACTATATTATCTGTTTTGATGAATGTTAAAAAGAGGAAAAAAAAATTGCAGATAAGAAAATTGAGATATTTTTTCTGAAAATCTGGGTTTCACCAAGCTTAGTCAGTTACTTCATTCAGACAATAATTACTTGCAGAACAAAATAATGCTTGAGCAGTATCAGAATGCTACTCCTGGGCTCCATAGGATTTATTTTAGAACTTACTTAAATTGGAGTAAATAAATTTTCTTCAACATTAATTCCAAATGTATGATAACTCTGTGTTGATTAAAGTGCTGTTGTACTGCTATACAAGACTTCTCCTGATGTTCTCATACAAATGAAAACTTAGTAAATAGTAATGTAATTCTAGGTAAATTCTGAAGTTGCATTTTCCAGTAAAATCAAGAAATTTTAGTTTAAAAATGGAACATCTTGAAATACAAAGTTAAAATAAAAAAAAATAAAAATGTTTCTCATCTCAGGAGAAACCTGATAGTCAAATCTGTTTATTCACAGTGTCCTCCTTGCTACTTAAATTTTTAAAAGTTGGTTGACATAAAATTTATATTTATACTCCCATGTAACAGTGGATAAAAGATCTGGAAGGTATATTTCTTATTTTACAGGTGATTCTGATATTTAATTAAAATATTGATTCAGACTTTTCTTTTAGGTATGGTATGTGTGAGTGGCAAAGAAATTTCTTATCCTTTTCCACCTGCTGTCTTCTGAATAGCAAACCACAAACTTGCTTACTTTGGGGTTTTTTGGTTGCATCTCCAATTAGTCATGAGTTTGAAAGGAATATTTCTTCTGTTCTGGTGAGATCTGAAAATCAGGAAACATGAAAACTTAAAATCCTGATTCCAATTTTTGTGTCAAACCACTGCAAAATTAATGATATGAATGCCTCTGAAAATATTTGCATTTGTCATGCTTAAACTGTGCAAGACATTGGGGACAGATATTCTATAAGTGTTTTCCAGTGTAGTTTACTCTTGTTGACAAGTCAGGGTATAATGTGATTGTGATAGATATATTTTGCCTGTGCTTGCAGCTACATAATTCTAAGGGAGTTAAGACCCCTTGGAGAATAGAGATGTATTCCTGGCATAGCTTCAATTTTCTCTGCTCCTTAATCAGTGTCATCAGTTGAAGAGTTTTCTGTGAGCACTCTTCCCCACCCCCCCCCCCAAAAAAAAAATCTCTTTCATGGATACTCATGTGAGAAGGTGTTGAAGAATGACGTATGAAAGAAAGAAGAGTGAAGTCAAATTTTTTTAAAGTGATTTCCCCCACTGTTGTGAAGGTGTCCTATGTCCACATAAGTGCACATTAATAATCAGGAGACTTAATGAATTTTAGATACTTTTTTGAGCATTTTCTAGGATTGCTCTCTTACACAAGTGATAAATTTCTCAAAAATCCAGAAAATCAATCTGTACGTACTCGATTTCCCATTCACGTTGTCTCTGCTTAAAATACTCTGCAGTGCACACAATGTTAGAGTGTGTGCAGCTACTTCATGCTTCAAGGGAGTTATTTTTTTTTTTTTTTAATTACTTAGATGTTAATTATGGATGGTATATGAACAGGTGTTGTGGTTTTAACTTAGTGTTCATTATTGATCATCTTGGGCCTTATAGAGACACACACACTTTAGCACTGAGTTTTTCTCAGGAATGTAAATTTCAAATGATACACTGGTGTTATGAGTTGATTTGCTGTTAGAGAGCTATATTGCAGTTTTTCCAAGATGTACACTATTCAGTAGTAGCGTGCTTGGCTTTGTTGTTGTTGCTGTTCTTTGCACAATGATGACTATCCTGCATGCTGTATGTTCTCTAATCACATGTTGAGGGAGGAATAAATTATCACAGTCATAGAAGTGTTGGTTGCCTGGAGCCTTTCAAGGTCATCCAGTCCAACTTCCTTCTCAAAGCATGAACATCAGATCAGTCATGGCTTTGGTTAGCTTTAGTCTTGAAGGCCACATGCTGTAGGCCCCTGACCATGTTACAAGCCTGTTACTTGGACCCTCTCCAAAATCCCTAATTCTTGGAGTGGAGGTCCAAAGCTGGATGAAGTTCTCTAGCTGGAGTCTCACTGGTGCTGCACAGAACAAGAAAGTGTCTTCCCCTACTTTGCTGCCCCTGTTCCTCCTGATGTAGCCCAGTTGTGCAGTTTGCCTTAGTTGTGATGGAAGTATACATTTGTCTCGTATGTAGTTGGCATCTGCAGTAATTGCGAAGCTGTTTTCAGCAAGTGCTGATATGTCCTGTGATTCTGCCCCAGGAGCAGAATTTTTCACCTCTTGTTGAACTTTGTAAGTTTTCTGCTGGGCCAGTCTTCAGTTTTCTCAAGGTCCCTCTGATTTGAAGCTCCACTGTCTAATTTCTTTTAAAGTGTTTGAATTCCTGGCAAAAATTCTGGGTTTGCAATACACTGAATATCTGTGGCTTGAGAGAGCAGAGCAGTCACCATCTCATGTGGTGTTTCTGCTCTAGACAAAAGAAAGTAAGAAATGTCAGAGATAGTCTTTCATGTTGCTATCCAAATGACATTTTTTCATTCATTAAACTCTCTTTAAAGACATTTTGGTTGATAACAAAAGCATTTTGAAGATAGATTTCCACATGGATATAGTAATTTCCCACGAGATAGTGATTAAACTTCATGCACGCAACAGTGGGGACCTTGAGAAAGAAGTGTGCCTTCTTTCTCAAGTTTGTTTCTGTTGGAAGCATCTTATAGGTATTCTGTAAAGTTATGCTCCTAGCTTGTGTTCATTAGCATTCATGAATGGTCATGTTGTACAACTTTACAAGATTAAAATCTTTAACTGTTAGCTGTTTTGAAAGCTTCATATTAGGAGGGACAAATCTTTCTGACATCCTTCATGGTAGTCTCACAAGGACCTTGTGTGGCAGGAGTCTGAACTACCAAATTTTCAAAAACTTTGCATGCATTGTGAATGACATATATGTATGCCACTCAGAATTTCTTAATGTCCCCTTTTAAATTCTTAAGAGTGCCAGTGTGACAAAGTGCACAACAAATGACATTCTGGGTCTTGGGTGTTTTCTTGTTGAAAGAGTCAGTAAGTAGCATTTACTATGCAGTATTAGGAATGCAAAAGTCAAAATGGCCATTAGGCTTTTCATGGTAGTTCAGGAAACCAAAACCTAAAATGTGTTCTGTAATTGCATTACCTTCCTGACATCCTTTTCTCCCACTGTGTTGACATCTTTGTTCTGCTCAGTGTCTTTCAGAACTGTCTCCGTCTGTCAATGAATCTGGCAGATGCATGGCTTTGTCGTGTGCGGTTCTTACCTGCCAAAAGGTATACAAACACAGGGGAAAAAAAATTTATGAGGTTTTGCTGTATGTCTTCAATTTTGGATAAAGAAACATCAGAAGGAGACTTGTAGACATTTTCTGAGGTGATATTGCTTTTGTGTGCTATTTTACAGTCACCATTTTGATTGGTCCACCTGTCAGTGCTTTAGTGCTAAGATGTCCATAGCAACATGTCTGTTGATCTGTTTTTTTAATTCCTTCACAGGAATTTCGCCACAGATCCAATATCCAAGTGGTGTTACAGGAAAAGATCTATAGGCCTTTAGTAACATTCCTGTAATGACAACATCACTGTCTTTTTGTGTTCCCTTTCTTTAGGGAAAGTTATAGAGTCTTATGTTTCCATGTAATGTTTTCCTTGATGAAGTTAATTTTGGTATTGGAGACACAGGAGACATGGTTGTCTCCTGTTTTCCGCATGCTGCTCCCCTTCTTCATGTAAGGATCTGTGCTATCTTCAGGGATCACTGAGGAATTCAGAACAAGATGAGAACAATACAGGGAGAAGATGGTCCTATCTTGTGGCAAGCGAAAGCAATCTTCATGTAGGTTGCTAGAGTGTGTTATATCTGATATATCGGTCTCTTTGGCTGTCAAAATGCTTTTCAAAGGAGGAAAAAAAGCACCAAATATTGTGTTGGACTGTAGTATTTATGGAAATACTTGTTGATGTTCCAAGACTGTGGACAGTGGTCTTGGAACATCATCCGTCCTGTCAGCCAGACCATTTAAATAGCGTATATTTGTAGTCTTAGAATGCTTACAAAAGGAAATGATAATACCAGAGTGAATTTATACATTCTGGAGATTTTTTTTTGTTCAAGTAATTTTAGAAATTATGATACCAATTTCTGTTAAATGTTTACCTGGTGTACCTTAAATGAACTTCTGAACCTGCTACTGCTGGCTTCAGTGGGGTATATTTTTGTGTGGAAACCTTTGCATTTGAAATTAATGCATAAAAAAAAAAAGAAAGTAATTTCAAAATTCTGAAATGGTTTCTAAGAAACAATTGAGGGAAAATAATTTCTTAGCAGTTTTTCACTGTTTTCATTCGTACTGCCAGGTGCTACTCGTATGCTATAGTTAAGTCCTGTTGGCTTGTGGATTATTTTTTTTCTCTTTCTGCCCTAATTTCTAGGGTTATATAACCCTTGGCTGTGGAACTTCAGCCTGTTCATGTAAACCTGAAGGTGTCAGTATCATTTTTGGATACCAGATTGTTTCATCACAAGAGAAATTCCTGGTAAATAATTTTTTTTAATGGGTGGAGATTTATTGCTCTATTCATTTTTATAGTTTCTTAATCTGGCTTGAGTCACTGGGAAGGAGGCCACGGACTCTTTGGTATAGAGCCTTTGAGCAGCCTGTGTGTTATTGTGCTGAATCACAGCACCTGCACCAGCCTAAACAAACCGTTTTTCTCGAGCCCCGGGAGATTCTAGACTTATGAATAGCAATTTTCTAGTCCAACCAATATAATAGTAATAAAAGCATCAAATATTTTGAAATGGATAAATATTCCTCTGCTTATGCTTGGTCTGAGCATAATTAAATTACACCTGATGTTTATGATTCATTCTATGAAGATTTACAAATTATGTTTTTGTGGTATGAGAAATATTTTGAGTGTTGAATTGCTTTGTGTGATACACTTTTATTATTATTTCCATATGCACAAACCCTGGGAGTTTTATTATCCATTTAACTTCCATAAATCAGTACGAGTTACCGAAAAATTGTTACTTAGGTCAGATCACATTTTCCACAGTTTCATTAAAATATATTTTGTGGAGCTATTTCTCTCTTTTTTTTCGTTCTTGATGCCCTATGCATGTTTTGTATGTATGACTTCCATCACTATTACTTGATAATTAATTTATAAAAGTAAACGGAGCAAGAGAAGAGAGAAGGAGGAGGCACAAGTTCTTTTTCTCAAACTGACTCACATTTCCTATGTGAATTTGGGCAAATCACTAAACTCCTCCATGTTTGTTTCCACATCTGTATAGCAGGAGTAAATTTCCCATGGGCTTTATAAAAACTAATTAATCTTTGGAAAGTACCTAGAAATTCTGAAATAGAAGGGCCTGCAGATTCCAACATCTTACAAATTACATCATGATGGCATCAATTAACTTAGGACTTGGTCAAAAGAATGTGCCAATTATTTGTGCATTTGTGTCAATAGCTATAAGTAGTGTTAATTTATGTTTCACAGTACTATATGATTATCACAAACCCTCTGCATTGTTCTCTATGGTTATATACTGTCATCAGTAAACTTGACAAATGTAAGTCTGCTTGGGCTAACATTATGACTAGAAAGTTCAGCTACCAATAAAATTAGAGTAGGACAAAAAATCTGGAATTGAAATAAGAATGGTTTAAAAAGAAAAATATTTATTATCAAGATAAATAATCTTAAAACTATGTTTTGTTCATAACTTCTCTTGCCTGTTATTGCTCAGTGTTTAACCTTTCCCTTTTGGGCCATAGGAATAAAAAGGATTGAGTATTTGCAAAGCAATGCTACAGCTATCTGGAGACCTGTGCCTTTGGCCTTTCTCTTTATATTTTCATGATAATTGTACTGGTTTTCCTTGTTGACCTTGTGATCAAGAGAAGTCCAGGCATATCAACACTGATTACTGTTTTAGATCTTATTAGAAATAGCAATTAGAGCGACAAAATGCATTTCAGATTTCTTTCAAATGGACCTGGGAGGGATAGCTAACTCCACACTGAGCAAGAAACCTCAGAAAGGGCTAATCAGGTTCTCATTGTCTAGGGTGTGACAAGGCAGTTGTCTGATGGTGTCTTTGGTGTCCTATATCTAGTCAACTGAAGTTGTCAGTCTGATCCAGCCTCTGCTGAACAGGCAAGATTTTCAGGCTCTGGAGACTTCTCTGAGCTGTAATGTAGGGCTGCAGTGTAGTGTATTATCATTCTGGGCATTATTATATGAGAATTACTCAATAGGAAGAACTGTCACCTGAGGCCCTGTGAACATAAGGCAAAATATACTTCTCGATGGATAGCAGTAGTAATAAAGAGAAAGCCCGCTAATAATTAGCTGCATAATTACTTTAGGGTAGACCTCTGGAAAATCCATTTTCCCCACACCCTTTTCTTCCTCCTCTCCTTTGCAAATCAGCCCTTGCCAAATCCTAACTTAAAGCATTTGGCAGGCATAGCTAGTCATGTCCTACTCTGTATAAAGTACCCTCCATGTGAGGCACACATATAGCGAAAGTTTGGGTAATGGTTGGCTTGGCAAAGAGATTTTTTTGGATGGATAAAAATTCCCAAGGCCTCTGTTTATTTATATAGTTCTTGGAATAACCCTGTTTTCAAAAGGCTGCTGGCCAGCTGCTGAGACAGCGTTCCAGCTAATATATTCCCAACGCAATCACCACACTTTGCTTTTCCCATCATGATATCCCCAAGGCTGTTTTTGGTTAAATCTCATGACTGGAATATAGGAAAGTTCACATTAAGTCAAAGCTCACAGTGCCACAATGTTTCTTTTTCTTTTCTTTTCTTTTCTTTTCTTTTCTTTTCTTTTCTTTTCTTTTCTTTTCTTTTCTTTTCTTTTCTTTTCTTTTCTTTTCTTTTCTTTTCTTTTCTTTTCTTTTCTTTTCTTTTCTTTTCTTTTCTTTTCTTTTCTTTTCTTTTCTTTTCTTTTCTTTTCTTTTCTTTTCTTTTCTTTTCTTCTTTTCTTTTCTTTTCTTTTCTTTTCTTTTCTTTTCTTTTCTTTTCTTTTCTTTTCTTTTCTTTTCTTTTCTTTTCTTTTCTTTTCTTTTCTTTTCCTTTCCTTTCCTTTCCTTTCCTTTCCTTTCCTTTCCTTTCCTTTCCTTTCCTTTCCTTTCCTTTCCTTTCCTTTCCTTTCCTTTCCTTTCCTTTCCTTTCCTTTCCCTTTCCCTTTCCCTTTCCCTTTCCCTTTCCCTTTCCCTTTCCCTTTCCCTTTCCCTTTCCCTTTCCCTTTCCCTTTCCCTTTCCCTTTCCCTTTCCCTTTCCCTTTCCCTTTCCCTTTCCCTTTCCCTTTCCCTTTCCCTTCCCCTTCCCCTTCCCCTTCCCCTTCCCCTTCCCCTTCCCCTTCCCCTTCCCCTTCCCCTTCCCCCTTTAAATGGAAAGGTGCCTGTTTCAGCTGGTTTAGCCCTGAGTATTTCTCTGTCTGTGGGTGGAATAAGGCATCTGTAATGCAGTGTATGGCTGCATATATAATGCTAAGAATAAGTGGACCACTATGGTGGGTCTCAAAAAGTGTATGTGAAGGGGTTACTTTTAGCAAGTAGATTAAACGTTCTATTTCAGTGACTAAGATAAAAGCAGAGCCAGTGCAAAGGATCTCTGTGATATAAATGCCCTTTTAGCATTTAATTGTTCTTAGCAACCGAGCCACTAAGGCAATGAGCCAGGACAACAAACTACACTTTTTTCTGTTTGTTTTTATTTGACCTTTTTTTTTTTTTTTTTTTTTCTGTCAGAACATTAAAGAGCAGGGCTGATATGTCTCATGGTCATAGTGCACAGAGAGCCCAAGGGACTTAGCAATGTTTACAAGAATTTTTGATTCTGATTAGTAGAACTACTCTCATTGAAGAAAATTATTGTCCATTTCTATCCTTCCCACCCATGGCAATTCTCACATTTCTTCCACAGGTATGAAAATAGAAGTGAATAATGACACCTAAAGAAAACAGAACAATGAGCCAAATGATTAATTTAGATCCATGGTGCCATTTGTCCATGTGATGAAGGCAGGTCTGAAGGTTCCCCAGGCAAAACCAATTCATGTATGCTTTAACACCCCAACTTGACCACAGGAAAGATGGTTGCTCTATGCTCGTCTGTGGGATGTACAGTCTTGGACTAAGCTTTATGCAAGAGAGTGCATTTTTAGCAGAGGTTGAATATAGGCAGAGTTGGGCCTAGCAAACCTATCTTGTAATATAACCTTACTCAAGTGATATTTGAAGTGTCTGCTGTTCTCCTGCCACTGCTTGACTACAGCAAGCAGCCAGTAAGACTGTTCTGTTATTTTTTTGTTTGTTTTTTCTACATAACTACTACACTTCTTGATTCTTGTATCCAGGATAAAGCAACTATTCACCACTGGTTTACCTGGTTTCTCTATATTCAGTGAGTACCACCAATTTCTTTACTTGTCACAGAGATCCTATCAAATTAAACATTTAACCCTTCCTCCATCCCAAACCCATATTGCCTAGGCAGAATGGAATTTAAATTTTGGGCAGTTCTCAAAATCCATGTTCCATTTTCCTCCTTCCTACGTCCTGTTGTGCTTATTGTTAACCACAGTTCATCCTCACTGTGGTAAGCAGTGCCACAGACATCTCCTGCTTTCAATGATGCCAGGTGTGACTTTCTGCTGTGGGGAGTTCTGTGACAGATATTTGTTAAGACAGTAATTCTAAGTAGAAATAGATTAACCACCCTGAGAGTGGCACTGGAAGGAGGAGGTTCAGAAGGCAGGATATTTCACTTGGTGAGGGATAGCCAGCACTACAGAAGTGTTTGAGGTCATCTCTGACTTTGATTATATTACTCACTTTAGATAGTTAGCAGGTAATAAGCTCTGTGTTGGTACACGCCTGCATATCTACAGAGCTCCATTAATTTCAGTAAGACTCCAAAAACACACACAGGTGAATTAAAAAAGTGATGAAAATATCCTGGAGAGAGACACAGGGATGGAGCCCTGGAGGACAAACACATATTCCTGAGTTTCTCTCAGGAAATTAGGACAAACTAAATGGAATGACTCAGAGATCAGTCATACATGGAAATGATTGATATTTCATTTTGTTCAACATTTTAGGGCACTTCTACACCCCCCTAAATTTTGTTAGTTTGGTGTTATTTATTCAACTAATCCATTCTGAGAGGTGTTAAGTTTTCTGAGCATCCAGAGAGGTGGATCTGATTTTCCCAAAAGGCTGGTTATAAACCTAAGGACACTGCAGGTTGCTTGTTACAGGCAGAAGGTTGCAAGATCACTGTATATTGAAGGTCTTTGCAGCAGAACTCCAGGGAAACAACATTTTTCTTGAGAGTCCCACTGTGTTTTATAGATGGCAATATTAAAAAGCCTGAATGCTTTTCCTGATGTCCCATTAAGTACACATGGGAAAGCAATATTTTATGTGAAAAGGAGCCCAGCTCATGTGCACAGTCTAGTTTGTGTTATCATCTCTTGCATCTTTTGTGCTAAAAGTTTCTTATATTTCCAAAATCTCTTATTTTCTACGTCATAATACATCTAGTATCTATACCACTTGGACTGGAGGACAATAAAAATGTCCCATCTCAGCTTGTAAGATGATCTTTGATAAAACAAAGATTATGTAGGTTATGTAGGTTATTTTAGAGTCTTTCAAAAATCAGAGATCATGGTAGAGTAAGGTCGATTAGGGAGAAAACACAACAGTAATCATTATGGCTATGACTAATTGTCCATTATTAAAAAAAACATTGCCCTGTTACTTTGATTAACTTCTGAACAGGAATGTATGTATCTGAGATCATATACATGTATTTATGTGTATACTTAATGAAGCAGATATGAACACTGGCTGTTTATGTGTGCATACTCTTATGGATCAAAAATTTAGTCTTTTTTTAACTTTGCACAGGTTATATTGATTTCTTTTTCAAAAATACATGGAAAAATTATAAACCCGCATAGAATAAGATATATGTAAAGATTTCACTAGCTCCTGTTTCTTTCATCTGCATATTTATACACATATACCTAGCCTAAATGTTTCAGTATGAATAGCTGGTGGGGGAGGGAAGGGTCAGTCAGGCATAGTGTAGATAGATGTGATTATTCATTTAAAAGCTACTGGCTGGGCTACTTAAATAGCTAGTTTTGGTCAGTTATATCTGGTTTCCACATGTGTTTCCTGTTTTTCTCCTAAATTCTATACTGCTAAGGGACCTGGGGAATGCAGGTCCAGGATTTTCCTGAAAGGAAGGACTGCTTTGTTCATTACTACCATGGGAATGTGTTAAATTTAAGTATGTGTTGTACAGGTCTCAACTGTGTTTCTCCAATAGCAGATACAAGCTTAGCTCATTAGAAATGTAAGAATACGGAGAAAGGAATGGTGGACTCCTACTTTTTTTTTTTGAGTGAGTAGCAAAGAGGGGGGCGATGTGTGTGTGTACTGTTTACTTTAGTCCTCTTTTTTTGTTGGCCAAAGTCAGTTCAAGTAAATTAAAACAGTGACTTTGAAGTATGCAAACTAAAGTAGCTCTGGTTTTTAGCCTAGCATAAACAATGTAAAATATATCAGTAGTCTTGAACACTCAGGAAGAGATAAAACATCCCAAGCAGAAAACCTGGGAACATATCAAAAATGTGTTTATTTGAAATCTGTGACAAGGCACAATTGTATTTCTCTCTCCTTAGACAATACTGTTTTAATTATGAGTGGTTCTGTCTCTTATTATGGTACTCTGCCATAAGCCCCTAGAAATTGTTTATTAAGAATTAAGTTTCTGACTGTCCAGCTAAGAGGAAAAAGATACTAAATCTGTTGCAGCCAGGTCATTATCAACATATTTTTCTAAATGTTGTGTGCACACTTTTAAGTTGAGTTACCACAGTAAAAAGTAGGATTTTTCTGACTAGTTTGTCAAGAGGGAGGGGTATAAAATATATCCCAGTCTTAAGTACCATAATACACCCAAAAGAAGGCATTTCTGTGGCCCACTCCAGGCCTCTGATGTTAGGTGAATAAGTCAGAGCATGATTTCTCTAAATTCCTTTTACAGTCAATAGAAAATGTACTCTTCTGCAGAAAGAAACACTGCAACATGCAGTTGTTTCAAGAAACATAATCTCCACTGAATCCTCAAATATTCTCATGTTCAAAATTAACCATCCCTAACTTTGTAGCCTCCAACTCTCTACAGCCAAGCTCTCCTGCTTCTAGAGCATCTCACAGTCACTGTTAGAGACCAGGCCAAAGCACAGTCCTAAAATTCTTTTTGGTTGGTAGCCCCCAAATAGTTAGCTAGGCTTCGGATAATTAATTTCACTGGCTTCTTCCTGACTACCCAAGACAGCAGAAGAGGAACTAACAGCCTCCTAGCATGCCCCTCTTCTATGCCAACTCTGAATTAATTTATTTCATGAAATCGTGTGGTAGCATATAGGTGATCTGATTTCTTGACTATCTGCCCAGTTTGTGACCAGCCTGTGCAGTTAGCTCAGCTCCTTCCATCTGGGCTAACTCAAGACTGTCTTGGTACCGACGTTCAGCAATTTACCTGATAACTAGGCAGATGGGGAGACTCACTCAAATTGAAGAGACAAGTCTTAATAGAGCCCTTAATAGAGCTTTAGGAAAAAGCTCAATCTTTCATAGCCAAAGCCTGACAGTGAGTGCATGCGTGTGAGTAAAGGAGTGGCAATATTTTGATCTCAGACTAGAAAAAAACAGATGTAATGTTGAGCTGATGCTGGAGTCTCTTTGTATTATCCAGGTGGCATAAAGAGAAGACAAAGTGATGAAGTCGCAGGTGTTAGTTAATTACAGTCTTTAGGGAGCAGAGATGGAAGCATTCTTAATCACATATTAAACAGACTGCATTTTTGTTCAGTTGATTGAGAAAAATGTTGCCCAATATGCTGTTATATCAGGTCTTAAGGAATCAAATGAAGAACTTAGGCAAGATGAAAACTAAAACCATATTTCAAAATGTCAAGAACTGGTTTGGGATTTCCAGTATGTCTTTACAAAAAGTATTTCAGAGAATCATTCTTCTTATTTTTTTAGGAAACTGCAACTTTTGGAAAAAAAAAACCAAAAGGTTATCTGTATGAGAGTATTGTTAATAATCCCTTCCACTCAGAAGATTCTGCAGAGGGCAAAAACTTGCTTGGAAATCCTTGTGTATGCTTCACCAGATTACCTGGCAAGATTTTAAATAAAGAAATATGGTCAAGATATGGAGAGTGAGAAGCAAAACTAATCACCTTGATAAATGACAAAAAAGGTAGGGAATAATATTGGAGAATACCAGATCTGTGAAAACAGGATTTTGCTCCTCACTTTTTGAAGAAGCAATGGAATGCAGAGTTGCCGTAGGAGAAGATTTATGATTTTAAAACAGTTAAAGAGGATTATTTAATATTTGCTGATAAACATAGAACTGAAGAGCAAGATTGGGTGTTGTTAAGGCAGGAAAAGTTTTATAACAAAGTTATACAAAAGCTAAGTTTGTGAAGGAAATTAGTGTTTTCTAATGATGTGCCAGATTCAAAGCACCAGGGAGAGGAAAACTCTACCATTACTTGGGTAGGAGCTGAGAACTCACCTAAGTTGCTACCATAATTATAAAGTTGTTATTGTGCTACCCACTATGGAGGAAATTTTAGAAGAACTTATATGACTATATTAGCCTTGCCAAATTAGAGTATAAACAAACATGTACAAAAAAGTGTGACAGATGAGATATTTTGGCAACTGTATGTTAAAATCTTTAGTCAAAACTTTTCCTTTTGACTTTTCCACAGTGGTCTTGACCTTGCTTCAGGTAGCAGTAGAGATTTTTGTTCAATTCTGGTGGCTGTGAGTTTTTGATATTTATAATAGTTTTTCTTCCAAAGAGAGTTAAATTATTTCTCAAGCAGTGCCAAGTCAGCTTTATCTCTTCCACGTTAGACAGAGCTTTGCACCTAAACACATGCAGTTACCCTCTCTAGTATTAATACCTTGGCTGTGTCTAACTCTGATAGAATTGCATTTCTTCTTTTCAATTTCAAGAAAGTATTGTAGTACTTCAGGTAGGAATATATATTAGAGTTCCTCTCCTCTGTGAAGAAATCTTGACTTGGTATAGTCCCCAGGTAAAAAGTTCAAATGTGACAATTTCTCTTTTGAGGTCTGGAGCCTGCCCAGTTTCATTCCTATTTGTGTTGGCTGAGATGTTTGTTTGGTTTTTTTGGTCTCAAACTGAGATAGTAGTAGGTACAGTTTCATGGGAAAAACTTCCTTTGATCTGAAGAAAAGTAAAGATTACTAGCAAATTTATGTAACAGCTCATGCTGCATGTCACTGTTCCTGCTTTCAGGGTTGTCCGTATTTCAATATGTTGTTGGTCAAAATTGCCTTTGTCATACCAGTGTACAAGAACAGGTGCCAGGTCAGAGTAATAATTGTACACTTGAACTACTCTGATATGCCATAATGTATCTGGCATATCACAGTAATTTGTGATATGCCAGATCACAAACTGGCATGTGATCTGCCACATCACATATTTGTGATTATTATGTGACATATTTATGATTATCACAAATTATGTATCCGAATCCATTTCATATGAGCACTGAATTGTTGACTCTTATGGTGACTTAACATGAAGGGACAAAGATTGTCATGTCTGCTGGTAGCATAGAGATGGTTACCATAAAATCTGAAAGTATGTGATAGATAAAGCTCTAAGCAAAAGTTACTAAAAGCAGTCAGGGGTTTTTTTGTGTTGCTGTGACACCATGTAAAACAGGGTGGTTGGCCCTTAAACGCTGCACCTGGTTGCTAGTGCTATTCCTGGTTTGATGAACACAGCCGCAAAAATTGTGGTGGGTTGTTTTTTTTATTTTCTTTCTTTACTGGTTCCTGTGAAACCAATTTGACAAATACGTCCGCCTTCTCAATTTGAATTTTGAAGTTGATGCTCAAAAGTCCTGACAGTGCATGAGTTCACACTTTTTGTGTCACAATTTAACAGCACAAGTCTGCATAGTATGACTTCAGTAAAATCCCAAGAAAATAGAAATGTCTTGTTCCATATTTTAGTTCTTCTGGAAATTCCTTAATGATCTTCTCTGTGGACTTATATATACTGTGAAACTGTTTGCTATAAATTTTTGTTATCATAAGCTAGTTTTGAAATTCTGAAGTTTATTAGAAGCATAACAACAGCCTTGATGTTGGTGACAGGATTACTTGACCCGTTTTACTGAATCTGTTTCAAAATTTCTTCAAAATCAGACTTGTCATAAATCAATGAAATTGATTTTTATTCTTTACATTTGATTTTTATTCTTTACATTTATAATGGTACATATTGAAATATACGCACATGCTGATTTTTTTAAACTGAAAACAGGACACATATCTGAAAGTCTAAAGCCATTCTGTCCATTTAGAGGATCAAATGGTTCTGCTCTTGATGCAATTAAGTGTTATTGGCTTTTTCTCTGACCTAATCCAAAGACTTGAAGGCAGA
This sequence comes from Strix aluco, assembly GCF_031877795.1. NCBI lineage: Eukaryota > Metazoa > Chordata > Aves > Strigiformes > Strigidae > Strix > Strix aluco. The sequence goes on from NC_133933.1 coordinate 32,230,564, forward strand.
ATCCAGGCAGCTTTCAGTTAGGTCACAGTATTGTCATTGTCACTGTGTCAAGAAGCAAATGTATTACCAGAAGAAAAAGAAATATAAAATTATAGTTCTTGTTTTGACCTGATGCTGAAGTACCATGAACCAAGCTGACTTGGAGACAGGTCCTACTAAGTGTTTTGCATACATAGACAGTTTTGAAATAAGCTAGCATTCCTCATGGAGCAGTGTAATTTTTTGTGTTGCCATTGGTATATTTTTCCCTTGAATGGGAAAAAAATATATTTTTCTATAATTTATGAATAGATATGAAAAGATCGTTAGAATAGCTCTTCTTCTGAGAGTCTCTTCCTTTTAAATTTCCACTGAAAATTAATCTTCTTTCCTTTCTTCTAGTTAGCAAAATTGCAATTAGTGTTCATTAACATTCTTCAAAAAACAGAAAGAAGGTAGATATTTGTCCATACTCCAGTTTTCTAGCAACCACGTCAAGATGCAGTAGTTAAAATAAGCTTCTTCAAAACTGTAAAATATGCTGCAACTAGTTTCTCACAAATTTCTAATTCTTGAATAATCAGCTAACAGTGTTCAGAACAGTTTTCTTACCAAAGGAAAGTAAATATCTAAGTGTAATTGATAATGTGATGAATGACAATTGTCAAACTCTTTTTGAGAAAAGACTTGTGTTCCATCATAGCTGACTGAGCTTAAACAGAGCCCAGGGGGAAGTGTCTGTTGTATTCTCCCTGCCCCCACTGAAAGTTTCTGAAAACAATCTGGAAATTCAAGTTCGTACACTAAATCAAATACCTCTGGAAGAAACCCAAAAACAACAACAAAATGCTAAGTATATGGTGTTGAAGAACAATGCCACCAGAGGTAGATGTTTCACATAAAAATGCTGAAATTCAAAAGTCGCTGGTATTGTTGGAGTTCAATGACTCCTTCAAATTCCTCTAATTTTCTTTATTTTGATCATTGCATCTATAACTTGGGTTCCATTACCACCTGCTTTCTTATTTTTCTACTCTGATTTTCTTTAGGGATTTAGTGCTTTAAGAAGTCTCCTATAGCCTAATGGAGAACTACAATAAGAATGAGCAGAGCATAATGTAAAACCTTTAGGGGATAAAGGGTTTTTAGGTTAACCTAAAAGTTTTCCTCTAGTAAACATGTTAAAATCCTGTCACAGTACGGTTCTGTGTGTTTCTGATTAAACAAAGTTGACACCTCGTGTATTTCTGCTATATTTGCCATTAGCTCTGTCATAAAATATACTTCGAGTAATTTTTTTCTTTTGCTTATTGTAATGGCAGTACTCCAGATATTTTTTGGAACACTTTAGATGTTGCATCTCTCTGTAGAGTTTAAAGTTTTCTCCAGAGAATTGGACAATTCATACAATGTGTAGAGGGTTTTGTTTGGTTTTAGTTTTTTTGTTTAGACTATTAAAAAAAAGGGCTTTCTTCCTTTTGGAATTATTTTTCCTATTTTAGTCCTCATGTTCAGTTACAAAGAGTTCAAGGACAATTTGCCATGGAACAGTTTATTTGTTGGCTTCTTAATTTCACCTTGAGTGGAGAAAATTAGTCTGGACAGAGTCCTGGGCAAAAAAGATGTTAAAAGATGGGTTGCGCAGTTGAATTGGTTATTGTTAGAAGGAAACCTTTTTTTCTGCTTTCTGACTTGCACTGGAACAGAAAGGAGAAAAGGGTATATCCAGTGACTTCAGGTGCTGAGACCAGGTGATGCATCGTGGATTTAGTAGTATATTAGGACAGCAATCTGTGAAGAGCTTAAATTAAGAAGAAATTCCAATTCCTGAATGGGAAGCAGAGTTGAAAGTTACACAAAAAAAACCTCCCAAACAGTAAAAATGTGTGTAATTAGAAAACTAATGAGGATTTTAAAGCATTCAGATCTGATCTGATTGTGGAAGTGCAAAGGATATTCACATGCAAAAGTACAGCTGTAGAAAAAGGAAAATGGCAGAAGACTGAGCAGAAAAAGACAAGGAGGGGGGAAAGAAAAAAAGAAAAAAAAAATTGCTTGCAATGAATAGAAGCCTGATCATGATACCCTGAAGATCTGTGTCTGTGTTTGTCTGTATGCATTGTACTCAAACAATACTCTTACCTGTATCAGGATGCATAAAATATGTGTATTTATATATATGCTTAAGATGTATGTATGTGTAAATACAAAATAATGAAGCTTTTATTAATTAAACATAAATTAAAACATTAATAAAGAAAAAATCTTACATGATCATAAATTAGTCTTATGCAATTGGTCACATTTTCACGATTCATTAGCAAGTGCAGCAAAATAAAATATATTTTTCTTAGTTTTTGGTTACAAATCCTGACCAATTTCTCTTCTCAAGATCCATTTTTTTCCATCAGAATTAACTCTGAAATTTGCATTGGGTATAATCCAACAAAATGGGTCAAAATAGGTACTCTGTGTCGTGTCCGTGTAATGCTTCAGTTTAGACCTCCTTTGAGGTCTTAACTTTGTTTTAGACCTCGAATTCAAATGAAAAACAAACCTAGAATACCTTCAAAAGAAAAACAGAAACCAGTAACTTCAAAATGTTTTTCTACAAGAACTGCTGGAATTCTGGGTGTTTGGCAAAGATGTATGACACTACAGTTAAGCTTTAATGTCACTTTCTTTTTGTCTAGTAAATTCTGTTTGTTTGAAGGCACTTTATTTTTAAACAGTATCAGCAAGTACTATGGCCAGCTTGCCCTTTCTTTTTAATAGTTCTGTAGCGAACATTTAGATTGATACTGATTAGGTTATTTTATAAATTTCTGAAGAGAATAAAATAACATAAATATCTGTGGCAAATAATTTTTAGTGCATTCCTCAGAGGTCAGCAATTTGTCTTAGAAGCTGGTTTTGGGAACTTCATTAAACCTTTTATTTTCCATAGATCTAAGAATAATGATTGCAGAAATGTCTGTGTTTATTATTTGTATTCTTCAGAAAGTCTTCATACTGTAGAGCTGCAGACTTGAAGTCCTTGGGAAGTGTAATTTGCTTGTATATCCTTATGATAGAAGATTATTAAGAAGAACTTGATAATACAGTTAAGAAAGCAAAGTTACTTAAGAAAGCGAAGATGCTAACAGGAACTTCTAAGCAGTTGCGGGTATAACTAGTTCCAACACAATAATAATCAGTTTTTGTTCTGTTAAAAGGTCTTCCTGACAATTAAAAGCAGTCATTTATGGATGTGATCAGATAACTGTGCTGGGCCAACGGTGTTATGGTGGTTGTATTTCTGTTGCTGTGCTCATCTTGCATACTGTCTGCTGGAAAGCTCTCGCAGGAGATTCTTTGAAATAAACGAAAGATAAGATAAATCTGGATTTTTAAAATTTATTTATTTATTTCAGATTGAACATTAACCTTGCTTTCACCAGTCGCAACATCAGCTTCCCTTTAGCAAGTAGTAATAAAATAAGAACTTCACTGAATTTGTGGACATTTTACAAAGGTGTCTTGATTTGCAGCTTAGAAAATTGAAAGTGTGATAGGTAAATTAGTCAGAAAAAATTTGCAAACAAAGTTTTGTGTAAGTTTCTGTAGTCTGTTAGCCTGCCATGATAAATTTATAGCAGTTTCTGTAGGTAATAGCATGCAAGAATTTGATGTGTGTATTTCAGTACCCACAAGCCCTTGCCTCCCTACTTGGGTCCGCAGTAGGAAGGCTTAAGCAAAAGTCCTGAGCAAGTATTAAACTAATGCCTCTGAATCCATAGCAAGATACTTAAATCTTTCTGAGGTTGGGGTTAGTAAAAGGCAATATCCTATCAGGATTCTCTAGCTTAAGTTTTGCTGGAATCCCCTTTCTCCTTGGATCATGGAGACATTGTGTTTGCTCCTACCATGCTGGGTTTCTTGCTCCATTTCTTTTCATTGTGTAGCCATTCTGCAAGTGCCCTGGTGAGCAGCATACTCTCTGCACCCTTCAGACCTTCCTGTCCCAGGCCAAGTCTGGACTGGAGCCTGCTACATGCAGTAGCCTTGAATGCAAGAACTGTTGTAGCAGAACAAAACATGGTCCTTAATGTTACACCAGGTTCAGGTTAGAGTTGAAAATTATTCTTGTTTGTAACTCGCTCAAAGAGCACCTTTTAGAACAAATGGCAGAGGAAAGTATGGGAGAACTAGAGGAAGAGGTGCCATTAGTGTAGTCAAGCTGTATCGCTCTTGTTCACAGTTAAACAGCCTTTAATTAAACTGACCACAGGGTCAAGACCATTCTTCAAAGTCTTCTGTGTTACTGAAAACAACTTTCTTTGAAAAGGAAGACTGAGGAAGAGTAGTGCTAGTTGGGTAGCCTTTTGAACAGTTCTTGAGATGAGGGTAACTCTTGGACAGCTAAAGTGTGCCCGCTAGCTCTGGACTGCTTTAGGGTAGAAACACCCTCTGGGCTGAGCTGCCAGGTGTCCTGGACCTGGTGCCTAAGGAAGTGTGCATCCTGACCTGCTCGGGTTGACAGATCTAAGTGGTTCTTGGGCCTACTTGTACTTTAGCTCATTCCCATCCCACTGTGGAATGGAAGAATTATGGGGGAAGTATAGGCTCATGACTAGCTCCTTGAGCTCCCTATCCACTGAATTCTTTGTGGTATGAAGTATGTATTATGTAAAGTTCTTGGGATTTATAATGTGGCATGTAGGATTAATAAGGCTGGACATTCCTAACCTAGGGCATTTTTAGGTATTCAAAGGTTTCTCTTTACTAATTCATACTTTTTCAATAAAAATACAGTTATCAGATCAGGAACTTGGTTTCTTTGTTTATTGATCCAGAAATAAACTGTGAAGACATAACTATGGTTTTACGAAGGAAATCTAAAATTAATGCCAATGTTATAAATGCAGTTTACTTGACCTGTCTTGTATTACTGTTGCACATTTTATTCGGTAATGTCCAGACCAAAACAGCTCTGCAGAACTGTTGTTCATTATTATTTCTAAACCAGCAAAAAGAAACAATTGTTTGACATCTAAAGCCATCAGCTTTGACTTCCTCAAAACTGTTGTTATATACTATAATATCCTTTAACGTAGCAATAGAATTCTGTACTCTGAATTTATTTTTTTTTTTATTATATTTTTTCTCTCCATCTAAACCTGAATGTTATGTTCTTCTTCTGTGCCACATAATAGTTGGAACTTAGAAAAAGACTTTGGGAAGTCTGGAGTTTGTCTGACCAGAAAGAAACATCTGTGTTTTATTTTTCCTCTTCTAGCTTGACAAAAAGGTCTCATATAAGATGTTATCTTTGACAGTGATGCTCAGTATTTGAAATAATCAGTGGTGTCATAAAATTATTGTGTAAGATTATAAACTTCAATTACTCTGTACAATTTTTTGTTCTTCAGGAATGTCTACAAGCTGTTACTAATGTTTAGTTTAACCTGCCATCATATGCATCAGCTAGCAATAGTTTCATGATGTACTAAGTGTGGGAACCATGTAACGATAGTAAGATTCAGAATAAATACTTGGTTTTCTGATACTTACGTGCGCTATCCAACTATTATATAATAAATAGTCAACTAAGAGTTCTGGCAAGCATTCAGAGTCTCAAAAGATATGAAATATTTTAGTCCCGTTCAGTGACAGCTCTGTCATTTACTATGGGCTTGTCCAGGAGAGTTAGCCTAGATGTAAGAATATGGACCCCCTGATTTCAAATATTTTCTTTACAATCCTATTAGTAGTTCATGCTTAAGATGTTTATAGCAATTTCTTACTGCTATTCCAGTGATAGGTTAGCACTTTCACTGTTGTTCTAGTCAAACCATCAACAAAGGTAAAGTTGATTGGTTTTCTTCCTTTTTTTCTTTTGTATAATTATTTTTTAAGAAGTGGGATAGACTCTATAAACATGGGATTGCCAGGAAGGACAGATATACTTTCTGTGAAATCTTGCAGATTAGTTTAATTAATTCTGACAGCTCACCTGTCACTTTAATAGGCTTCTGTTAAGTGAGGAAAACCAAATTTTTCCCCTTTGGCTGCCATGAGAGAGGTCAGGAACAGAATAACTGATGGTTTATGATACAACATTTTTAAAGGGTTTGTTGTAACAAAGGCAAAAACCATCTGTAGCTGCAGAACAAAGTATAAAAAGTCAGTTCTTGTATAAACTCTGATGATCTACCCGTAGTTGGTCTATTGCAAGGACTAGAAAGCAGAAAATACCAACAATAAAAATCACCACTCAAAAAGAAAAAAAAAGGTCTTGGCAGCAAGTTTTCTTAGGCAGCTTGCCAGTATCCTGATTCAGTGTTTATGGGAACATCTTGAAATGACTCCCAAATTAATGACTATATCTTCCATCACTCCAGTCTGATGTCTGAACATGAGGAGAAATAAACAATAGTTAATGACCTGGAAGCTGCTGGCAGTTACTGTATTAGTTCTGGTTCTTATTTTCACTTATTAACAGCACACTGTTCTGATCAGATGTTTATCTTTGCAAAACATATGCAATGGAAAATTGCACCTCAGATTGCTATCCATTTCACCGTCTCTTTCACTGGGACAGTTTCACACAGAATGAAATTATCTCAATTTGATTTCATAACTAGCTGCTTTTAAGATTAAAAGTTCTGCTTTAAAGTAGACAGTGTTTTTCATTCTTTCTTTTTTTTTTTTTTTTTCTTTCCAGTGAGAGACCCTAGGCACCTGAACACACTGTACTGTGGGTTTCCCTTGCAAACTCAGCAGGGATATGAGCACAACTGCGCCAAAAAGGTTTTCCCTGCCCAGTACCATTGGCCAGGCCAAGCTGCTGGGGAGAGGCAATTAGTTCTTTATGCAAAGCAGTCAGATGATAAATTACCATAAGATTCATGATCTCTCATTTTACATTGAGTGTGCATATATGATGTAAAGCGCTTCTGTGACATTAGCTGTAAACTCAAAACTGGCTTTTTATTTTTCTCCATTTATTTGGGAATGAATTTATTGTTTTGTTGGGTAGCGTCTTTTTTCTTTTTTTTTCTTGTTACAAGTTCTTGCAGTCTGGTACAGTATGTAATTGTATGCAGAGGTAAGATCCATGTGATAGATTTCACAATCGTATGATAAATGTTTTCAAAGTCAGTTCTGAATTACCTAATTCTAACATTGGAACCAAGCCTCTCCAGGTCCCTTAGCAGCTTCATAGGCTCATGTGTTTCTTCAAAATGCTTTTTATTTTTGCAAAAGAATATTCCATAGCAGCTGAGAACATAGGACTGGAAGAGCGCCTTCATTTATCAAGCCCAGTCCCCTGGTGTTACAGGCACCATGTGAAATAACTCTTTCCCTGTATTTACAGTGCTGCATTTTAAGAGTTCTTCCTCCTTTCCTGCCTCCCTAAATGTGGAATTCTTATTCTTCCTCAGAGATCAAGAAAAATTGTTCATTCCCCTGTATGTGAAGGCTGTAGTTTTTTCTAATATCCTTTTGGCCAAGCAGAGAGAGAGAGTATGTGTGCTTTACATTGTCCTCCCTCTTCAAAATACCTATTTCTAGTCTTTGAAGAAAGACCCAGGATGATGCAAATCAGCATTATAATATTCTGCATAATTTGATTTAAAAGTTTGTCTTATCTGAAGGTATCACATATCAAATTTTAACATTTCTCTTCTACTGAGTAACCTTCATTTTGACTTACGTTACTAAGAGACTAGAGCCTATGGTCACGTATTGTGAAATACAATAGTACATTTTTTTTCATGTTGCTGTGGCACTTACATGGTGTCTTAGAGAAGTTCTAGAAATCTTCATTTGGGATGATTGTAAAATGCATCATTGCTATGTGTAATTTAAATTTATCCAGCTAAGATGATGAAAATCTTTGTTGCATTAGGATATATTAGCTTCTTCTGTACTTTTGAGTCCTAAATCTATTTGCTGGCTTACTCTCTAATTGCTCTCACTCCAGCTCATCTTAATAACTTTGCTTACTTCTCCTCCAAGAACTGTTACTATTTTTCTAGCTACATTATTAGGAGCTACATCTCTAATGATATGCTTCAAACACTTCTGGGGTGGTTGAAGAAATTGCTAAGTGATTTAGCGAAATGTTAATTTTTGTTGTCTTAATATGGGTTTTGTTTTTTTGAATACTGTTTCATGAAATATGCATATCAGATGTCATCTTCAATTTTTTATTTCTTAGCTTGAGACCCCTTAAAGAGGGATCTTGCTTGTAAACATTGCTAATGACCTGCCAACTGATTTTAATTTCAGAGTTTCGGAACTGGTATGCAGTGTTTCTAATCCCACAAGAAAATACAGACTTTTTACAGGAAGCTTCTGAAGTAACAAAATGGTTTTTATAATGGTGGCTGCTGAATTTTGGGTGAACATACATCATCAAACTTTACTCAAAATGTAGTTTAGGAAATAAAAATAGACTTCTACTAGGTACAAAAATTTGACCATTGTCTGTTGAATCTGGGTAAAAATTTACCCTGTGTGAATTAATTGAAATATAACTGTTTTCTCAGTTGAATGAATGTAAATCTCGACATGAAAGAAATTAGCCTGGACTTACACATGGATGAAAAATGTCCTTTTAAGAAAGGTCTCTTACAATTACTTTAACAAAAAATGAAATCAATTTTTCAAGAGTCAACAATTACAGTTTCAGTTATAGAAGAATGCTCATGAAATTAGGGTAGCTTGCTAGACCACAAAGACTTTTCCCATTCTACGGTTCTCCTCTGTATTAGACATAGGAGAAGAAGCAAGGTGTAGCCAGACCTGCAACTGAATTTGAAAGAGAACTCATTTTGAGGTTTGACAGATTTAAGTTAGATGCAATCACATCAGTCACATCCAGCACCTCTGCAATTCCTAGTATCTTCTGTTTTAAACCAGCAGAGTAGATACTCTATAGATGGCCTCCATAGCAGAAATACTGATTTTATAGCCATAAATACTTCCTTTTCTGCAATTCTGTTCTTTCATCTAAACTGCTTTTATCAACTTTATCATTTTATGCTTGGTACTATATTTAACAATAATCTCAAAGGCAAGTGGGAAACTGTGCAGTTTGCTGCTTGACTCCTGTAAACATGACATAGACATGAAGTAAACATTTCTTATGAAATCACTTTCCAGGCATTCCTTTTACCCTGTATAGGAAAGGTTTATAGTAAAGAATATTCAAGGCATCCAAGTTTGGTATTCTGCTCTGGAGCTACTGGTGTGCATTTACGCTTTCACCTGGTTTTGCACCAGCAGCTATTTTCAGTTGATCCAGCTGTAAATAAGTGTAAGTAGGTATTTAGTGATTGGCAGGGGAGGGCAGAAGAGGCAAGGGTGCCTGTATATGATGCTCCAGAAACAGGTCTGCCTTAACTGAGCTATCCTTAGTTCCTTGTCTTTGAGTAGATTTTTCACTTTTCTTTATGGATGATTTGGTGCAACGTTCAAAGTTAGATAACCACATTTGAAAACATGAGTTGGTGTCCCATATGAAGAGATGATTTCATAATATAGATGCAGTAGAACTTCTATGATTATGTCCAGAAGTGATTTATGATTTATAATTTAAATTAGTGCACTTTTTCCTTAAGTACAATGAAAGTGAACAACAGATCTATTTTTTAAAAAATCCAGAGTAAATCCAGAGATTTATTTTTTTTTTTTTAAATCCAGAGTAAAGATCACTCTGGATGAGCCTCACATGAAAGTATCTGTAGGCAAAAGATGTGCACTTGGTTTGAAAGTTTAACATGAATTAAAAATCAAAAAGAACAAATCATGAGCTATTGAAAGAGAAATTTATTTTAATTTCCTGATAACTGGAAACCATACTTGGAAGTCGGAACTGTGGACAAATGTAGGCTAATGCCATTCCACCCATTTCACAGTATGACTCTAGAAATGTCATCTAAATTAGGCAAATACTCATAGATTTTGGAACAGAAGGGATCTGTATGTATCGTCTACTTGGATCTTCCGCCTAACACAGGTGAAACAAGCTTACTTAGTATCCGACACAAGGAGCCTAGACCTTCTGTATAAGCTGTAACACATCTATCTATAAAATGCTAAACCTTAATTTAAAATGATGGTTGGTGAACTTCTCTCCTGTGTGGTTTTAGATAGATTTTAAAATAGCCACGTTTTGGAAATGTGTACCTCATTGTTGGTTTTGATTTGACCATTGGCTCTATTAGCCATTTCTCTGCTGGCTGGAGAGCTGTGGACTATTAGAAATTTCCTCTTTGTAGATGTTAGTCTTGTTACTTTTGGGTTTTGGCTTTTGTATGCTTTGCAATTTTGACAGTGCCAGAGTGCCCCCCACCTACGAGGCTGCTTCATTGCTCTAAACACTCAGGAGGTGTTTACCAGTCACTCTTTGCTGATGAGCAGCTTTAAGGAAAACCTGGAATACTGTTAATAAGTAGTACCTCGAAGTTCTGCAAGATCTGCTTAAATTTGGCCATAAATATCCCATTCAATATTAGAACAGCACAAGAAACTGTGCAAACATTAAAGAGTATTTTTTTGCATCAAACAATTTTCCCAGTGTATAATTATGCAATTATTTAAGTAATAAAGTTTTAAGCTGGTACACGCCTATAACTTCCTTATACTTTTTCTATTGAAACAAAATGCCCTTAAGCATTTCACTTTTGTTTTATATTCACTTCATTTCCCAGAATAATTAAAGCTTAGTCATTCTTTATAAAGTCATACAGGTAGGAACATAGGCCTGGTTTACAATCACAAAGGTAGAGCCAGATAGTACTTTCAGTCTACTTTTGTGAGAATAACAAATTTTCAACAGAGTTCTCAACTCTCTGCATTACATACACAAGTAATTAAAAATTCAGTGTCAGAACATCCAAGGTCACATTTATAGTCGTATAAAGAAATATAAGTCCCCTGATTTCAGTAAAAAAAATGAGGTTACACAAGCTAAGCATCTGGGTCTATGCATTTGAGAACTTCCTATAGTGTAAGCAGTACTATACCTCCTAACATCAAGAAAGACTGAGACAGGTTAACAGGGTCATTGTTCTTTACTTACCTGTTTTATGAGACCAGAATTTTTAAACCTTAAGGTTTGCAGGCATGAGTGCCCACTGTAGGGTTTGCACCAATGTTTAGAAGCCTAATTGCATGAATCTCAGTGCAAGGCTTTTGTTCACATGAGTCCCAAAGGCAGCTTTCCAGTTTCGTTTTACTTTTTTCTCTAGACTGCGATAACATTCTTTCAGGGTTCCCTCTTACATCGTACAACTGTCTTGAAACTTATCTAGTACTGATCTGTGTCATTTAGGAAATTTTTCTTTCATCTGAGAACTCATAATATTCAGTCAGTGTGTGCCATTCATAACTAAATAGCCTCTGCTTTTCATTGTTCTTCTAATTAATGATTGTTGATTGGTTTGACTTGCTGCACATTGTTGCCAGGCATGATCAAAGAAAATCCAAGATTAATCTGCTAAACTAGATGTCAGATTAGTAAATTCCTCTGTGCTATTACAAAGATTTTTCTTCCTCAGTAAAGGCCTGTCAGAGGATGATGGCTTGGCTGTACCTCTGACAGGTCAGTCCAAAGGTCAGTCCCTGAAAACATGCACACATTAATGCAATAAAGCATGATGATTCATTTATATCCAGTTTATAACTCCAGCACTCTCTTCATGAATGTTAGTCAGGTACTGCTGAGAAAAAGGTAATTTACTTTGATTGCTTTTGAATACAGCTGAAGAAAGTATTTATACCCTATCATGTTGTGAATACATAAGGGTTTTTCTCAGGTCAGTAGTGTACTCAATCAGTGTAAGCCAGAGAATAGAGTCTTGTAAGTGTCTTTTTATCGGCTAGCACATCTCCGTTATTTCTGTGTAACCCCTTTAGCCAGAGCTTGATTGACTATAAGGAGGACCAGGCTTCAATTTAAAAGAGTAACTAATAAGTGGGCTGAAGCCCCAACCATAAACCGTCATAAATTTCACTAAACTCCCTGGTATTCAATAATCTAACTTTCTCTGCTGTCTGTTATGAAAGGGACCCCAAACAAAACGCCAAACCAAAAAAAAAAAAACCCAACAACCAAAACCCAAAGCACACACTAGCAAAAGACATAAACACTGTAACATGCATATAACTATTTTATAACCCCGTCCTTTGGCGCAGCTTTCCTGGAGACCCTTAGTTGCTCCCTGCCTTCTACAAGATCACCTTGCAATCAGGGATTGTCAGACCCTGCTAGATAGCAAGGCTAGATTTCAGCTGCTGCTGATCCTATGGTGCAAGCTGCTTTCATCTGCCTCGGCATGCTACAAATCCTTCCTTTCTCTGACTCCCCATTCATTAGCCACTGCAGTTTTGGTGTTCAGCTCTTAGCCAGAAAGCAGAGAGTTTGAGCTTTAAAACAGTTGTCCTGCTTAATAGCTAAAAGATGTTTAAATGAATCTCCTGTTTTCATCCTTTCTTTCATTGATAACATCTGCATCCCAGTACTGGAAGCTACTGGTTGAGATGAGGGATTAAAATCATTCCCCTCAACAACATAGATGTAGTGGGTTGACTGGGCTTCTTTCTTTCACTTTATGAAACGCTTCCTTATCTCCAGAAATACCTTTTTAGCAGAAGAAAATAAAAACACATGTTTCAGGCCTGTCCACTGGGGCCTTTCAGTGTCTCATTTTGACCAGGTATCAACAGAAGGATTCTCCATTTTGGCCTCTTTGCCAGTGCAGAATGGCTTTCACTGTGCTGGCACCATTGAAGCATATGGCTGCTTTTGCTGGTAGACTTCTGCCTCAAATCTTACACCTTACCTAATTTTGATTAAGTTTAGGGTTGTTTTTTGTTTTCTTCTTCCTCCTCCCACTCTTCTTCCCCCCTCCCTTCTTTTTTTCTCCCTTATGAGTGCTCCTGTTTCATACCATTACTGTCTCTAGTAGTCAGGATAAACGTGATCTCTCCCATATTTTTATTCAAGAGATCCCAGGCTAATAGTTACAGGCAGATATCAGTGTTTTAAGAATGTTTTCAGAGTTCATTTGTGACCACCATATCTTTCGAGTTGGTTTATGTTTAGTTAGGGAAAGCTTTTACTGATTCTGCATATAACTGTGAATAATTGAAATGCCACGGTGTTTGAAATGCCACGGTGTTCTTCCCTAATTGCTTTTGCTATTAGTTCATCACACGTGGTCAACAGATTAAAGATCATTATTTCTATTAAATGATCATAAAATGTTTACTTTTCAGTTTAAAGGTCAAGGAAGAAAAGCTCAGGATCTGTTAAGTTGTGCACCTCAGTTGCCTTTTAAACTTCTAGACTTATTGATTTTTCCTCCTACTCATTGAAGAATTTCTGGATATGTTCATTTTTGCAGCCTAATTAGCTTTCTGCCATGAATAAAAGATGTTTTCTAAAACATCAGAGTAGGCAATGGATTTATGAAGTGGCAAAAAATGCACGAAACATATATCTCTTTTGTAAGGGAATGGATGGCTCAGGCTGATATTGAAGGAACATCATAGTTGGAAAAGTGGAAAAGAAATTACCACTTCTTTCATGTTTTTAATTTGTGGCAAAGTTATTTAATTAGAAATGTTGTTTCTCCAGACAATCGCTGATTCTCTGCTGGCAGAGCATTGTTTGGTTTTGTTTGGTTTATGTCAGTCCATAATTCACAACACAAGTAGATTTAGCTCCTTCTAAAACTAGGAAAAGAGCAGTATCATCTCCTGCCATATTTTTTTACAGGCCACAATATTTCCCCAGGCCATAGTACTTAAATGCTCCAAGGATAGTATATGGTTTCCTGTAAATCTGCAAACTGAACTGAGGTCATTTTGCACCTGAACTTTTCCAGGCATGTCAGCAGATTTCTGTAGTTTCCTTAAGACAAAAGAAAAAGGAGAGCAGCTGAAAATAATTAATATTGAACTTGACACATCAAAAATGTAATTTGTCACTTGTGATTAAAGCCTTTATCTTTAGTTCTATTTTTATACTCATCATGGGTCTCCCTTAGCTATCATTAGGCTCCACATGGTTGGAGTTAGTCTGACCTTTGATCCATCACCATAGACAAAGGGATCTGTTGCTGCCCAAGCTAGTCAGCAACAGTATAGATCAACGAATGTAAGCTTGGTTAATAATAATGATCAGTTAGCTACTCTGATTAATTTTTAAGTCTATGTGGCTAACATAGATGCTGCAAAAGAAAGATTAGATTCATAACAAAATTTAACATTAGGAAGTCACATTGTGGTGATTTGATCAGATGTGAAAAATAAAGATGGTGGAAGTGATACATATTTTCAGTATACTCATACGCTATTCAGTTGAAAAAATAGAGAGTAATAGTTTTACAAACTTTCTTTGTTTTTCACTTTCTCTGAAGCCTTCCAGAAGTTTGCTGACTGCCACAGATATTGTGGTTGCTTATTTTCTAAGCACAAGGAGCTGAAATGTTTGACACATCACTGTCCTACCACATCATTGTCCTACCACCACATTACCCTCTTGCTTATCATTGTAAACCCACTCTGTCATACTGTATACAAACTGAAGCAATGCATAAAATATGATAAATGAATGTTTTCATTATCAGCTACGTCTTTTTTTAGTACAGGCATGTGTAGCTGAAAGCCAGCAATATTTTAATGGGTGACCTTAAGTGGTGTGTTTTCAGAAGCAAACCATCATTTAATTCAGTTTAGTCACATAGAAAGGCTCAGACTGCAGTAGTAAGTCACGCTACCTGTTGTTTAAACTAATTTCATTACCTCAGTTAAAGCCAGACTATGTGTTCTGTGGTGCAGTTTATTGTGGATGTGAAAATGTGAAAAAACATGAAACTCTATTTCCTGACCCTGTGTGCTTACTGAATACGTCCCATCACTTTCCACAATAGTAAAATCCTAAGCCAAGCCCTAGCTTGGTCTCTATTAAGTGAAGCTCCCTTGTGAATAGAGTGAAGACTATTAGATCTGTAGTCCTATTATTAAGTATTTTTGTGGTAACAACTTCATTATTCTAAGGTCATTAACACACTTCCTCTGCTACTGCAAGTGATTGTGGGTTAAAGTCATTATTTTAGGCACCTACATTTTGTTTATCAACATCTAATCATAAATAGCTTGCAGTTTCTGGAGGCTGGACCAACAGCTAGCAGAGAGTTATTATCCAGAAGACCAGTTTCCCCCCTTATACTGGCTTCAACAAGCACCTCCATGCATGAAGCACGGTTTAGTGTGGAAGTGCTGATGACTAAACCTTTGAATCTGAGCATCTAAAGACCAAAAGCATTGAAGCACCATTGTGTTCCCTTGATGTGGATAAACACAGGTGCTATTTTTTTCAGCAGATACCCCTGCATTGAGCCACATAGCTTGCCCTTTGCTGTAAGGTGCATCTTCCACTGAGACATCAGCAAGGATCTAAGTACATTAGGCTATGTCACATTGTCCTTTGACTCCAACAGTTACGACATAATTTACTCTTGGTTTAGGTTTACTTTGGTAGTTTGTAAATAGGTTTCAGTGTCAAATTTACCTCATTGATGTGATTCTCCAATTCTTCTTGTTTAAAAGGGAGACATAATACTGATACATGAAAAAGTGAAAAGTATTTCTTCTCTGTGACCTTTAGATTTTGTATATCTTTTATGACTTCCTGAATCTGTATTTGTGTGGCAGCACCTTTTCCCTTTACTTATGTATTAGTTTCTTTGGGAACATTGAGCAAATCAGTACATAAGTCACTATTCCCACTACCATTTCTTGTATCAAGCCAAATAACTTGGAATGACTTGGTAAGGTCTAGTTCAATCTTCAGACATCCCAAAGAAGGCCAGTGAGAATTTAGAGCGAGGGCAAGGAATGCAGGTTTCTGACACATCATAATACTGTGACAGCATTTGAAACTACTATTAGTAATTTTGATCAAAATTCTATAGATTTTTTATCATATTTCTGAAAAAGTCTCTCAAATTTTTTCTTTTTTTCACTCTTTTTTTTTTTTTAAAAAAATTTTTCTTTTAAAAAAAAGAAAAAAATTATTTTAGTTGTGGTAGAGGTCTCTTTTCATAGCTTGGTCCCACAGCCCTCACAAAACCATAGGATTTCTTCAGTAATGGTCCTGCACTTTCTTGCTTGCAGAAGTGCTGTTGGAGTGTTTTAGCCATTTCTGGATAATACTATGCCATATAAGAGTAATGGAAAAATATTACAACAAGACAAAATTTCTCCTTCCGTGATGAAAGTGCTGTCCATCTAGAAGGAGAATGAATTTAAGACTTCAATATCAGACCCTAATCCCATCCTAATTCTTTCCTGTGTTGCTGCTGTTCTGGTTTTTGGTTTGTGGTTCTTTTTTTTTTTTTTTTTTAAATGAAAAATCAGTAGTGTTAATAGCTATGTGACAAAATGTAATTGCCCACCCCTGAGTTAAGTTTTTATTAATAAGATTTGTAAAATCACGTGATTTCATAAACTGACTCTCCTCTGTACTTCCCCCCCTCCCCCCACATTAAAAAACAGCAAACAAACAAAAAGAAAAGACTTATTGTCACACTTGTCTCTTCTGCATTTTGGATAATTTAATGCTTTTCCCTTGTGGACCCAAGGTGATAGCATTTCTACTCTCTAATGTGTAGTAGTGCCACAGAACCCAGATCACTCTCCATTTCACCATTTATTTCACATTGATTTCCTTTAAAGTTAAGGAGACTTCCAGTTTGTTTTTTGTTACTGTAGGTTTTAAGTTTATTGCATGTTATCAATAAACCTAATTTTTATTTTTATTTTTTATGTCTTCTGCTGAGCCTGTTCCCTGCTTCTTTGAGGTCAGTGCTGACACCAGTGAGACAACTGGCGAAATAAGGTACTATTTGATAGTTTATGACTCTCTAAAAGATGGTGTACTTTAAGTTTTCATTATTTTGTTTTTCTTAACAAATAAGGCTTAAGCAAGTTATTAATGAGAAAAAGATTCAAGTAAAAAGAGAATGGTCAGAGGATATAATTCTTATCCATTCCAGTTTTACCAATGTTAGGCCTCATGCAAATGTAATTTTTGCCACATTTTCAGTTGTTAAACTATGATTGCAAAAATGTTATACAGAGAAGCAAATAATGAACAGTAAAGCCAGATAAGCAATTTGTTTTACAATTTTCACTGTGTTCTTATTACTCAGGTACAATAAGAAGTCAAGGTTAAAAGTTTCAATTTAAAAAACACCTCTTGTTCCTTCTCCCCCATCCCTGCCCCCAGTGGTAACAATTTTCCTGGGGGAAAAAAATTAAGTCATATTTTCTAAACAATGAAGTACGAAATTTTCTCTCATAACCAGCACAGTTTGTTTGAAGTCACATATGGTTGCACTTCTCTTGTGTAAATGTGCTTAGCACTTACTCAGCTTTGGAAGTGCGGTTCCAGTTTCATACCAATAAAACTGATCATTGCCCACTGGTGATTTTTAAAACGGACACATTTCAGTTCAATTCATTTTGTTCTCTCCTTACTGCAATGCAAATTTCCCCATTTTCCTCTCTTTACTCCTGAAAAGGGCATTAACGTGCTGCTTTGGCAACTGGTGTTGCTAGCTAAATACAATCTCTGTTTTCGCAGTGAAATTGCCAAAGTTATAAAAAAATCCAACAGCCATGTCAGTCTGGAAATAGTTCAATAGTCTGTATACTATAATACTTCATCACTGGGGCAAAACTAAAGTCGTTTTCCAAGGCAGTCAGCTGTAGTCTTACTGCTGCCTTGACTGCAGCAGGGCTAAACGCCTTGTTTTGTAAGTGGCAGTGAGCTGGAGTTAGTGGCTGGGGGCTACCGGCTGTGGTACATCTGTGCTGGGGTGCAGGCCTTGGGAGATCATCTCTCTCTGTGACTGGGCCTTTTAGATGCTCATTTTAAATGAGTTGGGTGCTGTGATGTTACTCCTCCGAGCCCTCTGCTAGCAAGGGTCCTCCCCAGCACCCTCCCACCTCAGGTAATTCCGCCACTGACCTTAACAAGGTTTCTGCACTTCTAAAGGGTGGCTCTGGCTTTCGGATCCTGAATCCAGTTTTGAGTGCTTTTACTGACTATAGTGAGGAGAGAAGGAGAATTTGAAGTGTACTGGGAGATTTCATGGCCTTAGAGATTTGTGCTGTGTCTTACAAAAATTCTTATTGCAAGCACTGGTTATTGTGCTCTTCCCAGAACAGGCTGAACAGAGCTTATGGCTGAATGTCACCGTGAATGAAAAAATACATTAAAACACTGCTTTTTTTTTTTTTTTTTTTTTCTCCTGTATTTCCTTCATTCGTCCTTTGATTTTATTTTGTTTGGGTTTTTTGGATTACAAATAGTTTTGTTTGTTTTCATTGCCAATTTACAGAACAAAACTTTAATTATACAGTTTGTACAGAGAGCAATTAAGAGACTAAATGTTTCTCTCTTGCTAGCTGGATAGTTATGTCTTGTCTGGCGGAACAGCAGTTGTAATGTATATTTGTGTAAGAGGTTAAATCTGGTGTCAGTGGTTTGCAACTGACAGTTACAATATGTTCCTGTGGCAGTTACAGTGCCATTAAGAAAAAAAAGATTTTGCTGTAAATGTCTCAGTAGGTTGGGGGGTGCATTTTAAACCTCTTCGTATGCAAAATACCGGGTACTAACATTATGTGTTAAAGTGGCTGAATGCCCTTCAGGAAAACAGTAACAATTAGTTCCAAAGACTATTTATTATAAAGAGATTAAAAATGTTTAACTTGCTCCCATGTAAATTAGCTCCAGTCAGGAAACATCAGAGTGGAATCCTACTGACTCAGGAGGCCAAATACTCCAAAAAGTATAAGTTGCAGTAAGAGCAGGGGTTTGCTTGGACCCCTGTGATCTTGTTATGGGGCCCTCGCGTTTTCACAGGAGATTTTTGGTTAAGATTGACCCTGATTTCTCTGAAGGGAAAAGTATCTTTTCTCACACACACATTTGTTCTTGTTTGTACAGAACATTCAGCAAAAAGATTCACGGCTGTAAATGGAGGGTGAAAAAGGAGACGAAAATTTGCACCTCTGAGTGCTTCTCACGTGAAAATAAAACATACTGCTGCTAGTAGGCATCTTTATTACAGCAAGTTCTGACCTGAATGAACTGCGCTGGCATTAAAATGCATAAGAGGATCCAATGCTCTTCCAAATTGGGAATTGTAGTTCTGTCTTTTTTATGGGCCCTTTTTATATGGAAATCTCTCCTCTGTATTAACAGTTGCTGAAGTTGAGCCTTCTTCCAGAGTTTCCAAGTGGTAGTGAAGTAGCTGTTGTGGGACTGGATCCACAACAGTGAGGATGCTGTGTGTAGTTAACTTTGTCTTGGCTTCTAGTAGGGCAAATGCATCTCTAAACTTCCTGGAGAAACATGGGGAAAATGAAGAGGCAAAAAACAATTCATAGGAACTACATGAACAACTGTATAAACTGACATTAGGAAAGCTGAGGAGGGTGTCCACCTTTTACTGTTGTTGTCTTAGAGCTTTGGTACCTACTTCTAGGCTGCAGAGACACCTATGTCAGATGAGGTCCATCCCATGAAACTGCTATATACATTTTCCTCCTCTTTGAGGTCCATTTTATTTCTGTTGCAGTTAAAAGATCTTGCTCACAATCTTGAGAGAACATGATCCAGATTAAATTTCTAATAAGCACATTGTTACCATAAGCCAAATTGTCTAGTGTCTATGAATATGGAATAATTGTAATTACTACTGCTGCTTAGGACTGGGAGAGAAAGCTGGAAGTAGGGTAGAAGGAACACATATAGGGCATAGTGAATTGAAATTTCTACCCTGGAACCTCATACTAAGCTGTTTTTCATGCTAACAGTCCATGTTATAAAAGACTTGATTAAGACTTTCAGCCTCCTATACTGTCTCGGCTGAACTCCCTGAAATACATTTGTCATTTAAAGTGAGAACAGGAACAACGTTTCAAGGAAGTAGACAACAAACCAAGTCATAACATTGCTTGTATCATCTCCAGATGAGAAAAGGAACCAAGTAGAGGTAATACTTTTTACTCTTAATAGGAAAATCTTCATATTTTCCTGTCAATGTGATTTTTTTGGATGCATAGACATTGCAAATTACAGTGGTTTCATATATATTATTTATATATAAAAATTAGATATATTTTATATATACACACCATCTTAAATATATAATATATAATATATATTTAAGATGGTGTAAATCATTGCTGTTTGAATAGACTTTTTTTTTTTTCTGCTTTGACAGTAAATTAGGGATAGGGATGTTTGCCTTCAACTCGCTCTGTAAAAGCAGCATTTGTCTCAACAAGTTTGTCAGGCAGTGTCTGTTGATTCATGATTTCAGTGAGATAATGGAAGCAACACCACAGACATATATACTAGATGCATGGTAAGTTTGCTGGGAATTGCAAAATAGGCAAGGTAAAATAGAAAGCAAAATAGGAAATAAAACATGGAAATCCCCCAAGCTGAAGCCAGGAATTCAGAAAAGGATAAGCACGTACTTGTTCACATGATAATGTAATGTATCCATGTGAGTGGTTAACATCTACAGTCATATGAGGAATAGATGTCGCTGTAGAGCTTTTATTTGTGATTCTGATTTTTATTCCATTGTGCCTTTATGATCTTTGCTAGGGAGCCCAGACAAAAGGGAAATAAAGATGAGGTTTCCTCAGGAAGTGGCTTTTTCTTTCTCTCTTGTGGAGATTTTCTTCCCGCCCCATTTTGATACAATGAAGCTTTGCTATTTGTGATTGAGGGAGAAAAAGATTAGTGAGTCAGAAATAGTGGAAAAACTGAGGGTATTCTGTTTGGAGGCTGTATTCTCCTTTTAAAAGGAATGTGAGAAGGGAAATCCTAACCTCAATGAGGTCAATGACAAAATTACTACTGACTTAATTAGGATAAGGATAGTATCTTGCAGTTGGGAGCAGAGGTTGGGGTGGTGGGTGGGTGGGGTGGGAAGAGACAAGAGAATCAGAGATTTTATATGTCCAGAGGGAATGAAAGACTACAAGAGAGAAAGAGATGACTTTCACAGGGCCAGTGCTTATTTCTATTGAGATGAGTAAGTAGGAAGCATTTGGGTCGCTACAGGTTTTCTATGCTTTTCAGATTGAAAATATATAGTCAGAACATATTACTGTTCTTTCCCTAAGTGAACAGTGCTTAAAAAAATACTGAAGAAACAAACAACTGATAAAACAAGCAAGAAAGACTGAGCATTTTAGTTCAATTTTTGGTTTTGTAACCCTCATCCAGAAGACAAGCAATGGTAAAACTAGACATGGCAAATATAATTGTAAGACATATTTTCTTCAGCCTTTAACTTGAGTTGATCTTTCTCAAAAAAGCAAAAGAAGGTTTATTTACCAAGACTTGATAAAGATGTGGAGCAAGTGACATTAATTATAATTGGTCTTTAACTTGTTATCAATGCCTTCAGGAATCAGATCTTCCTGGGTGAGTGACAGGCCAGCTAGCTTAGAATAACCTGGTAAGAAGCCAGCATTTCTGTTTTTACAAACCTGGACATTCTTTATTAGAAATATTCCAAAATATCTAAAAGTAAACATAAATGATCCAGAGAGCTCCTCACCTTACTTTCTTAGGATTTTCAGGTACAGATTATGAAGGTGTGCTGATTTAGGGGTGTTCTTTCTTGGCAGTATGTCACTTGTTACCGTTAATTTTCTAGATTGATGGTCTTACAATAGAAACTCCTTTCTAGAAGGATATTCAGAACTGTTACTGAAATTCAGTTATATTCCTTTTACCTTTTACCAAATGGGAAAATTCTATTTAATATGTGTGCAGACTAAGAGTTTCTTCTGGTTAACAAAAGGAAGCCACACACTTTGACTACGTGTTTATCAGTATTTTTAAATTATGCTGCTATGTCATATTATTGAATACTTCCTCTTGGGCTTTTACTTAAGGTAAAGTACATTTTAATCTTTTCTCTAATTCTAATTTGTTCTTCATTCTTTCCAAACCTATATAAAATAGAGGATTTCATGGGGAACAGTTATGTTTCACTGCAATTAAGTTCTCATTAAATTATTTTTGTCCACAGTTTAAGACAGTGCCCTTTCCAGCCAAAAGGAGTGTTTATGACTTTTGCACTGTATGATATACAACCAAACTAAAAATGATATACCATTCTTATTTACTGCAATAAAAGCCAATATACACTGACATAGTTACTTTCTCAGTTTAAAAGTTACGTCTTTGTGTTTTCTCAGGAAAACACAGAAATGTTTCAGAAATTATTGTATACAGTAGCACTGATTGTTTTTCTTGGATAGTAAAGCTACACATAAGCAGCTTGTGAATCAATAACAAGAAGTTTTACTTCCTGGCATTTATTAATTCGTATGCTATTTGTCCCTGATGTAGGGCCCAGGAAAAACAATTATAATTTAAGTACACAAACCTGCTGAGCTACTGAGCCATTTTACCTTTGCTTCTCAAAACAAAAGGCGGTAAAGCACAAAGAAGTGGTTTAAGGAATTTCTGCATTAAATTACCATTTTGAACTCATAACCTCCAAAAACTGTACCATCTCTCAAGTAAAAACAAAAGCAGTAATTTCTTTTGCTGTGAGTTTTTTTCATCATAAAAAGACAGAATCAAAAAGGTATAAACTTTTACATGACATTGTCTCTAAGAACAATCAGTAGAAAGTCTTAAGAAGTTTAATCAAATTGGCACAAAACTTTGTTTTAATGACAAAAGTAAGATTATAGCAAGTCAAACACTCTGGATGTTTCAGAAAAATGTGCTAACCAGTGAACCTATTAAGAAAAGCTTTACCTAAATGCTATTCTCTCAAGATGATAGTAGTAAATGACTCCTTTGTGGGATGGCCACTTCAAAAAACAGTTATGACACTCCATATATAATGATAATGAACTGTTAGAAAACTTCATGCTCACCATGAAGTTTGGATAAATATTTAGACCTTAAGTTAGCCTTTCATGTTATGTTACCTGTTTTAGACAGGAATATACAGGAAGTGTTTATGTTCGGTTTGTAATTGTTTTTGTAAAATGTATGCTGCTGTATCTGCACTATAATTTTAGAACCATTTTCCTCCTGTTTTTGAGCTATGTGGGAATGCACGTGAGGTGGAAGAGTTGCTGTGAGCTACCTTACAGATGCACACAGAGATCTGGATCTCAGTTCTGAGCCTATCACTTGGGTCAGGCTATTGTGTAAGCACTGTCATTGTTTTATTGAACACTGTAGGAGAAATGTAGACACAGGGCTATCCAGATGTATAAGCTTTGCACATCTAAACCTGAACTTGTATAATTTGTGAACATATCTTTGTGGAACACAAAATCTAACTTAAAAAAAAATCTATAACAAAAAGTGGATACAACTGTCTTAGGATGTGGCCTAAGTACCAATGATGCTGTTAGACAAATATTTTTTAGAAAATCAGCAAATTACTTATAAAAATATAAAGAGGAAATACTGGGAGAGAATTTCTCTGTTATTGCTGTGAAACAGAGAGCAGAATTCCTCCTAAAATCCGTCTTTCTCCAAATATAATATCACTTGGAAGTTTTTCATTCTTTTATTTACTGTTCTGTCCATTGTATTTGGTCTTGTCATATTAATTTATAAAATACAAGGAAAATCTTAATGTGTATACCCACAACAATGTGGTATCTTAGTCTGTCAGTTTCCTACATGTCAAGCTCCTCTGAGGTGGATCACTCTATTTTTTGCTGCTTTCTGGAAACTCTGCTTTTTGCTGCTGGACCACTGATTGCTGCTTCGGACATTTTTCTAAAAGTAATTGAATTCTAAATAGGTTGTGGACTTGCCCACTACCACAGAGCAAAATCTAAGCTCCCTGTCTATAAGCAGCTTAAGAAATGAATGTTAGCTTATTTTCCTGACATAGCTTTACATTATCGCTATACTACTTTTACATTATTTTTGTGCTCAATGAAAAATTATCCTTTAGCTGATCTTTGTGGATTGTCTGATAAGGCATGAATTTGTGCTGCAACCTTTTCCAGTTAGTACAAAGGTAATAGTACGGCTTTTTACTGTCTCATTGGTTACCTGTTTTCATGGAATTCGTAGGTACAGTGCTTCTGTCAAAGTTGATCAAACTGGCTAATAAATTCAGAAGTAGTTGACAGGTAAGTGTTCAGTGTGAATAGATGTATCTTGCTTCCACCATGAAGGGACTGAAAATTAAAATCCTGAGTACAGACTTTGGATAAGCTACAGGAAACTAGGGAATACTGAGAATGTATCAATTCATCTCAATGCAGTTATTTTCTTAATGAAAAATTTTTCAGAATAATAGTTTTATTATACTATACTGTATGATATTACTAGACCAGAATCCTACAAACATCAGCACAGAAGAAACTTCACTGACATAAGTATTCTCAGTCAGTTTAATAGAAGAATGTAGGTGCACATATGTTTGAAACTTATAAAGCTTGCCTTTCATGAGCACCTTAATCTACTACACGTAATTTAAAACAACACAAATCTGACAAAACTTTTGTATATTACTGTCCTGGTTCAGCTAGGATAGGGTTGTTTCCCCAGCAGTGGGGGGAAGCTCTAGCCGGGTTATTCAATACCATGCTGACGTCACCTCCTGGTGCCCAAGCGCGGCAGCGCGGGAGAGTCGGTTAACACGTGTGTTATGCCATCGCTCTGTTCTCACTGCTGTATCGGTAGATATCTTGCTCTGTTCGTTGTTATTACTGTTACTATTATTGTTATTGTTGTTTGTTTTGTTGCTGTTACTCTGTTGTATTAAACCTCTCCTTATCTCAGCCCCGGGGCTTTGTATTTCACTCCCTTTGTGGGGGAGGGGCAGTGGCCACGTGGTCTCAGACCCCGGCAGGACCTAAACCACCACAATTACAATAGTTAGGAAAATATTGATGTGAAAATTAACTTTTTCTTCTTGAGCTTTACATTAATTGGTACATCTGCTTTGTACCAGTGAAGTGAATTTCTTCTGGAAAATAGCTTTAAGAAATATTCTGGAAGCATTTGAAGTTTTGCATTTTATTTTATAAACTTCTCTCAAATACATTAAAAACCAATAATTTTAAAAATAGGTTTAGTTTTTTTAATGTTACCTTCTTTCCTCTTTCCTGTTTCCCCTTCACTAGACAAAAGGAAAGAGAAATTATAGTAATAACTAAATAAACACTCCAATATAAAAAGGTATATAAAGACGTATAGAAAGATTCACCACAATTTGTTTCGTTATGTTTTAAGTAAATATATTAGATAGATTACAGAACATTTCTAATGTGAGAGAGAAGCTCTGTATTCTGAATTCTGAAGACTGTGCCTTCCTCAATCCAATTTGAATGCAAAACATATTCTTAGAAGAAACTCTAATATATACTAATAAACTAGGATATGACTGAGAGAAAATCAAGCAACAGAAAAACTGCAGAATTCATGTCTCCTGATAGACTTGGCTCTTCCGTTTTCAGTAACACTGTGAAATGGACTCTAGTCTCCTATCTTCCCAGTCTAATGGAATTTCAATACAGCACGTTGGATGGCTGTGCTTTTTTTTCCCTGGAGCACCAAATTCAGTTCATAACCCATCTTCCGAGCTCATTTTTTGTTTATGTCTTTATTCCACTTCCAGTTGCATTTCCATACTCTATTCTAGGGAGACGTATGATTTCTGTTTTATAACTTTAACTTCCCTTTACATTTTAGGAACCAGTTTTAAAGGGAGAAAGTACTATGAGAGGCAGATAAGAAAGTTTTCTTCCAGTGGGGAGGGATTTGCAAATTTAGCCTCTAGACCCACTACAGTGAGTGCAAATCTCTACTTCATGAACATATTGAGACCAGGTGTGAGTCTGATCCTTCCTCTCTTGTGGGTCATGCAAGTTTCTATTCAGTGTTTGAACTCGCACAATGGTTGTCATCAAATTATTGCTCCTCATTATTTCAGAGACCAGTCATTATCCAGACTGAAAAACATCAGATTTCTAGCTTGCCCAGCAATACAGCTAAGTGATAACATTGCTGTCATATAACACTAGTAAAATTTATGTGGCTGTTCTCAGAGATAACAATAAATAGCAACCTCTTTGTAGTGGCATTTGATCTACTTGATGTGGAGTTTCCAATTTCCCCTTCAAAAACAACAATACAGCCTTCAGGTACTTCTGAAGAAGTTGTGTTAGGCATGGGATGGGTTTTAGAGACATCAATACAATAGAAAACAAAGTCATTAACATAACATACATTTTTATTTTTTTTAGAAACAGATGAAATAGTGAGCCTCTCTGGTCATGTGCTTTCCCTGGAACATCACAGAAATAATTTATTAAAATACTGTGGGGGAAATTTTGGATACCTTTTTGTGCTGTGCTAGAGGAAAGCCCCAACACTTTCCTTTTCCATCCCAATTCAGGACCTTGGTCAGGATTTAACATTTATGGGTTTGCTAGAACTTCCTTTATTGGACCTTCTATATAGTAATTTAACAGTATTAGATTAACATAGCCTGCAGCTAGGAGGAATCATTATCCTTGTGCACTGTAACATATTATAGGTACACTACAACTAAGTAAAGGAATTTGCCTCATTGTTTAGTGCCTAGATAGCCAGAGGTTCATGATTAATTTCAGCATGCCTAATTTCACTGAAATGAGACCTTTAGAATAAATACAAGGCAGAAATCAACACAGTGCATCAAGCAGTGTGTAAATAAACCCTCTCAGTTTTTTCAGAATTACCTTCCTTCCCCCTAGTTCTCCTCAGTGGATGTCTAAAGCTGATAAATGCAAGGAACACATGAACAATATTCTCTATATTCCTATCTGGAATAGGCTGTTCCATAACTGACAGTGTCTTTCAAATAATACTTTTTTTTTTTAAAAAAAAAAAAAAGGGATGTGTGTCTTTTTGGACAGCAGATAGATTAAAAAAAGGAAATATACTTTACCTTGAAAGAGCTTTTATAACATAAGAACCAACCTTTGATTGCTCTGGTACATTTATTATAAACTTTTGAGAATTTTGCTTAGTGTTTTAAACCTCTCACTTCCAAAACATTTTTGTTACGAAAATTCATTAACCAAATGTCATTAAACTCTTGCTTTTGGACAGTATGTTCTTGACATTCTGCTGAAGGAAAAACTTGCAGTAGAGTTTTCCTCTTAAGCTTGTTCCTTCTTAACCCTTATCAAGAAATTTTACGAACGTCATGAAGTAACCTTATGTTTGTGAGAAGGACTTTGCTATTACTGTACAATCTTCCTCCCTCTAGGTTTTTGTTCTGTTTAAAAATGACAGAAGATAGATTTTTCTCTCAAAAGTACATATCAATCCTTTGTTCTTCATAACAAGTAATTTCATGGATTTATCTTTAAAAATAACCACCACAATGGCTCACAACTTCTGAGGGCTGAAAGCATTTGTTCCTTTTCAAATTGTTTACAGTTGCATCTCACAGCTGTTAAAAAAAACACAGTACTTTTATTGAATGGAAATATCTTGTCAGCTCAGAGAGTATAACAGCTAAAGAGACTTAATTAACTTTTTTTTAGCCCTAGCTTTAGAATCTTAAACACTTCCAAGCACTTGCCAAGGTCACCTACCACTTTCTCCTATCAGTCACTTGGGAGCAGTCAGTATGTTGAATGGAACAGGCTGTAAAAAGCCAAGGTGCAGATATGTGCTGCAGATTTGTTTTAAGGTCAGATTCAGTGACAACCAATCCTGCGAGGTTCAGTCCACAGCAGAAAATCTTCTGGTTCTGAAGAGGGTTTTGTTTTCTTGTCATCATTCTGGGGGTTTGTGACTCCAAATTGCAATTTGAGATTTCTGCTGTAGAGAATGGCAGAACTTTTGCCACTTGGGCATTAATTTCATAGGTATGGGCCATTGTAAAATTTCAGCTGTTTAAGCAATGAAGAAAAAGAATGAAGTCTCTCTTTGGCTTTTGATTCTCTTAGAAAACAAACTTACAGGGACTGAACCTGATATCTGTGAATGTCATGCGTTTCATTGCATGTTTCTGTTTTGCCGCTTTTCTGGAGGATTCCTAATGTAGGAAAGCAGAGTTTGTATTTTGTCTCAGCAGCCAATACCTGAATTATCTGTCACAGCAGATAGCACCAGGCATGGCAGATAGACATGGTCCTTATTTCAGAGTCTCACCATAGTAAAGCCTGTTTCAAAATTTCCTTTTCTTTTGAAAGGGCATCAGGTTTTTTTATCTTCTACGATAATTGTCTTCACTTTCAGGTATACTGAGACAGAAAGCTTTGAAGTGAGACTAGAACTGTGAGAAGTAGGTAAATTCCAGATAACATCTGGGTCTCATTTACATAAGAAATAAAATATTGTGAGGAGACAGATTGAAAAAATGACCTGTCACATAACCAGAGACTGAAATGCTTGGAGGGAATAAAAGAAGTACCATATTTCTAGCTAGCTAACTTTATCCCTCTCCAATGGCCATTTACTCTGATACTGCTTTCAGATTTTGTGGAGCAAACATGTTCATCTGCAAGTGTTACGTGTTCAAGAGATTCAGAGTTGTCTCTGTATCTATGGAAATAATTATGGTTTTTGACCTCAGCCATGGCAGGCACAGCATGTTCTGCACTCCCAGTAGACTCAGCACTTTGCAGTATCAGGCTCTTTAATGATATGCCTTTGTATCTTGGCAGAACTTCTTACTAAATGTGACCATCCAGCGGTACATTGGATGTCACAATCGTCAGCCAGTCAGTGTGCTCTGACCACAGGGACTAAATACTGGCTAGTTGAAAATTTCTGCTTTAAAACCATGTGGTTCCTAATGCTTCAGTCAAAGGATAATTTCAATAATGTTTAGGGTGAGAACTCCCTGCTGTTCCATAGTTGGAGTGCATCTTATTTTTCTTGTGAACTGATCTAGAATATGCCATATGGGCAAAAAACCAAAATCTACATTCATAGATGAGCTTTTGTCCTTTCAGAAGGCTACATTTTACCAGTTCAGTATGTCATATCCAGTAATTACATTTGCTACCTCTAGTCAAAGCAATTTAATGGTACTTGAACAAATAGAGGAAGTACCATTATCATGTTCCTCTTGAATTAGACTTTCAAAATTATAGCGATATTTTTCTAATGAAAACATTAACTAATTCTGAAGTTGTCCCATAAACTAAGAATATTTAATTATTTCCTTAGACCTTCCCCTTTCAGAATAAAACCTTTTTAAAAAGTTAAGATTGGTTAAAACTCCAATGTCTGTAGCTGCTAGTTAGTAACTAACATTTACCTTTTCTCTATGCACTATCTTCATGTCATTTAGTGGATCTTCTAGTGTAAGTAATGTGGATCAAATAGCTTTCTGGACTTTATTTGCTTTAATAACAGTTTATGCTAAATGTCACTAGAGGAATCAAAAAAAGTAATGATGATCAATTCGCTGAACTTTTAATAACACTGAAGTCTTTAAAATATTCCTCTATATTTGGAATTCACATGCAGAGCTCCACTGAGCATTTGCTTAGAGCCATTCATGCTCCTTCTCTGCAGAGTGCGCACACTAACTGCTTGAGACAAACTTTTGCTTGTTTGGAAGCTTGCCTCTATTCCCAAATAAATATTTATACTGGCAGTTACCCCATTTGTTTACCAGCCATTCACAGATTGGACTGCATTTGGAGAATTAATTGCCTTACATAAAGATGCTGTTTATTCTTTGACAGCATGTTTCTGCATTGCCCCTCTAGATGGCATTTCTAAAAACAATTCCACATGGAAACAGTCAAGATATTTCTGTATTCCCCGATAGCTTTAAAAATAAATACTTCTACATGATTCACAGGGACCTCTATGTGCACCTCTGAGTTAACCTGAGCTATAAATGCTTTATAAATAAAGTATGCTGAAACAGTAGATACACTTTATCCCACTGATTGTCTTACTCGTTTGTCTTTTTTTTTTTTTTTGCTTTATTTGTTCTCAGACATGTTAAAAGAAAACAATGCTTACGTAGAATTAGATGATTTTTGGATAAAAATATCTTATGGGGCTTCCTAGTGGTTTTTTTTTTTCATCTTTACCAGAAACTTGTAATCAGAAGACATTCATGAATCAATCCCCAGTTGACAAACTGCAAATCTCAGTGTAATGTACCTGAAGATTTGACTCTGTGCTTTAAGGTAAAACATCCTCTTAGATATAGAAGCATGACTTGTTCAAACCCGCAGGAGCCAGAGCATGGAAATGAAAGCTTTCTCATGGTGTGGGACAATAGAGAAACGCTCCAGCCATTACTGTAGCCCACAGGCTACAGGAGATGAGTCCTACTGCTATTCCTCTCCCATGCACTCTTTGCTACTAGATACAAAATATAAGTCAGCCCTCTATGGCTTATCTTATGATTGAATTGAATAAAATAATTTTGACACATTTCCCGCCTAGATTTTAAACATGCTGTAAAATCTCTGGCTTTCTCAAGCAAAGCGACCATCTGTTACAACATCATCACTTGTTAATGATTTCCTTAAATTTCCTGTTAAAAATAAGATAATCAGAGAGTCAGCTTTGGCATCTGTGCTCATATATTTTGCCCATAAGGAATTATTTTAGATGGATATCCCATTCCTATCAAGGTAACACAATCAACCCTGTTTTTTTGTTCATGAAATGCTAGATAAGCTTTGGTGGTTTTCCTAAATAGTTACTCAACAGAAATGACTGTTACTTATCAAGATGTTTCATGCCTCTTAAATACCATAGTAGTGTTTTAGAGAGCTTTTAATGAACAGTGTCATAAAAAGTGGAATCTTTTCTCAGTGGAAGATAACAGTCCAAATTGCAATATTGCCCAATAAGGCTGTAAGCTGCTGGCAGTGTTCAGCTTCTCTGCTGGAATAAAGGAAATCTGAAAGGGCATCTGTTATAACATGAAGCAAACTCCTCCTTGCTTTAGTAGCCTTGTAGTTAACGGAGTTAACAGATGCGTGAATGCTTCTCAACTGACCGAAGCTGAGAAACACCGAGTTAAAACTCATAATGTGAGCTTCAGTCAACCTTGAATCATGGCATTTTATGAAAAAGTGATATAAAATACAGTCTGTATCTTTCAACAAAGCTGAATGAAAGAGAAGCTGATTAATGGGTTATGAGAAGAGTATGAGCATGCTTGGATTGCTTTTATAGTACTAATAATGCAGTTATGAAAGTCTTTTCTTCTGACTTGTTTGAGGCTAAAGGACCCTTAGCAGACTAGCTGAGGAAATTGTGTGGAGACTCATTCTTCCAGTAAAGCTTTTCAGCATTGGGACCTTGTGCTGTATGAGAGCAGAATGTGATGTAGGAAGACTTAAGCTATTTCCATTGAATTATTACCTATAGAGACTTCTGGGAGTAGGAGGCATCAGGGATCTACATGTGAGTCCTGGTCTATTTCTGAGAAAAAGGAAACACACATTTCCTAAGAAACAACAGCAACAAGCAAATTGCTTTATGAAATAGCAAGAGGGGAAAGGAAGATGTTAGGTATTATTGGATTTTCTTATGAGATCCGCTGTCTTGGGTGTCTTTGGATTTAACAGGGAGGGAAGAAAACTTTTCAGAGAACAGGCCAATGCTAATGTTCAGTTATGAATCATTTTGTTACTGTGCTGTGACGGCTGGTTTATCCTAAATAATCAGGCAATAGTTTTTGACACAGTCCTGTGATTTTTTTCTCCTGATTACTTTCTAGAGTTTACACAGTAATTTAATTATATTCTCTACATATTTTCCTAAAATAAAATATCTAGTAAAATAATCAAATGACTTACAAAGGATGTGATCGGTTTTGATTTTGTTTTGGTTTTGTTTTTTGGAGGGGGTGTGTGTGGTTTTTTTCCAGAAACAGTTACTGTTGTCCTAACTATTCACAAAGTTTAATGAAAGCTTGGCATTTGAGTCCTTAGCACTTTCTGCTTTTATAAATATTCTTATTTGTAAATGCAAAATCCCAGCATTACAGAGATGGTATTTTGTCTACCAAAGTTTGTTTTTTGTGTGAATGGTTACTTCATTTTGAATATGAAATGTTTGTCAGAAAACTATGCATTTTTCACAGTCCCAGACATCACAAAGATTTAAGAGGTGATAGTTTTGTAAACATCCACTGCTTTATGTATACTTTGTTTTGCCCCATGCCTTGCCATAAAAGAAAGATACATGCAGTGTTACTTCCAAAGGAATATTTTTCCCTTATCTTTCCAGGCCTGTAAAAGTAACCCCAGAGATATTTTAAAGATTATAGTACATCCTACTGCAGACTTTAAATGCAGTTAACAGATGGCATGCTATCTGTTACAGTGAATTGGCTGTACGTGCTATACCATTTGAGCTTCTTGCAAGTGGATCACTTTCATGGACAGAGTAGGTAGTAAAGGGTAGCTCTGTGAATATACTCAGCTCACTGGAATAACTTACTAGAGATGTAAGAAAAAGAAGAACATCAAAACAAAATCACACCTGGTGTTTTTTCACTATGGCAAATATTAGAGATTAAGAGGTAAAATAGAAAGCCTCATTAGTAGGCTTCCTCTGCATCATCAATATTTTCTGACCAAAACTGAATACGATGTAAATTTTCCTTTTGGTACTCAAAGCAGAAAATAGGGAGGGTAATAAATCCTGTTGACTTCATTACCACTAACTGCTAATGATGGTGATTTAAAAAAGGATATCAATCAGATATTCGCTTCAAGGCAGCAAGAACAGAGATGAGGGAGCAGTGCACACTAAATAACCCTTTTTGAGTAAGTTGCTGCTTAGTGTCCAGGAAGTTTTATTCAAGAATTTCAGTGTTGCTCAATGGGATTCACCCCACAGCCTGAGCAATAACCTGC
Organism: Strix aluco; assembly: GCF_031877795.1. Lineage (NCBI taxonomy): Eukaryota > Metazoa > Chordata > Aves > Strigiformes > Strigidae > Strix > Strix aluco. Next base: position 32,263,483 of record NC_133933.1, read on the forward strand.
CAGGAATGATGGAACGGATTTTGGGATCACAAAAAGAAAAAAAGGACATAAGGAAATCTAAAATAAGGGAATGACCCGAATCTTTAATAGGCACAGAATTCTATTCTCAGGCTGTTCTAAGAAGTATTTAAGGGTTAATTGGAACTAGCTATCACTTTGTCATTTACCAAGAACAGTCAGAAGGACAGTTCTTGCTTTCTCATCAATGGAACTTGAAATTTCAGCTGTCATTTGTAGGCTTGGTTGTTTACCAACATTGTGAAAATACCCCTCACATCCTCCTCCCCCTCCTGAGCCAGCATTCCTGATATGCTCTTTATAGTCCAAATGCCTCTGCTGAATCCCAGGCAATCTGAAACCAACCGAAAAATTTATGTTCATTGCAGGATTGTAGGGGGATTTGGATCAGGCCCAGCAACAAGAACACTGCAAATTAGGAATGATGTGGAAAAGTGGGTGTCATGGCAGAAATATGTGCGTGGGCGCTTGTGTAAAACCTGTACACAATATGCTTCTGCTGTGCTTTTCCAACTATTGTTTATTTTAGCTACTTATTTCAAAAGAATGCAATTAGGACCTTTAATATGAATTTGATTCCTATTTTCATAAAAAAGTAAACAGGGAGAATCTGTATGAAGATTTTTTTTTCTCTTATTCTGCAAAAATAGGCAGAATTTGACAGCAGGGAACAATTTGATTGAAGCACTCTTGAGACACCCACAGGAACATAATCTTCCTTTTGAGAGAAAAACTAAAGTACAGAACTGAGCTGTGCCATTTGAAAAGGATTCATACTGAATTGTTCAGTGCATGCCATATGTAATTAGTGCACACTAGCTGAGTGATTATTTACATAATAAATCAAGATTTGGCCAAACAAATCTCTCTTCATGTCACCAATATACTTCACTGGCTGCGTTTTTCCGGCTTTATCCTAAAATCCCCCCTCCCCGTACCTCCTGTTTTCTTTTTTCTGCAAGGACTTCCAAATGCCTCCATGTGTGCTGACAGCACAAGGCATTCATTACTGGGAGACTCACTGTCGAGACAATAAAACTACGCAGGGTAGGATTGCGTTGTCACTATCTTCTTCAGAGTCTGCCTTCAATATGGGAAAAGTTCTCTAAATAGCTTCTACCCTGGCTTCCCTCAGGTTGTTGTGACCTTTTGTTTTTGTGCAACTGGAGCTTCATTAGTTTGTTGCTGCATGCACAATTTCCAACGGCTGCTTTGAAGACATGTTAATTATAGTAATAATTTCCAACTCATTTACTAGTCATTGCCTATTTTCTTGCAGGGCAAAAGTGGAAATAAGATCTTGCCCAAACCACTCCTCATTGAACAGTAATGCCTTAAGTCAAATCTCTATCTGGAATATTTTCTCCAGTAAATTTTGCCAGAAGCCGTCGTTTTTCCAAGGTCTGTGCAAGTAACTGCATAATGCAAACACTAATACTCTAGATCACTTCACACGTTAGTAATAGGGGAAGCATTTAGCCATCAGAGGAAGGAAAAAAAAAAATCTATTAGATAGAACACTTCATTTACTGAAAGCTAAATAAGCTGTTATTCTGTGCAAGTTTGCAGTTACAGTGCTTTTCCTTTAAGCTTGTGAACAAGCCTTTGGGCTGCATTGCTTATTTGATCATCATAACCATCAGTAGCTTCACTGTAGAAACTCCAACAAGAACTCCCTGTTTTGGGGCTTGATTCTGCGAGGAACAGAGTACCAC